>NC_067402.1:42027650-42340650 GCF_016432865.1 Antechinus flavipes | reverse complement strand
TTTTGCAAGGGCTAATGTTGAAGAATTGTCTACACATATGTTTTGAGAAATAAAAAGCTTTAATAAAAGCTTTAATTAAAAAAAAAACAGAAAAAAACAGGTGTTGGAATCTTTACAAACTGTTAAGTCATTAGAGTTGATAGAGACAATAATTATCTGATTGAGCATGATTCAGTATGATTGATCTGATCCTATAAGGAGATGTTATGGGCCAGAAGAAACAAGGTACTAAGTAGAACTAATTGATACAATGCTTGTGTTCACACCTTTACTCATTGGAGTTCACAAATATGGGAGATTCACAAAGTAAACTTTGTAACTTTGTGAATTTACATCTCCCTTAGGTGTGCCTCCAGAAGGAGGAGTCAACCTTTGGGAGATGATATATAAGAAGAGGACTCAGTTGGGAGTTCAGCTGAATTTAGATTGAGAGGGAGCGTCAAGTGAGTTCAGCCAGAAGCCCTCTCTGAGTGAGGAGTTTTATTTATTTCAGAACATTGACTGGGGTAGGAGAGGAGCATTCTGGGAGATTGAGAGCCAGAAGCCCTCTCTCAGAGGCAAGACAGATTCAATTTGGTGCTGGCTCTGGAGGCTGAAGAAAGCAGAGGCAGAAGCAAAGGACAAAACTGCAAGAGCTCTTAGAACCAAGCAGAGAGATAGGCCTCAACTAACTGGGCTATTTTGGAAGGAGAAAATAAACGTCTGCATTTTTACCAGCTGGCTGGGTGATTATTACGTTCAACTGCAACTAAGGCTGCCTCCAGAAAACCTCCCTGAGAAACCTGCTTTCACCCAGAGAGAACCATCTACATATATTATATTTTAAAGAAAAAGAACACCACAAACAGGGATAATAATTATGTCGGACAAAGTTAAAGTTAAAATAGATTTAATCAAAAGGAAAAAATTGGGAAACCACACTTGGTTATAATCCTGTGCCAGCAAATCTGTGAGCAAAGCAGAATTGCTGTAGCTTAAAAGAAATGTGAGGTGCACAACTTTAGACACTTCTCCCTCCCAATGGTCAGGTGGATTTTTGGGTGCCCGACCTGTAGTATAATCTTTTGAGCTCCTATGGTATGATCAGCCACAGCTGGAATACACTCTACATTGACCCTCACATAGTGATGCCATTTTGGTCCTCTTCAAGAATGAGGAACAAATAACAACAATAACCACAACACACGTTACAGTATAATGTTGGTTATAATGTCAAAGCAACTGGCAAACTGGATTCTGAAGATACCACTGATAAGATGAGCAGTAATACAGTGTAATACAGCTAGAGTTGTAATACTCCTCCCTTCTGGAAATAGGGCAGCTAAGGTTGCAAGGTAGCCCTATTCAGAAACATCACGATGAGGAGCTTAACATGGAGGATGTTAATAATGTAATGGCATTCCTTAGTATTTTGTTTCACAACAAGCCATAATGCACAAGAAATTATGCCTAATTATCATACAAATGAAAAAGAAGTACTAATAACTCATGTGATTTGGGTCATACAGACTCTCTAATTTCAAAAAGGTTTTTTAGTTTGATAATATGACTCTAATTAGACCAACCATTCCGAAATATAGTCATTAAATAAATTAGCACTTTCTCAAAACCATTAGGAACAAGTTTTCCCATAATATTTGTTGAAAATTTAGAAACATGTCTAAATGTACACCAGAATATGTGATGATCAGTGTTATGGTATGAATCATAAGAGTAATGTTGGCAATACCAAGGAGTACTTGTAGAATCAGTATCAGACACCATCAAGGCAGAAGTACCTGAAGAAAGGCTTTAAAAAACTACAATAATATTCAGCTGATATTCACAGTAGAAAATTTGAATTCAGTATTGCCCAAATTGAATCCAATATTGCCCAACAAAAATAAATTGTAAGAGTATAATGAAAGAGTTACTTGTATGTTAACTGTCAACAACATATTCACAAAGAATTAACAAAAGTAAGTGTTTGTCGTAGAGATATATTTGTGCAAAGGGACAAGTTTAGTATGGCTGTAAAGGATCAGAACATCATCTGAAGAAATCACAGCCACTTATCGGCATTTAACACGGTACCTGGTATATATTAAGTGCTTAACAAATGTTTGCTGGCTAAAGAACTCTGGATTTGGGGTTAAGAGAGGTTGTTACATGAAATGACAGAAATTGTGCATGTAGAAAGGAATCAAGAAAACAAACATCTATCAGAAATTCTAGGTGCTTTTAATCAACAGTTGAAAATAAAATAAGATTTATGATACAAGGAGTCAAAACAACATAGAACCAAATCAACAATTCAGTATCAATCAAAATTCTTATTACTTGGGTCTGAGAAGCAAAGAAATCAGAGGAGAGACCATCCCCAAACAGGGAGAATTTGAAATTTTTTCAGTTTTTTTTGTATAGTCACAAAGAATTTCAATGCAATGAAAACAAAAAGTGAATCAAATACAAAACAGAAAACTTAGATGTCATTAATGCGATGAATAACACACAGTTATTTCAAACAATTTCCCATGTAATATTCTAAAGTGGGAAAATTCTGTAAAATCCATGATTATCCACACAAGTACTTTATAATTATTATTAGTTCAATTATTAGAACAATTATTAGTTCAAATGCACATGACTCTGTTAGCAAAAACACACTACCACTTTCCTCCAAAGCACAAGTCTATTCTCATCGTCATTAACACAAAACATCACATACTTATTGCTTACCAGTGACCTCTCCAACAAGGTCAATTATATGTTTTTGGTCTTTAATTCAAAGCATAGATTGTATCCATCAAAAAAATCTGTAGATAGTTTGCATAAGAAGAAAGAAATAAAAGAGTATGCTGGACAGTGCAGAGACACAAAAAACCAACTTATTTCACTTTAATATGCTATGTTTAACTTAGTTCTGCAGTTAGGGATTATCTATATTCTACAAATAAATAAAATAGAATTTTTGGTGTCTACATAAAAAATTATTCGATAATTCAAATATGCCAGCAACAGCATACTATTGAGATGATTTATGTAAATTATGTTGTCGTTCAGGAAGACAATACATGTTCCTTGTGATTCTGCCTACTTTAACTGCATTATTATTTTTCCAAATAGAATTAAGTAAGTATGGTTTCCAAATTTGAGGGAGTCATATCAAAAACATTTTTAATCTCTACACAAGGATAATATCAAAGATAATAAGTTATCCACTTCCTAGCGTTGTTGTGGGATCAAATGAGATAGTTATTGTAAAGTACCAGTACCTGGCACAGAATAAACACTATTCAAGTATTAATCATCATCATCATTATTATTATGTGAGTATAACCAAAACACATTAAACAGATCTTCTATTTCATGGAATCTTTCTCCATTGATATTAAAATGTCATGGATTTTGTCCATCTTAAATAATTAAGGGAAGAACCTGGAAGCTTTGAACTTGATTGCAGAGGCCAAATTGACCTAACAATGAAGGCTATACTGAGAAATAATTTGCAACAACATTGAACATAGTCATAAAAAAGATATCCATGGCAGATTTATGAACATCCTGAAATCACATCTCAACAAGAACACATTTAAAAACCACTGATGTCTAAGAAATGCCACTTTTAGTGCTTCCTTTTGGAGCTATAAAATGTACCATGACAGATTTGGAAAGTAGCTTGGCCAAAACCTGCATGATACTAACCAAGCTTATCACTTGAAGTCGGTTATAGAAAGATTAATACTTCATCAAAAAAGGAAAAAGAGAATTGATTGACATTTTCAGAACACTTGATAGGCAGGTAAGAAATCTATGGAAATAACTTCTGGAAAAGCAGAAATCAGTTCACAGAGCATTAGTATATATTGAGAAAAAGCATACACCATTCGATTTATCAGTTGCAGTCAAAGGTGGTTTACCTCTGGATGGGGGATATGATATAGTTAAGATCCAAGAGCAGAATCAAATTATTGTATGTTAACTGTCAACATGGTCATAAAGAATTGGCAAAATAAATCACTGGATTTATTTGTGTAAATGGAATTGTTTAGGCTGGTGATTCAAGATCAGAACATCACTTCAAGAAATAGCAGACTTCTTAAAAGGGTACCTGGCACATAATAGATGCTTAATAAATGTTTATTGACCAAAGGACCTTGGATTTGGGGATCCATAAAAGTTATTCCAAGAAATGATTGAAATTGCATGTCACTATGGGCTACAAACATTTAGCACTTACTGAATACCTAAGAATTTTTTAACCTAATGGCTAGAATTTTTACATTAGATTCTATTCTCTTTTATAAACAGATGGAAAATTCCCATAGTATAAATATAACCTTCAAAATATATAATTGAGAACTCAACTAATAACTCTACTGGAACCAGATCATCCTCACAAGCAACCACTGTTCACAGCTGTTCAGATATAACATTGATATATAAAAACTTAAGAATAATGTTTTTAATAGATGACACCAGCACAATATTCATAAAATGCAGGCTACATGGAACAAAAAGCTTTTTAACATAGAGAGAATATCCATTGTGGTCATTGTTTCCTTATCATATGCTTTCCCTAATCACAGTTCTGGCTACGGGGCTAGAACCACATAGTATCAACACTGCCTCTCACATCATTCTCCCTCAGATTCCCATCAGTATTATGTTTAATGATGAACTTAAAAAAATTCCTATTACATTCAAAAATAGATATATTTTAATGCATGTCAACTGTGTTAATCTTAATGTTACTCCTTAATATGCTTAGAACCTGTGATGACAACAAATTAACTTTTTCTTTAAAATTGCATATTCCACTGTTATTACATTTTATCTATAATTCATGTATCTGTAATGATACAATTTGTTTTGAAAATTTGAAACACATGGAATAGACATAAGAGGTTTTAAGCAGACCACATCTTCAGAATCACATCCAGTCCTTTCTGTAATAAAAGAAAATGAATAGCCATCAAGTTGAGGGTGAAGCTGTAACCTTTTAAAATCACTTAAAGGCTGGTTTACAGGAGTCAGAGAGGACCTCAGAAATCATCTAGTCCAACCACTTCTTTTGACAAATGAAGAAGCTGATGTCCATGAAAGATTAAATAATTTGTCAGTAGGAAGTAGTAGAGTTGGAATTTGAACACATATCTTTTGATTCTAAATTCAGTGGTCTTTCCTTTTTGCCATTTATCCTTTTTTGCCATCCCTAAACACAATACACAGGTTAGTGAACCCATACTGTTTGGCTGTGGATCGCCTAAGCTTGCATCCTGAAGATCCAGTCAACATAATCTAGGAAGAAACTTACTATACTTTCGTAAGGCAATGGTGAAGTGATTATATCACTTCTATAAGCATTAAACTGTGTCACAAATTAAATAGTGGGATAGAGTGGCTTGCTAAAGCAGTTTATAATAAGTTTATGGTAGGGCAAGTCTTGGTCATAAACATGTTGAATGTTAATTAAAATAATTTACTCTGTACTATATTGAGATTGGTGATTAAAGTGGAATATAACAAGAAAAGAAATCATGAGCTAATGAAATTAATCTCTGGACAATTGAAAAATTGTATTTGGATTGAATGTTCTCCCTTTTTAATTATTTTTGAGAGATTGTACTTGTTTAAGAAATTGTTAGAGGAACTGAACTCCTGAACTCAGACTAGAAATAAAGATTGGAACAGCAAAAAGTGGATCTGATTTTACCTGCTGGGTCTATTTTGCTGCAAGAACAACATAATTAGATATTTTATGTTTTGTCTGATAATTAATTAAATTTAATACAGGAGTTGTATTTGTTCAGGCAGAATAGTCTAAAAATGTAATATATGAATAGATTTTTTTTTGTCCTTTCACTCATTTCCTATGATGCCTACAGTAAATTGTAGTGAATAACCTAGAAATGATATATGATTTTGCAGAGTTCTTTAACCATTATTTAAAAGAAATATATTCTCCATCGCCTTTATTTGCTTATAATTATTCAGAATTTGCTTATCACAATAATTGTCACTATAAATAATGTCCTGTGATTTTAAGCATGCCACGTATTGAGATTGCCTATGTTTTTCAAGAGCAAAGGTTTTCAATCTTGAGACTGTGAAGGTTTTTTTTGGTATGTCTTGATAATTATATTTTGATATAAATTGTTTCCTTGGTAATCCCATGTATTTTATTTTATGTAGGTAAAAACATTACTCTAAAGAGTCCATATATTTTTCCAGACTGCCAAAGAAAAAACATTCTATATAAAAAGATTAATAATGTCCCTTCTATGGTATTTTGAAGTCATTATAATCCACATGTGCTTTTGATTATAGTTTATGGATATTATTACGGATATTTGAGGGCTGGTTTCTTGTGTGATGTACTTGGGTGAAGAGACCTTATTCTCAGGCTCATGTCAAACTTTAATCCTCTCAGAGAACAGATACCTGAATGTATTTGTTGGCCATAAATATATTAATCTGTAATGAGAAGTAGTAACTGGCATTGCTAAGACTTCAAAATATCTCCATTGTGTGGCTTTATTTTTATAGAATTTTATAGAAATTTCCATACTATAGTAGAATTATTGAGAGAACAATTACACCCTCTATCTCCCATCTCCCCTCCTTTGCTCTGGTTCTCGGCCCTTGAATCCACTCCTTTTTCCTCACCTTCAGCTGTTTAATATTCTTAAAGATACAGTTGAAGCATCTTTCCTGGTCCCTTCACTTGTTTGTGCCTCCCCATTTCCAGTTACAGTTAATGTGTCTTGCATATAACTATTTCTGTACATGTCATCTCCCTGAATAGAATGTAAGCTTCTCAGGGGCAAGTGCTCTTTAACATTTTGCCTAGGATAGAGTTTGGTATATAATGGATGTTTATAAAATGCTTGTTGATCGACAGAGCCATATTCTCCTAAATTGGAACGATCAGAAGCCCTTAAGATTACCAGAGAGTTCTGGGCTACAAGTAATCTTGTCATAGATGCTGAAAAGGAAGCTTTGATCTTTTAAAAAAAAATCTAATTTGGGGCAAAACTTAGGCAGCATTGTTCATACTCTCTAATCTCTGGTAGTTGAGAGCTCTCACTGATCATCATGGGAAGGTTCATGTCTGGCAGTCTAACTCTGGTTCTGATTCTGTATTCCCACCAGGAAATTTTTTCTGATCTTAATCTGGTTTCCTATTAGACTTTTTTTTTTAATCAGAAAAAGAATATGCATACCAGTTAGTGTATTGTTGGTTTAGATTGATTACTTGTTGCAACTGTTAAATTGACTCTCCTATATAAACTAGTCTCCTAATTTGGATGGTGGTCCTAGAGTATGATTACCACTGCTTATGATGACCAGCCAGATTTCATATCAAAGAACAGAAAATAGCAGGCTTTTCTTGTCCATCATTGTTTCTTGGTCCTCACCCTTCTCTCTGATCAATATCTTCCTTCCTCCCTCTCTCTCCTCTCTCTTCTTCTCCCTCTCTTCCTTCATTCTTTCTTCCCTCCCTTCTTCCCTTTCCCCCTGCCCTCCCCCCATTTCTCTTTCTGTCTCTTTTTCTCTCTCTCCCTCTCTCCCCTTTCTCTTTGTCTGTCTGTCTCGCTCTCCTGCTCTAGCTTTCTCTTCTGTTTTTGTCAGTGGGGAAAGTCAATGAAATCTAGATTGAGTTCCTTTTTTGTGGTACATACTGGCTATGTGATCCTGAGCTAATCATTTAACCTTTTGGTACTCCAGGTAATTCTCTCAGATTATCGATTGCAGAACAGTTTCCCATCTATATTGGCAGAGATTTTTTTTTTCCATTGGGAATTTCCTGTTAGCTGTGAAATCAGGGGCCTTGATACCACACACATACACATACATACACTCTCTACTCCCCTCCACCACCCCGCACCTCCCCACACAGAGTAATATGGTAAATTGTAAAGAACTTGAATTCAGGAGAGCTCAGGAGTTGGATCTGAGTTCTAACACTTAGATTTGTGACTCCTACTTCCTCTCTGAACTTCAGTTTCCATCTCTTTTAATTGATAACAATATTTTCATTTTCTACCTCACAGAATTGTGAGGAGAGAATTGTATAAAGTTTAAAGAACTATATAAATATGTTATCTAGTTTGTCCTAAAGATGTCAAGTCCAAATTGAGCGCAAGCCAATATTTTCCAAATTTTATGAGGAAGGAGAATAGCCTAGTTTCTCCTGTAACTATTCCAGCAATAATCAAAAAAAGAGTATCTGATCGATCTCTTGAGCTCAGAAGTTCTGAGCAGAGTTGATTGGTGTCCTTCACATCAGTTTTGCTTGGCCCTTATCCAGTCAAATCAGTGCTAGGCGTGGAGGTCAAGTGTGCAACAATTTATCAAAAAAAGAGATGAACCAACTCTGGTCAAAAAACAAAACTTTTGTGCCAATTAGAGTGAAAGTGGGCCTGTGAGTGGACTATAGTTTTTACCTTAGGTGAGATAGTCTTTTCTTCAAAGATGATTTAGAAGTTATCACTTAAAAAGAGCAAAAAAAAAAAATGTAAAGAGATATTCTAAAAGACAAATATCTATAACAGGGGTCCTCAAACTTTTAAAATAGGGGGCCAGTTCACTGTTCCTCAAACTGTTGGAGGGCCAGACTATAGTAAAAACAAAAACTTTGTTTTGTGGGCCTTTAAATAAAGAAACTTCATAGTCCTGGATGAGAGGAATAAACATCCTCAGCTGCCACACCTGGCCCACGGGCCATAGTTTGAGGACACCTGAAGTCTACAACTTTGCTCAATACAACTGTGTGCCATCTAACATTGAAATTTAGAAAATGGATCTTCAGGAAAATAAAGAATTTTCAAATATTCCTCAAGAAAAATTGGAGCTGAAAAAGAACCTTGAAATATAAATATCAAAGTCAAGAGAGCAATGGAGAATTAAAGAGTGAACAATCAGAAGGGATTTCATAAGGAAAAACTGTTAAAAAATCTAATGAAGAGAAAAGATGTTAAAAGTTCTTTTAGAATCCTATTGTCACATGGACCCTGAAGAGTCAATGGAAAAAGAGTAAGAATAGTTTGTTACATTTTGAAGATGTAAAAAAAAGTGGGGAGAAGAAAGCGAAAATTGACAAGAGATAGGAGAACTTATTAAGATGTGCTACTGGGTTGTGTAATTAAAACCAGATGCAAATATGGAGGAAACAAGGGACTTTACCTGAACTTCACTTCATCTAAACTGTTCAAAAGAGAGCTTAATATAGACACACATTCAACTCAACAGGGATACAGATAGGAAAAGGCTAACTGCTTCTCTTCTAATTTTAATTGCATTGTTTTTGTTTTTGAAAAACGTTTTTTATGTAATCAAAATTGTTCCCTTTGCCTTCTGAATCTGCTTTATCTCCCCCCTTATCTGTAAACCTTGTTCCTCTAATTTGTTTATATCTCCTTTGATGTCTAAGTCCTGTAGCTGTTTGAAACTTATCTTCATTTGTGGTATGAGATATTTGTCTGTACCTAGTTTCTGCCAGACTTCTTTCTAGTTTTCCCAGAAGTTCTTTTTTTTTTTTTTTTTAAGTAATGAGTCTCCCAATTGTCTCACAAAAAAGATAATGAATATTTGAGATATTTGGCTGCTATGCTTGCTTGTTCTGTATGTTGTATATTGAATCACTTGCCCTGATATAGCTTTTCATTTCTCACCCAGTCCCAAAATGCTTTGAGGATAATATCCACTCTGTAGTATAATTTGAAATCTGGTAATATTATGTCTCCTCATTTTTTTTTTTCATTAATTCCTTTGATATTCTTCCAGATATCTTCCAGATTGATCTTCCAGATCAAAGATATCATTCTTCCAGATGAATTTTATTACTTTTCCCAACCTTATAAAGTGATCCTTTGGTAGTCTGATTGTGTATCAATGAAAAAGTAAATTAATTTCAGTTGTATTGTTATTTTTATTGTATTGCCTCAGCTTACTCATGAGCAACTATTATTTCTTCAGTTATTTACACCTGTTTTCATTTGTTTAAAGAGTGTTTGGGATTGTATTTATATAGCTTTTGTATGAAATTTGGCAGTAGATTCCCAAGTATTGTATGCTTTATGTGATTTTTTTTAAATGGAAAATTGCTGGGAAGCATGCTTGGGAACAGTAGCACCCTGGGCAGAGTAGATGCTCTTTAAATATTTGTTGGCAGTGAGTGATGATGGTAGATGATCAAAGAGAAGTATCTATTAGTAACAGTTACCTAACTATGAGGTGGGCTATCTTAATAAGTGGTAAACATTCTGTTCCCCAAAAAATTGAAGCAAGAGCAAAATAATATATAGGGCATTTTCTGTAAGTAATTCATATAGATTTGTATTGGTTAAGAGCTTGTATTAAGTGAGCACTAAGTTCCCTTTCAGTTGCAAGGTTCTATGATTATGCAGAAAATCTCACATGTTGCTATTTTGTTGAAACAAAATACTGGCTTAATGGAAATAGAAGAAAGAATTTAAAGTCAGAATTAGACACGAATAAATACCTAAAAACATTTTGGGATCCATTGCAATTTTTGGCAAGGTCATTTTTTGGTCTTAGCCTATCTAAATAAAAGGAAAGGTGACTAGTTTCTAATATTTGAACAAATATTAATTATTCAAGTGATTAAGTGGCAACCTTTGCCATTCTAACAACTAATAAAATGATTTATGAAGTAAATTTTGTTACTTGTCATAATCTAATTAAAACTGCTTCAAACTAATTTGACTTATTTATCAGTTAAGTATCTTAGAAGAGAAAATGGTATCTGAATTTAGCATCTCTCTTTAGGGCTACCTAAAATAGGAGCCATTTACTCCCTAGTCATCACTGGAGGTCCTTAATTGAATAACCTCTTGTTACACATGATGTAGAGAATATTCTAGTTCAGGTTTAAATTGGTCTGGATGATTTTTGACCTTGTTTCCAATTCTGAGATTCTGTGATTTTCCTCTTAATAAAATCTTAGCAGTCCTATTGATACCCAGAATCTTTCTCATTTGAATGAATAATGTCAGTATTTTTGTATATTCTGTGCAATTTATAGAATTTTTTTAGTGATAAAAATAAAGTTTTTCAGAAAGCATGCACATATTGTGAAAACAAAGTTTGTTAGTTGTATACATTAACTATGGACAGCAATGTTAAAATTTTCATTATCATTTTAAGTGACTTGTAAAAACACCATTTTTCTAATAGAGTTGGTCCAATAATTAACAACTGTTAATAGACTTGAATAATGAATAATAGTTGTAGTGAACAGTGAATTATTTTTCATTTGGGGATATAAAGAGAGACAAAGATGGTCTCTACCCTTAAGTAGCTCATAGTCCAACAGGGAAGACAAACAAACAATTATATGTAATGAAACTATATACAGGATGACTAGAAAATAATTAACAGAGGGAAGGTTCTAGAATTAAGAGAAAGTTTGAGAAAGGCTTCCTATTGAAAATGGGATTTTCACTGGGCTTGAAAAGCCAGGGAAGCTGGGAGGCAGAGATGAGAAAGAAAAGCCTCCCAGGCATGGTGGACATAGAGAAAAGATGCCCAGAACCAAGATATAAGAATGTTTTATTTGGGGGGCTAAAAAGGGACTGGGGTCATTGTATCCAAGGGTACATGGGAGAGAATAAAAGAAAGCTGAAAAGGTGAAATGGAGGAGTCCCGGTTAGGAAGGACTTTGAAGGCCAAACAGAGGTTGCTGTTTTGGATTCTGGACGTGTGAATGGGCCACTGGGGCTTATCCCCTAAGACCTGTGTTTTAGGATTGGACCAGGGAGAGCCGTGAAGCCGGCTGGCTCATCAGCAGGCTATAGCAACAGTCCAAATCTGGGTGGATGAAGACCTGCCCCTGGGCATGGGAAATATCAGATGAGAGAAGGAGCTGTATTAGACAGGTATGCAAGGGTGTAAACAGAAGGCCTTGGTAGTAGATTAGACGTGGGGGAGTGAGAGAGAGTGAGGGGTCAGGGATAGACTTGGCAGTTAAATATCATTGATAACTTTACAAACAACACCTTCAGTTTTATAGATTGGAGGATTCTTCAAGGCTATCCACAGTGATCAGGAGAGATATAGGATGATAGTGAGGATGGAGGGTCCAAATGAGGGTTTTTTGAGGATGAGGGAGATAGAGTTATAGTTGTAAGCAAGAGGAAAGGAGCCAGAAAACAAGGAGATCTGTCCAATCAAAAAAAAAAATTGTTCTTTTAAAATTATCTTAAGTAAGACTGGCTACTGACATAATAATGGGAAAATTCATTATGCTGGAATTTCCAAATAGGAAAACCACATCATTTTGAAAGATTTACATTTCAGTAACTCTTTAATGTTAACTGTACTGTTGAATTAGCCTAGAGAAAAATTAAGCTAAGCAATATAAAGAGCTGAGCTTTACTATATACCTATAGGTGTGCACGTTCACACATGTCTATACTGTGTGTGTGTGTGTGTGTGTGTGTGTGTGTGTGTGTGTGTGTGAGTGTGTGATTAGCCTTGGAAGACAACAGTTATGTTAAAGATTTGCCTATGGGGCATGTGTGGGGAGAAAGGTGCATGCATTTAAAGACATACCAACTGTATTCAATGTTTATAAGGTAGTTGGAGAGAGGAGAACAGACAGGGAAAATAGGGATGAGAATAATGTCCCCTGAGAGTATACGTGTAGCTTTTTCACACATCATCAACATTCAATTCAATTCAATTTTGTAAGGCCTTGTGGAGAACTAGTGATTCAAAGACAAAAACACAAATGGCCCTGACCTCCAGGAATATGCATTCTCCTGTATTTGAAGCAATTCTATATTGTACTTATTTGATATACAAATGTTCTCTCTCTCCTTCATACCTATGAACTAATAAAAATCAGCAATAAATATAGCTTAGTGAAAAGAGCAATTTATTTGACATACATCCTAGCTCCATTGTTCGTTATCTTCTTGACTTTGAGCAAGTCACTCATTCCCATTTTCCTCATCTATAAAATGGAACCAACACTTCCTCAAATTATTTCACAGGGTTGTGAGGATTAATTCTCTCTCCTCCTCTCTCTTCCTCCCTCCTTCTCTCTTTCTGTCTCTCTCTCTACATACCCACATACATATGTGTTTGTGTATGTGAATGTGCATATTTATGTGTGAAAATGTCTTTTGAGTTATAATACCTTATTTAAATGGAATGTATTTTCATAACTGAGATTTGTAAGAATGAGTCATCAAGAGACATCAGTCATTCAGCACACACTTATTAAGTACCTACTATTTGCCAGACATTGTGCTAAAATTTTGAAAGGAATAAATTGTTCAGTAAACTATTGTAAATGAGACAAAATTGTAGATGGTACGTTTTAGAAAGAATTGACTTTTTAAAAAGTCAAAAAAATTTTAAAAAATACATAGAGGAAATTGACTCATCCATTGGGAATGCTCAACTCTGCTCATTTGCAAGGTTTCTGAGTGTTTTGCAGTATCTTCATTTTTGTTTTCACATTGATTTTAAAAAGAATTAAACTCACACACACATATGTATGTGTATATATATATATATATATATATATATATATATATATATATATATACACACACACACACGTATATAAGGATGCAGAGGATAGGGTTAAATAATTTCCCCTAACATTTCATAGCAATTTAGGAAAAAAAGCTCAGATTCCTGACTTCTGAGATAAATAAATGTCTCTAAACTAAATACAAACCAGAAACTTAGGATCTGTACATTCTAATCCAGATTCTCTTATGAACTTAATGTGTGGTCTTTGAAACCGGAGTTAAATAACTCTAGTCTCTCTTAACATTTCTTCATCTGCAAAGAGGGCAGTGAAGATAATACTTTATAGGGATATTATGAGAAGAGACTCATAAAAATTTTAATGTACTTTGCTTAAGCAGAGTATGCATTCCTTATATACATAGTGGTAATTACTGTAGTCCTGGAACAATTTAATATTTATATAATATCAGCTAAAATTGAATCTTGGGAAGGTACCTTGAGGAAGCCAGTTATTTTCTGGGAACCCTTGTTTCTTCATATTTAAAATGAGGGGATTGGACTAGATATTTATGGAGCTTTTTGGTTCTAAAATTAGATGGTTTTATGATTATATGTCTTGTTTCCTTTGAGGAGAAAGATTTGACTATGGGAAACTTTGAAATCCAGGATGGCTCAACATTTCTTTTCCTATAAAATAATTTAATTCCTCAATGCTTACACAGAACCATAAAATAATCTAGCTTTTTTTTTTTTTAAGAGTAAAATGACTTTTAAGTTGATAGCGATCTTTGAATAGCTACTCTCTCAATTTTGTTGAAACATTGTTAATGTGATACACACACATTAGATCCTGGTGTTGAAAAAATATACAGTCTCATTCTGGCCCAAACATCAAAGAGTAAAGTTTGTTCTTAAGCTCCAACAACAAAATTGCCTTTAGGAAATGCTTTGGAATCCTCAGGGGGACACAGTTTGCCAGACTTTGATCTGTACCATTCATGACAACTCTTAAACTGTGGGTTTTCTAGACATAAGTTAAGCAACATTGTAGAACTTAGAAAGGGAAAGATTTAGAAGTTGGATGAAGTCGAAATGAAAAACTTTGCCTTTGGGATTTGTTTCTCCATATTTGTGACACATGGAGATAAAGTTTGTCAACAATTAACCTCTGGTGCTTGAGGAGAGTTTTCTAAACATGATATTTATGTTGAGAGATCACTTAGTTACCCTAAGTAAGTCACAGACAATTCATGGGAATAATTGCTAAGTATATTTCTTCAGTAAATGGATTTTTCCCCTAATTTTTTGATCTCAGATTTAGTTGTAAAATTTCCTCAGTGTCAATAGTAACCTGCCATAAGATAGGTACATGAGTACTTTTAAATTTGACACATTTTAGATGATGATGGTTTTGTATCTGCAGATACCTTGAAAAAAAAATTTTTTTTTTTTTTAATGTATAGAGTAGGGGCAGCTAAGTTAATGTAGTGAATAGAGAACTAGCCCTGAAGTCAGGAGGACTTGAGTTCAAATCTAGCCTCAGGCACACTTACCACTTCTTAGCTGTGTGACCCTGGGCAAGTCACTTAACCCAAAATTGTCTCAGCAAAAAAATAAAAAATAAATCAATAGGGTAATTGGTATTTGCATCGAATACTATCAGAAATAAATCTGTCCTTTGTATTAAATGCAACAATTATAACTTCTTTTACCATTATAAGAGAAAACAAATGTTTCCACTATAAGAGATTGTCACCTTAAGAAATCAGATTAAACCTGCATGTTCCTTTGGCCCCATTTTCTAAGGGTGAAATGAAGAATTGTGTGGAATCTTCTGGCCTGAACTCTTCCAGGTGGCTCCACTGGGATTCTGTGCCAGCAAGTTATATCCCAAAATGACTTGTCCTTAACCTTTATTTCTGATGAGGAGAGAGTTAGCAAGAGGAAGGTGAGCCTCCAGAGCATGGGATACAGTCAACTTAAATTGGAAGATTTGAGTTTTTAGAAGCTGTTTAATGGACAACTTTCCCTTTTAACCTCTTTTTGGAGGCTTCTGTGGTTAACCTAATTCTGAGCATGTGTCATCTTACTTATCTTTATTTCCCATTAACCCTTTCAGAAATGTGCCTGTTTTCTTCTGCTGTTAATCAGCAGCTCCTGATTAACTCCAAGGGACCCAGCAATCAGGAAGTCATTTCTCCTCTTCCCTGAAAGTGTTCTGACCCCACTTACAAGGGTCCTTCCTGCCTCTTTGCTCACAGATCACTTTGCCAGCCAGAATAGCTGGAAGTAGATAAAAGGTGACCTCATATATGCCAGTGAGAGGGCTTAGTTCTGATGTTTCTCTCCAAAATCAGGGTTGAGGAGCCTCCCAAAGGGGTGGACACTTGGCCCGTCTCCTTTTTGCACAGCACTGCCCATCTTCTGACCTTTTTGCCCACTCAGCAGCCAAGACTATTGGACACAGAATGGGGACTAGTTGTTTCTTTTTTGATAGGATTTTTGACTGATCCTCTCCTTTCAGTATGGCATATGGGAATGGGCACTCCATGTGGGGTAACGTGTTCAAGTTCTGATTCTTTTGTTTACCACCAAATAATTTTAGGTTACATTGTTTTATAAACTCTTTGGGCCTGAATTTTCTTAAACAAATTAAGTAGATTCGATAAGAGGAGGAATGTCTAAAGGCCTTCCATTTCTAAAATATTTGATTCTTTGCTATTATATTTGAAGTCATATGTTTTTTCCATTAAAAAGCAAGTTATTTTTAAAAAGGATAATGCCTTTTAAAAAGGATCCGCATATATAGTACTTCTTATTTTTGTAGGTGTTTCTTTGATTGAAAATATTTGTAGTCAAATATTCTATCCTTCCTATCTACTTTCTTAACTTTACCTCTTCCCTCTTTCTTTTCTTTTCTTCCCCCTACCCACTTTTTTTCCTCTCTTCTCCCTTTCTCTCCTCTTCCTTTCCCTCCTTTCTTCTTTCCTTTTTCTTTGCCTTCCCTTTCCTTTACCATAAGCGTATCATCTGGTGGTTGGCAGTTTGAGAATCAATGCTGGAATTTATGAATCTAAATCATTTTCCTTTCTGTGGGAACCAGTTTTCTGATATCGAAAATGAGATAGGTTGCTCTAAATCAGGGCTCACCACTATTAAAAATGATTCACTCTATAGCTTTAAAAAGAAGAGAAAAAAGTTATCCATTACTATGTGCAAATTTGTTTCTTTATAAATTATATGCATGTACTACTGTTCTACTGATTTTGTACATCACACACACACACACACACACACATGAAAGAAATTTAGAAAAAATAAGTTAAAGATGGACTATTTGTTCCTGGCATTGGTAAGATCAGATTCCTAGAGATTACTGAACAGGAGAATGACATGATCAGGCCTTAGCTTTGGGAAGATCATTTTGTTCAGAGAATGTGTTACAAAAGGGGAATACTGAGGCAAGGAATCAATCAGATGGTTATTGCCATAGTCTAGGCTTGGGTAGCTAGATGGGCATAAACTGCTGGGCCTGGAGTCAGGAAGACTTATCGTCCTAAATTCAAAAAGGGCTTTAGATAGTTCCTAGCCGTGTGACCCTGGGCAAATCACTGAACCCTGTTTGCCTCAGTTTCTCCATCTGGAAAATGAGAGATAAAAGGAAATGAAAAACCAGTCCGGTATCCCTGCTAAGAAAATCCCAGATGGGGTCGTGAAGAGTCGGACATGACTGAAAAACAACTCAACAGCTGCAAGAAGAGGCAGTAGGGGACTCAATAAGAATGACGAACGTGAGAGAAGATGGAAGGAGAAAAGAGGAGAGTTGCTAGCAGACTGTGAGGTTGGGAACCTTGGCAACTGGGAGGAAGATGGTCCCCATGACAGGGACAGGAAGATTTGTAGGAGGTGGGACTGGAGGAAAAGGTAAGTGATGAGATCTGCCATAAAAGACTGCATCTGGGCTTCTCCATCCTGCCAGCAAAGCACAAAGCTGCCCTCACGCTGCTAGACCATCGAGGTCCCCCCAGGGAGTGACTGGCAGGGGGCAGCGGGGCCTTCCCAGGGCTGGCTGCCCCATGAAAGCGACAGACCGACACAGCTTGGAGAGGGAGCAGTTGGAGGCTTGTAAAGGGGAGAAGGTAAAGGCGAGTCGAGAATTGAGGAAGAAGGCTGGGTGGCCCCAGGAAAGGTTACGGGTGCGAGGGTGGGACGCGAGGTCTCCGATTCTCTCATCATGTACCCCTTGGCATCAGTCCTGGACTCTGATGACGATAGATAATCCCTGGTGTCCTTGCTAGCTATGACATTGTATGAAATGGGATGACCCAGTTGTATCTAAGACTATACTCCTAAAAATGTCTTATTACCTATTACTTTATATCAAAAACAATCACATGCATTTTCTCAACATAATGAATTGTTAAAGCCCTTTTCAAAAACACATCTATATGTAAATTACAATGATTATTCATATTTGTTTATACTTGATCAAAATGCAGGATTTTACTTGAGAAAAATGTACAAATAGAAGTAAAACGAACCTGTGAAAGCTGAGATTTGAAATTTAAAAACAATGACCTTTAAGTCGTAAAAATAGTTTCCTGATGATTGCTGCATATCTTAAAGGTAGCTAAATGTTTTCCCATCACCGAGGTGCTAATCAGAATGTGAATTAGAAGGTGGTTGACTTGCATATAAAATATTCTGTAGCTGAGCCCAGAAAAGCTAAGAAACTGCTTGTGTCAAGTATGATGGTAATAGGCCTGGGAACCTAGGTCTACCTACATTTATATTAGAAAATAACTCCATTTTTGGTATTTTCCATTTTTTCCCCCACAGAAGAAAAACTAATTCCTTCCTCCCTAGCCTTATTCCTCATCCATCACTGCTAGATAATATCAGTACGAACACAGAGAAATAGATCCCTACCTCTTGCTTCAGCATAGGCCCTCCCGCTATGGAAATATCCCTTTCAAGCACACTGTTGCCATGTCTAGCAACCACCTCTACAAAATCGGACTCCCTCTCTATTGGACGTTGTTTTAAAACAACAAGAGCAGCTACACTTAGGTTGCTTTTTCTGACGCCCTAACATCACCCCTCCACAGTACTGCAGTTCTGGGAGCATTGTCAGAGCCGCCAGCAGCAGCAGCAGCAGTAGCATAGATTAAATTTACATCATTTCCAATAAAATTCCATGTTAATACCTGATTTTGGCAGGGAGATGACATTGGGTTCTTGAAGGCAGTGACCGTGGAGCACATGGTCTCCAGGGTCTCTGAGCTGAGAATAGTTGGAGTATCACCTAGTGATGAGCTATCTCTCTATTGTCTTGTTCAATTCTCAAGTTTATTGCCAGGTTGATTCGTGGTAATGAATATTTCAGCTAGAGCATCTCTTGAAGACCAAAAGGAATATAGATCCTTGGAATGTATTAATGTAGTGTCATTCAGACCTTCTCTCCAGCCTCATCCTTCTTGCCCTCTGGGCAGACTTGGTTCACCCTCTTTTCAGGGTCTCGTTTTCCTCGAGGCTTTCACGGCCCTACTCTCCCTCAGTTCTCCTCCCACCTCTTCGACCCCTCCTCAGACTCGTTCTCTGGATCTTCATCCAAGTCACTCACACTAACTGTGGTTGTACCGCAGTTATTCTTCCCTTTTTTTCCTCTATCCTTTCTCACTGGATGATTGCATCCATTCCTATGGATTTAACAATCATTTTTATGGAGGTGATTCCAGATTTAATAGATGTATCCCTCTCCTGAACTCTAGTCAAATGCCTATTCGATATTATGAGCCTGGGTGTATCGTTTAACATCTCAAACATGGCTTGTTCCAAACAGAATTCATTAACTTTCCCCTCAAACCCATCTCTCTTCTAAATTTCCTTAATATTCTCCATGGAATAATTATTCTTTTAAGTCAACAAAGCTGGTAAACTCAGTATCATGCTCATCTTTTCACTTTTACTCACCCTGCATATTCCATTAGTTACCAAGTCTTATTGGTTTTTATACTCGCAGCCCTCACCTTAGTTCAGCCTTCTCCATCTCTCACCTGGGTAGTTGCAGTGGTGTCCATGGCTCATTTCTTCCTCCATTGCACTCAGCTACCAAAAAGATTTTCCTAAATCTGATCTGACTGACCATGTTATCTGTCTGCACAATAAGCTACAATACCCTGTTACCTCTAGAGTTGTGTATAAACTTTAGGACCCTTAAACTCTTTTCTACTTTTTCAGTCTTCTTACACATTATTTGCTTTAGTATCCTCTAAAATCCCACCATTCTGGCCTATTTTGTTGTTTGTTGTACGTGACTCTCTATCTTTGCTCTCCATATTTTTGCATTACCTTCATTCCCTAACCCCCTACCTCTCTGTACCCATGCATAGAATGCTCCTTTCCTCTCTCTATATTTTAGGACCCTTTAAGACGCAGCCCAAATGCTGTCTCCTACAGGATGCTTTTCCCAGTACCTTGTATCTTCCAAATGTTACCTTCCATCTCTTCTTTACTTGTCTTTCCACTAAAATGTAGATGATTTTTTTTTTGTTTTTCATTTTCTCCCCAGCTCTTTTTTAGTTTAATGCTTATTGCTCGATTGATCTCCAAACCTCAACCCAGTGCAGTAAGGTAGGTAGGATCCATTTTATTGATGAGGAAAATGAGCTTCAGAGGGGATTGTGAAATGATTTGCCCACCTTAGAGAAGTAGTCAGTGACAAAGCTGAAATCCTACCTCTGGTCTCCTGATAGCAAATCCACCATTCTTTGCATTAAACTCTTTATTTTGAGTGACAGATCTCTCTCCACCATTTCCAAGGAGCCAGTTAAAGGGTGGATAATCTGAGAGTGAGTGGAATAGTGAGAGTAGCCAGAGTGAGCTACTTAAAGCATTACTTCAGCAGAAAAGAAGGCTTTCTGATCTTAGAAAAATATGGAAAGACTTACATGAAATAATGAAGAACAACATTAGCAGACTTGAGAGAACTTTGTATACAGTAACACTAGTGTGTTTTAAGAATGATTTTGAGTGAATAAGTCATTTTGACAATTATAAATTTTTACCCAATTAACTATAAAGGACATATGAAGAAAGATAATATCTGTATCCAGAGAAAGAACTAATAAATAGAAGTATATAGAGAATCATTTTGTATATATATGTATATATGTACACACACATAGACACACACAGACAGACACAAGACACACACATATTTATGTGCTCATTTGTGTCTAATGGTAACCATCTCTAGGGTGAAGGGAGGGAAGGGAAGGAAAAAAGAAAATTAGATGATAATTCTTTTATATATATATTGCTGAGGCAATTGGAGTTAAGTGATTTGCCCAGAGTCACATAGCCAGAGACCAGATTTGAATTCAGGTTGTCCTAACTTCAGGGCTGGTCCTCTATCCACTGTGCCACCTAGCTATCCCAATTCTACTATATTATTTAATGGAATATCAAATTGAGCTTAATAGACTTGCAGTTTCATGCACATGATTTAAAAAAATATTGTACTATTATGGAAATGCTCATTTTATTCCATAAATTAAAAATATTTTTTTATAATTATCATCTAATTTTCTTTTTTCCTTTGAAAAAGAGGCCTTGAAGTATATTTCATGAGTTGGGTACCTTAAAGGACCACATAAATAAGAAACCATTAGCATCCTCCCTTTTGTCTCCTGCATAGGTCTCTCTTAGAAGCCACTGCAGCTTTCTTGTATTTAAATCAACAAATTCAAATGCCAGGCCACATGTTCAGAAAACTCATTGTAAGAGCTAAACTATATATTAAGTGTAATATGAAATCTTATTAACAGTTCCATTCAAAAAAATGGAATGGCATAATTCATTGAGACAAGAGAAATGAGTTTCTCCTACTTAGTACTTGAGAAAATATTAACCAAAGAATTTTGGGGGAATTGTGATTTAGCCAAATGTTTCATTTTAGTGCAGCCAGACCACAAGGAATCATAGCTATAAAAGTGAACTAAAGAAAGGGCCAGGTGTTATTTCAAAGGTGAAAGAGAATGGTTTTCAAAAGTAAGTGGGAGTGAAAATAAAAATGGTTCTCAATCACAGTTTGCTGAGGCTTGTTGTCTACTGTTACTCTGGTGACATCTTTCAATAAAACATGAGTTCATTTTTTTGTCCCTTCCCCCTGCCATATACTCTCTAAAAACCAAATGAAAGATCTCAAATGGTTATTGGCCTTTTAACTTTGCTCTTTGGTTGTTCAACAGCAAGTTTCTTCTGCAATAGGTCAGTTCCTTCAATGAGAACATTTCTTCTATGCCTTATGCTTTGATTCTGAAGAAACTCAGAATTTATATGTGTGTTTATGGAGCAGCCACATATTTTCATCTCAAAGAATGATTGTTTGGGGGAATTATTTGATTTGTATCTGAGAAAACAAAATATTGTGTGATGTGTTCATTTCTTTCTTTCCCAAACAAAACAAGTTTATGTTATGATGGATCTTAGCCAGTATAGTTATTTCAGCATAATGACATGGTCTCAGTGTTTTCTTTTGATAGTTCAGGGTCACATTAATGCTTATTCAGCTGGTACGATGGCAGAAGGGTTGGTAGTTTCAGGTTACTTCCTTGGGGTAAAATTTACAGGGAAGCCATTTGGAGTTTATTGAGCACATTCACAAATATTGGTTCTTCAGGAGCACATTATAGAGTGATTCTAAATCTGGCTAGTGAATGCATCAAGGCTTTTATGTTTTTCAGTGAATTCTTATTTCTTTAGTCTTCTTATGTCCTCATGAGGAAGAGCCTTGATTTTTGCCTTATAAATGTGAATCTTTTCCTTGGTTTTGAGATGTTTAAATGCAATCCTAAACAAGACTGTTGGGCCAGCTTCGGAGCACAAATGTAGCGTTGGAAGGGATTTTAAGGATCTTCTAACCCAACTCTGTTACTTTATAGATGACAAAATTGAACCCTTGAGGAGTTAAGAAAATTCTGCCAAGTCAAACAGGTCATAAGCGACAATGATAATGAATTTAAAATCAGAACAAGTATTTCAATGAAAAGTCATTTCCTAGGAAGGTAAAAGAGCCTGTGGTCTTTGATTCAAAATCATTAAAAGGCAGAATTAAAACTTGTTATACTTGTTATAAGTAGAGTTTAGTACATCACATTTCTTTGCAACAATGGTCTACATTCCTTATCACAGCCACCCTTTATTTATTGTGTGGTTTGCTTAGATTTAAGTATCAGAGTGTTTTTCAGGTTCTTCCCCTGGAGCTCTTTTCAAGCCCCTCTTTGAGCCCTGCATTTTCCTCTAAACAATCTTTTGCAAAAAGCCTTCTTGAGATTCCTCATCAAGGAACAAAGATGACCCCGGAGGTTAAAAGGCTCTGTGGCAATGAGGTCTAATCCCTGGCAGCTTTGGCCATGCTGGGAAGGCTCTGGAAATAGATCATCTGCTATCTCAGGATTATGCCTGCTGAGTATGAGAAGGTCTCTTCTCTAAACTAACCACTAGGTGAGGAATCCTTCAATAAACAATGGCAAACAGTGATGCAAAAAGATAAAGTACCTCTGTGCTGTTTCTACTTCTTTAGTGATTGTGACAGAGAAATGGAAAATGGAGTTATGGGATCTACACATATTAATTTAACTCTTGGTACCGTAAATGCAAGATACTTGTTCAGTGACCAGTTAATTGAAATACAAGTGTTCAATTTAATCACATCAATGTTGACTTTCTTAAGATCTAAAAGAAACCTGCGTTTTGTTGTGTGGTCTCCTTGTGAACAATTTATGGACGGACATGAGCAAGGGCCAGGTGGAATTAGGTCTAGTTCGGCTGCTCTCTGCCCCAGTGAAACAAATACCCATCACTGATGAGAACCCAAACTGGTGGGAGGATGAAGTCATTGTTTTACGGGTACCACCATTAAATTGGAACTTTGGAAATGCACAGTAGGAGTGTTATAACAAATTTTTAAGGAAATATCAGCTCGGGAGCAGTTAGATGGCACAGTGGATAGATAGCCCTAGCCCTGAAGTCAGGAGGACCCAAGTTCAAATCTGGCCTCAGACACTTAACACTTCCTAGCTGTGTGTCCCTGGACAAGTCACTTAACCTCTATTACCTTGGCAAAAGAAAAGAAAAGAAAAAATATGAGCTCATCCCTCTAAGAACTTCCCACATTGGATCAATGTTGAATTAAGGCCACGCTGCTCAAAATTCTGTTTTTTCTAGTGGCAGCAAGGCACATACTAGTGAAAAGGTTTGGTTATCCTCTTTGTTAATCACATTCAAAAGTTTAAGGATATAGTTCCAAATAGTGGTTTTTCTAAATAGTGGTACCATCCATTCATTTAAGTATTTTTCAAACATGTATTTATTTTCAGGTTATGTTACTAATACATACATTATGTACTATGTACCAATATGTATTATGTTACTAATAATACATTATGAAACTGTAAGGAATTTCTAGTTCTTTATATAGTAATTAATTTAAAAATTACAGTGATAACTTTTCAGCATTTATATGATTATAGGATTTGGAGTTAGTCATCTTTTCAGATTGAAGTGTTATCAATTATTTTAGGCTACCTGACTATTCCCTTCATCATTGATTAGTTTCTCTGGCCAGCTAAATCTTCTTCTTTTTTTGTGTGAGGCAATTGGGGTTAAGTGACTTGCCTAGGGTCACACAGCTAGGAAGTGTTGAGTGTCTGAGACCAGATTTGAACTCAGGTCCTCCTGACTTCAGGGCTGATGCTCTATGCACTGCGCCACACAGCTGTCCCCAGCTAAATCTTCTTTTATGACTTTCCAAAAAGTACAGTTACCAGAGCTTTACAAAGGATTCCAGATGTTGATTTTGCATTGTGGGAAGGAAAATGCTTTTTGATTTGTTGCAAGAACTCTTCATGATTCTGTCTAGCACTTTCATTTATTTATTGAAATTTTGGATACTATATCAACACAGTCTATTTGGAAAACGGACTCCACTCTTACATTGTGTCCCCTGTTTAAAAGCTCTGTTACTGGAAGCATACCCCCAGCTTGAGAGGATTCCGACTATAAGAAGCCCAGGACTTGAGAAGTTTCAGCTGAGCTGATCTCTGGGGGCTCCTACTTTAGAATGATTAATCTTGTCACCTAAAAACTTGACCTCGGTAGAATCAAGTTCCAACTTTCTTTTCTAAGATCAAACAGCACCCTCAATATAAACTTGGCTCTAAGCCTCTATAATTAACATGGAATTGGGTTTCTTTGTATCTCATTGACTGGATGATATTTAGTCTATAGTACCGAACCAGAAAGTTTTCTAGAAGCCGATATCCATCCACCCCAACTAATCTGAGATATTCCAATGTCAACTGCTAGCCCGACCTCAAAGCCAGCGTGCTCGGTGATGTCTAGAAAAGGTCTCTGTGCAAATATGTCAGGGTCTGGTCAAAAGTTCAGCTGCTAGAGAAGATCCTGGACATGTCAAGATGAATGTGTGTCAAATCTGAGGGATGACAAATGGACATAGCGGTAATGAAGTTTTAGGAAAGGAAACGTTTAAAATAGGTGTATATTCACTGACTTTTGACTTTCTTAGGATTTCTGAATTCTCTGTTACAGAGGAAATTTGAAGAGAGAATCACCCCTCAAATCTTGCTCAATAAAAATCAAACAAGACTGGGAGGGAATACAGCAGTGGACATATCCAGCAGGCCCCAGGGAGCATTCTTCATTAAGTTAATGCACATGGCTGCTCCACAGCCTCCACTAGCACATCCAAATAAGGAATAATTTACAAATTTTGTTCTTGTTTTATTCTAAGAAACAATGTTGGTCTTAGCTTTCATAACTCATTGATTTGTTGTGAATTTATAGGAACAATTAAGGGCCGGCTGGATGGGTCCCAGGGTGTTTGAGGTTTGTTTTGATTCTGGTGGAACTGTGATGGTTTCATTTTTAATTTAAATTCGCACATTGATGCCCACAAAACGATCCCTCTGGGCTGATATCCATGTGGACATTGGCTTATACATTCTGCCTTTTGCAGTCCAGAAATGTACCAGGGAAATTGATGCTGCACCTTTCCTCAGCAGGTACAAGGTTCAGACAGATAGGATATAAATTACATAGTCCTGTCAAAAACCAATGTTTATCCATTCTTCCTTTTGGCTTCTCTGAGCACCTTTACCTTTTCATGCTCAAGATTCCTCCCCCCTCCACATTTTATTCTCTCTTTAATTTAGTTTCAGATCAGTTTTTCATTTTGTTGTGAGAAAATGTGATGATGACAGTTGTAAATTGTCATGGACTGGATTAGTTTATGATGCATTTTTTTTTAAAAAATTGGTGTTCCTTTTCTTAAATTAGAATCTTCCTTTTGGTTCCTTTATGATTTTTTAACATGTCTGCAACTACCCTTTGGTCATTTTCAATAGTGTGACTAAAGTGACTCTCTTTTGATGATGTTAAAATCTTCTGCATTGAAATCACTGTCAGCAGCTGTGAATCTGTCACAAAGCTTGTCTTCAAAAGAAGAAGAAAATGTAGATGCCCTCACAGTAAAGCCTTTAAAAATAGGGTTTTTCTTTTGGGGGTGGGGAGAATTTCTAGTCAGCTCTTTACTTTCTCCACAAATGCATTCCTTGGATCTGTCCACATAGGCTGAACTCAGGGTGATTGCCTGTCACTTGGCCCGTCATCATGACCCCAGATAAAGCATGCAGCCTTAGAACTGGACTCGAGAACCTAATAAATAACCCAACGAGGGTCTTGATTTGGGCCACGTGTGCCCTCTAACATGAGGGCCCTAACTCAGTGAGGCAAACTGGAAACGGTTTATGTGGCAGTAGGATTGCTTTGATTTTTCCCACTTTTCCTTTCAAAGCTGAGCACTTTTCAGCTCTAACACTTCTGTCATCCTGTTCTTGGGATCCCCCTTCTATGCATGGAGTCTGAGGTTGTCTCTTAAGTACTTGAGGCACCTGTGACTGCAGAGCCAAAAGGCCATGATGAAGGGAATACCCAGGGCACAGACTCTAAGACTTCCACACCAAATCGAGATTTTCTTGATGACAGCTATTGTTCAGCGTGTATTGTAGTGTTTCTCCTGCAGATGGGGATGTTTATGTTGTGTAATAAGAGAGAACAAAGGCCACCAGACTAAACAGTAGCCTGAGTCTCAAACAGTGTTCCATGGCTTCCTTGGCAAAATTTTATTTCAGTCCCCAACATATGTTAGCATTTAGCTTTTCTCTCAATGGCACGTTAGGCAGAAGAAGGAAAAGAAAAAAGACCAGACAGTACTGTAGACTAATCATGATTTTTATTGAGTTAAAAATGCCAACTCATTTTAATACTCTTAGGCAGTTTTCGATGGTATCATTAGGCTTTTGTAGCACATCTCTCCACTTAGCACGGAGACAGGAATTTTGCCTAGTCCAGTTGTTTGTATAATAAGCAGAGAATGGCCAGATTGTAAGGAAAGGTTATATTGCTTATCTTCCACCTCCAATGGGGGTGGTCCCAGACTGACTGAACAGATTCCCATCTGTTAAACATTCTTAAAGCTCTTTTTATTTCCCCTTTGGGTAGTAGCTCTTAATATTTTATCCAGTAATTCTGAAGCATCATCTCTCAGCATTTTTATCTTCTAGTACCATATCATTGATTCTGCTTAGATCACCACTGAAATGAGATTGGGGGAACAAAATAACTTTGATCCAATATGAATCTCATTTACTAAAAAGTGGAATGATAAAAAAAAAAAACCATGAATGATGGAAGAAAATGAAAAAAGCTATTATTTTATACCATACAAAGAATCTATCTCTCTCTAAAGGTTCATCATATCACCTTTATCATCAAAAGCAGTTGTTCCTCCCAAGTCTTCCATTTTTACTTGGTTTTGCTCCTTCATTTTTGAGCAGTTCACAGTTTCTCCTCATCTTTCACTAAAGTCATCCTAGTCTAGGGCCTTAAGTCTTCCAGAAGACTTCACCAGAAGTGTTAGTATCTGTATTTCTTTTTCCTTTTTTAAAGTCTCACATATCTGGCTTTCCATCCCAACCCATGTTATATTTGGACAATTCAGTGTACACATATATATCCTTCAAACATCCTGGTGTCTTGGATTTGACATTCAAGTTCCTTCACAACCTATCTCTAACCTATCTCTTTAACCTCATCTTGCATCAATCTCCTGCATGTGTCCTAGTCTCCAGGTAAATTATATTCCTTGTCTTAGATTCCTCCAAATATGTACTTCTCTTTTGCCTTTATTCGTGATGCATCATGTGGCTAGTGTTCTCATGCCCCTTCCACTTATTCCTACTCATCTTCTATGACTCAGAGCATCATTTTACCTCCTCTATGAGGAATGTCTTGATCCTTCTGGTGGGAAATCAATATTCCTCCCTCAAAATTCTCTTAGCATTTTGTACTGTTTCTTATAAACACATTTGTTGTTTTGTATTATAAGCGATTGCCACTACATCTTATTTATCATACTAGATTGGCAGCTTCTTGAAGCTAGATTTTATTTATGTTTGCAGAAGATGGCTGCTTAATAAATGCTTGCTTGAATTCTTCCTGTCTCTCAGCTTCCACAGTATTCTCTTTTATAGGATATTATGGATATTTACTGATGTTATACTTATCTTTAATTTTAAGTATATATGCTCATGTTCACATAGTGCATAATAGTGCATTCCTTATCTTTACAAGCCCTCATATATAGGGACAGTATTTTTAATTTTATTATCCCCCATAGGGCCTAGCAGGGTTTTCTGGGCACAAAAGGTACAAAATAATTTTTTGGCTTGTTGGTAATTTCTGCCTAACCTTTACTCTAATAGATTTTCATGGGATTTTATGCCCCATTATAAGAGTGATCTATTATCTTAGCAAATAAATGACAATGACAAATCATAATATAATGACCAAAAAATTAGATATGAGAACCCTACTTAGTTTCAAATTTTAAAATTTTGCTTAGAAGGCTTCATTATAAGTTACAAAGAAATGAGTCATTGGTTAATAGACCTTTCTAAGAAACTATGAAGCTTTGCCAGAAAGGATAGATCATGATATAATGGGAAAAGCTTTGGGAGTTAGAAGCCATAGATGTAAATTCTGCTTTGAACATGTATTAGTGATCTTGAGTGTTAACCTGGGCCTTAGTTTCCTTCCATGCAAACCAAGAATCTCTTAGATCTTAGATCTCTTCAATGATTGAATTTCTTTAGTTGAAGTTCCCTTACCTGAGTTTGTAGGGAATACTTAGTGTTAAAGTTGTTCTTATTACAAGAAGCAGAATGTCCTTGGTGAAGAGAGGACTTTGTGTATTTTTTTTAATCTGTTTTTTTTTAAGCAAATGTTCATTCATTCATGCAACCAATAAAAAACTTACAAAGTCCCTATAATAGCTAAGGCATTGTATTGCTCAAAGATAGAGAGTGCAGGGTTCCCTGTTCTCTATGAATCTACAAATCATGAAATAGCATTGTTTTGGAAATCACCATAAATCCTTGCTCTATTAATTAGTCTATTAAGCTAAGTGAAAGGGCAATTGTTTTTCCTTTCTTTTCTTGTTTGGAAAACATCTTGTTGTATATCCCAGTACTAGATTTTAAAATCTTTATTCCAAATGCTTCTCAACAGTTTGATATTCAATCCTCACTTTTTATGTGGAAAAGAGAAATCTCCCTATATGAACTGTTATCAGTCAGAATTTTGTAACTGTGTAAGTGAATTAGTACGAAGTGTGGATCTGCACAAGCATTTTAAGGAGAAATGTTACAAAAACTATTGAATAGAAAAGCATTATTGCTTTCACAGTGGAAATAATGTTAGACCATAACTAAATATTATGAAAGTAATATTTTTTTCAAAATGGCCTCACTAATCCAGTAATTTGAAATCTAGCTTGATTCTGCAGAGCTTTAATATAAAACGATTGTCAATGGCTGATGTGATTGGTGAATTGTGTAAGTGGTAAGAAATTGAAAAAATCACGTGCTCAGTTCTACATTCTGGAATAGGATATCTAAAAATCCTTCCATGTATTTCTTACAACCCAGTCACTACATTTTAAGTGAAAAAATTACTGTTAATTTTTTTATCAGAGTTGATTTTGTAGATGATAAATTAACCAACTACTGTTCATTCCAAAAAATTGTCCAAATTCTTTTATTGTATTAGAATTTAGTTCGTTTGATTGTTACTTAGGTCATCTAACTTTTGGCTTGGGTCTAGAAATCTGTTTGAGAGGGAACAATATCTGCTATCTACAATCTTGCTGGAGACTCTAAATTCTAGAACTAGTTCATCCTTTTAACTGTGAAACATCATCATGAACAAGCAGCTCTTACAAATATCAGCTTCATCTCACTGGAAAATCTTGATAATTAAATCATAGGTCATAGAACTAGAATGAGTCTTGAGAGGTGATCTAGTTCAGGCCCTTGCTTTTGGGCAGGCTGAATTTGCAAATCATACCAAATGCATATCATTTTAATTAGATTAGATTTGCCCATTTTAATATATTCACATAATTTATAGGCATCCTATGTTTATATGAAAAATGCTGGCAATGCTTAATTTTTATATTTTCCTTGTTACTAAGACACTACCCTGTCATAATTTAAGTCTCTTTAGAGGTACACTAATTTCTTCTCATTCTTAGAATATACCAAGTCCTCAAATATCTAACCTGTATGAAGAGTACCTTGACCAAGGTATAGGATGCCTTATTAAATTGCGCTGTTGGCTAAGACTTTGTATTGAACACAAGCATACAACATGATCTTTGTGAGCTGGAAGCTTATATTCATTGGTAGCAGGGGTTAGGTTTATTTCATTCATTCAATTCATTAAATTGACATACCAAGGTTACATACAGAAATAAGCAAGAAATGACCCTTGCTCTCAAGTTGATTATAATTTAGAAGGGGTTTTAATGATACGTCATAAAAAAAGTGATAATATTTTTGCATGGTTTTGTAACATGAGGACAAAATGCTGAAACTGGATGAGGGAAAAATAATTTTCATTTGGGGTAATTGGGAAAGGGTCATGAAGTAGGCAGAACTTGCTGAACATTGAAGGCTGGGTATTATGTCAACAGATAGAAATTGAAGCGAGGAGAACTAATCTGGAACAGGGAGAACAAAGACTGAGACAAAAAAGAAGGGGATGCATTACCTAGATAGAATAAAATATAAGGAATGTGAGAACAAGTAAATAACCTGTCACAAAAAATTTATTTTCAACTGAATTCCTTCTAAAGGTCAGCTTATTTTAAGTCACATTTAATGCAACTTCTTAGTTCTAAAAATCTGGGCAGTTCTTTGAAGCATATTGAAACGGACTCAAACTGCTATCATCTACCTCTCATGATGTTTAGTCCATCAATAAGCATGGAAGTAAATATCATGAAGGTGAATACTATCTCTCATATTTTTTCCTAAATGCACAAATCTAAAGTTGATAGGTTTATTTCACATTATGACTTATATTAACAACTTAGTTGCAGAAATAATAAAATCCTATTGGAAGATAGAAAAGGAATTATTCACTTTTATAAAACACAGACCACCAGAGTATCATCAATTCCTGGAGCAGTACCTAATATTATGAAAGAGCTAATTCAACTTCATATAAAAAGTAGTTATTTCCTTTCTTATTAATAAGTTCAAGCCCATTACTTTTTAAAGTATCTTATATTTATTGTAAATCATACTACTTGCATAGAATGCAGTTCTTTAGAAGATTAAATTGTATATACAGTTTCCTAAAGAAGTATCTTTTAACTAAAAAAAGCCCTTGGAACCAAAATTCAATACTTAGAGACTCTTTAGGTAAATAGAAAACGGATTAGATATTGATAAACTGGGTTTTCTAATAATATGGACAACACTTTAGAGAAAAGTGATATACTGAAAGTTAAATGATGCATTCTAGGAGTACTTAGGAACCCACTCAAAAAAGATTTTCAGTCAATCAATATGCATTTATTAAGTTCTTAGTATCTACTAGGCACTTTGCTGTGTATTGAATATTACCAAGAAAAATCCAAAAGCAATCTCTAACCCCTCAAGGTGCTTACATTAAAAAAATAGTTCTTTATTATTAATTTCCTTTATTCTGTCTCCAGAATGGCTCCCAGAGAGTCAGTCACTATAATAAAGTTTTTTTTTTTAATAAAAAAGAGGAAGAAGCTTAAAAATCTCATCCAAACCAATTGTAACACTTTAAAAAAATCTAATTTTATATGTAGTGTTTCATACCCATGGAAATTCCACTTCTGCAGAGGAGCAAGGGGAGTATCTCCTCATATATCCTGTTTGGGGTCATGTTTGTTTTTTTATAATTTGGCAGAATTATTTTTCTCTTCTTCGTAGTTTTTCTCTTTCCATTTATGTTGTTATAGATGTTGCATATATTGGTTTTTTTTCTGGCTCTACTTAATTCACTTTGTATCAGTTCATTTAAGTACTTCCATGCTTCTCTGAATTCATCATGTTTGTCCTTTTTTATATTGCAGTAATTTTCCATTACATTCTTGTGCCATAAAATTTTGTTTAGTTATTTTCCAACTGACAGACATCTATTTTATTCCCACTTCATTGCTATTGCAAAAAAGTGTTGCTATAATATTGATGTACATGGGGACTTTTTTCTTATCATTGGCCATCTTTTAATGGATTCATTGGATTGAGGATAGGGACATTTAGCCACTTTGTCTTATTCCACATTGCCTGAACTATTTACAGAGACATCAGATGTTGCTGTAAATTCCAAGGTTGACAATACTGTTTTGCCAATTTCTTGTATATGGTCTGAAACACATAGCTTGTTTGGATTTGTATTTCTCTGCTAGATAAAGATAATTTTCTCCAAATGCACATAACAAATATATACAGGTAAGTAAAAACAAATTCCTGCATTGACCATGTGCAAATATTTCTATCTCATACTGTGTTCTGCCAAGAAATGGATACCATGCTTCATTATGAGTCTTCTGGAATTATAGTTTATCATTGCATTGATCAGAAAGTTCTTATGTCTTTTAAAGTTGTCTATACAATATTGTTGTTGTATTAATTGTTCTCTTGGTTCTGTTTACTTCATCCCCTTCATTTCTTATATCATAATAATATTGTATCACATTTATATATCATAACTTTTTCACTAACTCATCAGTTTCTGTTTCTTTGCCACCAAAAAATAAAAAAGCCATGACGATTTTTTAATAAAAATTCCATAAGGTTCTAAGAAAGAAATATTTTTCTTTATTTACTATCATAAGCCTTTTATCTCTAATTTATGTTAGTAATTTGTTCAATTCTATGTATTCCCTTTTCTTTATCTTAGATTTGTTTAGATCTGAGAAAAGAACATTAAAATCCCCTATTGTTTTGATGCCAATGTCTTCTTGGAATTCAATGAAATTTTCCCCCATTATTAATTTAGATCTCATGCCATTTAGAACATTTGATATTGATATTTGTTTGCTATCTCAGATTCATTTAACCATATAGTAATTTCCATGTTTATCTCTTTCTGTATTGTAAATTTTTACTTTTCTTTATCTAATAACATGATTATCATGTTATGGTAATATAAATATAAAATATATAAAATAATATCACATTATTTCAGCTTCCCATGTTTAGTCTATATATGTCTTTGATTTTTACATGTAATAGATTTTTGAAGATTTTTTTCTTACCCATTTTGTCAATATTTCATTTCATTGCCTTAAATATAATTCTTCCCTTCTTTTCCTCTTTCTTTTTCCTTCTCTCAGCAAAGTGATTAAGTCAAAATCTATTCTGTCCTCCTCTCCAATTTCTTGTGTTCATTAATTTTTCTTTTTCTTTTTTTGATCTTCTCTGAATCATTTCTTTACCTTCTTCCCTTCTTTAATTAGCTTCTTTTTGTTATTTTTAATTTTTGACTCATGAATCTTTTATACATGGTCTGTATACAAATTTATTCTTCATTTAGGAGTTTTGGGTTACTCATGGAATTTATGCTTCTGAAATATTATTTGAGTTTCTTCTTTTTATTCAGTCTTTTTCTTATTGCCCTCGTAAATCTTGACCCCTCACTATATATATTTTTTGTTTTAACTCTCTTTTAGAAGATTCTTGAGGGAACAAATGAAGATAGAAGTATTGTTCCATGTTAGAAATTTCTCTGTCTCAGATGATGTTGTCTAGTTCTACCCTCTGACCTCCCCATCATAATTTTTCCCCATTTTCCATGCATCCATTCCCTCTTTGGTTCCATGTCTTCCTACCTTTTACTCTTTTAGAGTACCAGTGGTGCTCAGAAGATCTGATTTTCTTCTTCTGAGGCAGGATTTTGTCCATGAGGACACAACACTCACAAGAAGCAATCTCTCTATACATCCAAATCCTGTTGATTATTTCCATTGTTAAGCTTTATGTTCTATTACTGACATATTGCTTCTACTTTGTGAATGCCCTTGTAGGGAATCCACTCCCCACATCAAGTTGAAACTTTCCCCTTTCCTTTGGCTTCTTTCAATTACTCACTTTTCCTCTTATCCTGTAGCTTCCCTGCCTTTGTTTGCTGAGACTATGAGGGTTCTTTCTATCTTTGTCCATCAATAGATTTGATTAGGTCATATTCCATAGGCCCTTCCATCATAGACCTTCCATCTCTTTTTTTTGCCCTCTCACATTCTGCAATTTAGTGCCACAAAATATATTGAATCACCTGTAAGGAGGAGTTCTAGGTTTCATGTAATGGTTTTGGAGATCTGCTCCTCCCTGACACTTCTATTTAATTCAATGTTCATCTTTATTCCCTCGTGTATTTTTAAGAAGATATGTGTTAATGGTCTTGTTATTTTTTTCATTTACTTTTAAATTTTTTTCTTTTAAAAGTCTTTAGAGATAGGATAACGTTTTTTTTTTCCCCCATGGGAAATTCTTTTTCTTCATCTTTTGACTTTTTGCAAGTTCTATAATTTGCTAACACCTTGTTTTTGTTTTTTGTAATATCAATAATTTTTTATTGATGAATAGCCTCATGGTTGCAGGGTATGTCATTTTGGATTGCCATTTGAACTACTTTGCTTTTCAAGTTTTGCCCTTCTATCTTTTTCTGTGGCTACTGGTGGATACAGAAAGTCTTATGTTATTTAAATTCCATTTCCTTTATATTTAAATATCTTTCTACTGGTTGCTTGCAGAATTTTGCATTTGTCATGTCATGTCATGTCATTGTCAATTTAATCTTCATGTGTCTTGGATTTTGCAGCCTAGATTTGCTTGTTTGTTTGTTTTAGGAGCCTATCTGTAAATTATTTCAATTGGAACTTTCTTTTCTATATTCACATGTTCTCTGTAGTTTTTTTATATTATTTTCTACATTTTAATATTCAAGTTGTTCTCATTTGTCATCTTCTTTTGGGAAATCTATGAGATTAAGTTAATCCAATGTATCCTGTCTTTAAGATTAATGAATGGCATTTGTCACTTAAGAGACCTTGGGTTAATTTTTTGACATCGATCCCTCTAATGAGGGAAATAGCATATACATGAATAAATATATACAGCATAAATAGTCTAAATTAATGGTAACCTTTGAGAGAAAGGCCTCCTTTAGGAGAGAGTTCTTGAGGTGAATCTTAAAGGAAGTTGGAGAAGAGGAAGAACCTTCCAATTTCAGGAGACAACTAATACAAAGACATAAAAATGAGAAATAAAGTGTCCTTTGAAAGCAACAGCAAATTCACCAGTGTGGCTGTACTTGTAGAGCCAAGATTCTTAAATTGGGTCTTGTAACTGAATGTGGAGGGTTGCAAAATTATGATTTATTATCAGTAAATGTTCGATTTTTAGACCTGTTTTATATACTTATATACCTGGGGTTGCATAAAAATCCCTTGGGCAAAAAAGGGTCACAAAAGGCAAAGTTTTAAGAAGCCCTGCTTTAGAGGATATGGAAAGGAGTAATATGTTTTCTCAAAATGGAAAAATAGGAAATGGCCATGTTGCCAAGAGCTTTAAATACCAAACAGAGGAGTTTATGTTTGATCCAGAAGGTAATGGGGAGTCATTGGAACTTATAGAGCAGGAAAGTGACTTGCTCAGAATCAGCTTTTAAGAAAATCATCTTGGCAGCTATGTTTAGAAAGGATTAGAGTGATTTTTGTCAGAAGAGACTGAATCCAATGAAAAGGCTACTACCGTCGGGGTCTAGGTGAAAGGCAATAATGGTCTGAGCTAGGTTGGTGGTGCTGGGAGCAGAGAGAATAGAATGTATGAGGGAAGTACTTCAGAGAAAGCAATTACAAGACTGGCAACTGATTGGCCATGTGGATGAGAGGGGTGAATGAGAGACAGAAATCAAGTGGGGCACCTAGGTTGTAAACCAGATTTTCTTTTAAGCCTGCCAGTCCAGAGCCCTCTGAGGTTTTTATTATTGTTTAAGAAAGTAACCACAAAAACATAAAAAACCTCATGCATCAGCAAAACCCAGAGCTCACAAAGAAAATCCTTCCGCCCACAGCCTTTATGGTGCTACCACAAGGCAGCATCCAAGTCCTACAGGCATAATGCCTGTCCTGTACATCACCAACAAAACACCCTTATTTTCTGGTTAATATATAAGTAAAAGCTTGGGTGAATTGATTCAACATTAATCTGGTTAATCTCTTAACATAATTTGGAGATAGGGGTTGCTGATTTAGCTTGAGTTTGTTTACATTAAGAATATTCTGGGAATCTCTTCATTACTTTAATGCTTGTTAAAGCTACTATGAAGCACAAAATTTCTATTTTGGAATAAAGGAAGCATGACTATGAACCTTCTGGAATAAAAGATATTCATGAGTATAAATCAGTGATAACATGTACGCAATTAGGTGTGGGGTTTGTTTGTTTGTTTTGGATACAATCCTGTGATTTCTTTGGTGTAAGGAATATCCAGTGAGGGAACTCTTTTTATCAAAGTTAATCTACAACTGTTCTAAATTTAGACTTTTAAAAAAATTATTAAATATTTGTCTATTATATGTAAAAAGATTTTAACAATAATTAAAAAATAATTGAGTTCTAATTCTTTCCCTTCCTCCCATCACTCTCCTCTTCTTGAGAAGGCAAGCAATTTGATATCAATTATATATGTGAAGTCATGCAAAACATAATAAATTTAGAGTCTTAATGAGTTTTCTGGGGGCACTGAGAGATTAAATGATTTATCCAGTATTATACAATTAGTATGAGTCAGAGATATGACCTGAACTCAGGCCTTCCTGACTTCAACACTGACTATTTATTCTGCCACACTGCCTCTCATTTTGTAGGTATTGAAAAGATTTATGTTTATTAGGTTTTTTTTAAGTACTTTGCACATCACCATTTCCAGTATTTGAGCAATGAAGAATAAAATAAAATTTTAAATTAAAAAAATTATGCATAGCTTCTGTGTGCAGTGCTAGGCACTTGGCAGAGATTTATAGAGGTAAAAATAACATTTTAGAACTTGCATTCTAGCAGTAGAGCTAAGACATTCACAAATATGTGTAATGCAAAATTTGAATTTGATCAATGCAAAGTAAAGGAACAAACCAAGTGCTCTGATTTGAAGATCAAGAAGCCATTCAGGTTTTGGGGGTGGGGTATGAGAGAATCAAAAAAATTAATGAAGATTTCAAAGTTACCAACTTCATTCTGCTGAGAAATGAAAGATAGCCTAAAGTTTTTCTTTGCATTTAACAATTATAAAAAAACAATTAGTAGAAAATATAATGGATGAATGAGGCTAGAAAATAAAAACTTCCCAAATGTAGAAGTACTAAAAATGAACTAAAGTTGTTACTTTGGGCTAACTCTTTTTGCTTCAGAATTCATTCCATCTCATAGCAACTCATCAAAGCAGGGGATTTTGAGAGGATAAAACGTGAAATGAACCCTATATATAACATTTTCTATTATACAAGGAATAGCATCATATTTTCACTAGATTTTGTAATCCCCTGTTTATTTGGTATAATTATTCATCTTCCCTTGATACGCTTTAGAGGATATGGACAAAACTCTACTGTTGGAATTCATTTTAAAATGTGAGTTTACTCAAAAATTAAATTCTTCAAATGAGGTTTACTTCTCCTTAAAAGAATTTTTGAAGGAAACCCTAGTTTTTGTTGCACTATGAAAAGAAAATATGAACTTTCTTTTGTTAAAGAATTTAAATAGAAAAATGATTCCTGACAGAACCTGGATTCATAACAAATGTATCTGTAGACTACTTTAAAAATAAAACTTATAGACCCAAAGGAACATCATCTTTCAGAGCTGTCCATTTGAGATGATCATATTTTAGCGATGGTACTCCAAAGACTTTTTTTTTAAAAAAAGAAAGTTGCCTTCAGAGTGGGTCACATAAGAAAATTCATTTATTGTGTATATAATGTGTGTAGACATATATATATATATGCATATGTATGTGTATATGCATCTCATTTTTGATTCAGCATAATATCATCCAACTCAATCATTAACCATACTCATCAGTCTTGGTTCCAAGATTTCTTAAATTGTGGGTCACAACCCAGCATGGGGTCTTGTATTTTTTGGGTTATTGATTTTAAAAAATAAATTAGCCAAGACAATAAGCTACAGGAGATATAGCGCCAAGAAGACTAGAAAACCTCGTTGCTTTTGATCCATATTAGCTGTGTGACACTAACTTAAGTTAATATAGTTCTTCAAGTTTTTCCCCCTGAGGCAATTGAGGTTAAGTGACTTTGCCCAGGCTCATACAGCTAGGAAGTGTTAAGTATTTGAGGCCAAATTTGAACTCAGGTCCTCCTGACTTTAGGGCTGGAGCTCTATCCACTTATACCAACTAGCTGCCCTTGTCAATATATTTCTCAATGTCCAATTTAGCTCTCTAAGACCAAGTTGCAGATCAGCTGTGAATCTGCTTTGGCAAAGGAAAAGTGCAATTACAGGTATAGGCAATATGAAGGCTAGGCAATTAACATAAGAACCGTTAGAAGCTTATTGCCATAATCTAGACATGTAGTGATGAGGGAATATCCTAGAGAAGTACTAATATGGAGAGAAAAACAGAATTACTTAAGAAAGATATTGAAATATAAACAACTAGGTGGTACAGCGGATAGACTATTAGACATGGTATCAGGAAGACCAGAATTCATGTCCAGCCTCAGATAATCTGTGACTACACTAGCTTTTTGACCCTGGGCAAGTTCCTTAATTGCTTTCTGTCTGTTTTCTCATCTGTAAAATGGGGCTAAATAATAATATTCAAAGCCTATACCCCCAGAATTATTGCAAGGATAAAATGACATAATACATTTAAAATGCTATGCAAATCAGAAGGTTTCTATGTAAATGCTAGCTTTGATGATGATGATAATGATGATGAAGTGGAATTTGAAGTCCTGGAATTACTGGGAGGTGGAATAGACAGAGATGGGGAGGAAGGGAGGAAAGAAAGAAAGGAAGAAAAGAGACAGAGAAAGAGGGAGGGAGGGAGAGGAGTAATAATGTTATTGCCAAAAGACTGTGTAGAAAAAAGAAGATAGAGTCACAGATTCCTTTTTGCTTTGAGAACATCTAAATTAAGGAGTCAAAAAGAGACTGAAGAATCAGTAAAGGAAACAGTATCTGAAGAAGTAGGTCAAGAAGCAGGAAAGCATGGTTGTCTCTAAAAATGCAAGAGAGAAAAACTTATCTTGTAAAAGAGAATGAATGGTCAATTGCTTTCAGTCCTATCTACATAGGAACTTAAAGGATTAGATAAGGGAAAAGAACCATTGAATATGGTGATATGGAGGTCATTGCTGCATTTTGAGAGATTCTGGGATACTATACCAGAATTTATATTCTGGGGATTGAATAGAGTGTGGGTTCTGGGAAAGGAAATACATATTAGGTATAGAAGTGATTCAAAATGGTGACTTGATGGAAGAGAGAAGAAAAGACCTTTTCAAAAAAAATTCTTGGCTTCCTTTAAAGTTTAACTCAAATATCATCTCCTATATGAGGTCATAATGGTCTCCTCCATCTGTTAATGCCTTTCCTCTTATATGTGTTTTCCTCTATGGGATATAAGTGCTTTGTTAACAGGAAGTTTCTTTTTTTCTCTTTATATTCCCATGTAATAATAATTTAATAAATACTTGATAATTGCTAACTAATAGCATTGAATTAAATAGAAATCCTCTTTTTCTGGAATTCCTCAATAAAGTTCCATATAATTTAAACTTTAAAAATCAAGCAATAATAATAATTGCTGAGCATTGTTGAGCTTAAACTTTTTTGCTAGGCACAGTCTCTCAAGGATCTTACAGTCTAACTGGGGAAATAAAACATATATAGGAAAAGATAACAGAGAACATGAGGAAGCTTTAGGAACCAAATACTCAATTAGTATTATTAAGTACCTGCTGGATACCAGGAACTGTAATCAATGTGGAGGACAAAAAGAAAGTAAAAAAAAAAACAAAAACAAAAACAAAAACCCCACAAAACTTGGTCTTGCTCTCAAGAAACTTACATTCTAATGGAAGAAAAAAACATGAATAAATCTATATATAGGGGATTCATATAGATTAGAGGAAGTCTAACCTTAAGTGGGGGCTTAGGTGTCAAGGGGATGATCACTGAAGGATTGTACCAATAAGAATTCAAAGTTGGAAGAGATCACTGGGATAAGTAAAGGGTTATGTAGAAAGTAGGATTCAAGTAGCTTTTTGAACAATAGACAGGATTTATAGAGAAAAGATCTTTGAGCATATCACAATCAAAGATTTGTAATCAGGAAGATCTGCTTTTTAATGAGAACCAGTTTATTTGAAGAACTGCTTTCCTTTCCCTAAGAGAGTGGGAGATAAAGGTGGGAAAGCTCACCTGGAGCCAGTTATTGCAATGCCTTGAGTGTCTGCCTCAGGTGTTTCAACTTTATCCTGTTGGATCTGGCCGCCATTAAAAAGATGTCTGAACAGGAAAATAACATAAGGAAAGCCCTCTTTGAAGGTTAATAATACATGGAATAATTTGGAGGAAGAAGAAATTGGAAGCAGGGAGACCTAACAATACCCTTACAAAGCAGGTATGAAAAGGAAGAGGTAGCTGAAAGTGAAAACATGAAGAAATAATTGACAGGACTTAATCACTTTTTTTGTTCATAGGATTGTGATTGACTTGAATGTGTTGAATTTAGTTGAGATTGAGCTATCAAAGGGGAAACTTCTGTTATGCCACAGTTTTCTTTAACTGTCCTGACTCAGTTTCCCTGTCTCAGTTACCTTAACTGTTCTGTCTCTGACCCAGTAAAACTCAGGATTATTCGCTCTTGGGTTATAAATTAGCAAGATAAAAGAGTAGCTCTCCTGACTCTTTTATGGATTTACAATATTCCTTTAGAATATTCCAAGACCAACCCGTGATATCTTTACTTCTTTGTCTCTGGAATTTTTAGGTTTTATGGCTTCCCCTCCCTGATAAAAAAACTTTCCCTCCCTTTCTCTTCTTTGTCTCCAAAAAGGTATTTAAGAAGTTGTTGTTCCTCCATTCATTGCTGGAGAATGGCGTCTGGCAGCTGTCGCTGGATTCTTTGGGTCCTCCAGCCCTGGGACCAATATGGATTCCTTGGTCCCAGTATACTTATCTCTGTCTGACTGGATAATCTGAGACGAGAGTCCTGTCCAGTCAATCTTATTCTCCCATTAATAAAATATTAAAAACTCTCTAATCTCTCTCCTGCCTCAGTTTCTCCGGCATTACAATTTGGAGGTTCCACCGAGATAATAGAAACTGAGAACTGGATTAGAGATTAGAGATCTCTCGGTCTTCACCTAGGCCTGAGGGGGGCTCAGGACCTGGGTCTTAGGAAAAGGAAGCAGTTCTTCAGCCTCAATCCGGCCTACAGTGGACAACGAAATCGATTCGGCATTTGATTCGGCATTCGGGAGAGTAAGTCTGTCTGGGTACCTTTTGGGGTACCATCTGGTTTTGGTTCTGGTTCTGGTCTGTTCTGTTGCTAGCAACCTGTGGTCTCGGAATAAATGCCGACGGGTTTACAAATTCTGAGACGGGTATTTTCTGGGACGCTGGAGAATATCCTCTGGGTAGGGTATGTTTGCTTAATGTTGTAACTGTGTAGTCTGTCATATATGTTCTATGTTCTGTGTGGTTTGTCTGTTATGTTGTTGGTTGGAAAACAACGTTGCAACTGTGCATAGTAAATTGGAGCTCCATGTTTGTTTGTGTGTGTCTGTGTTAAAAGTTAAAATAAGCTTGTAAGAGATAAGGATTCAGCCTCTGTGTTGCAGGCTTAGAAAATATCAAGAAGTTTGAAAAATCTTTCACTCTCTCTGTCTCTGGCTGACTGCAGCAGCCTGTGAGAAAAAGGGAGAAAAGGGAAAGGAAGAAAAAAAAATAGATTGAAAGGGATTTGAAAATTCAGAAAGTTAAAAAAATATACCAATTTCCCCAGATAGATAAGTTTTCTTGGTTGAGGAATATGGTCATAAATGTGATCCATACTTTGGTCTGAGTAAGTTTTTTTGCTATGTTAAAAAAACCTTCTTGAATTCTTTTATGTGGAATTGGGTCTTTTGTATAAAGTTTAAATTGATTGTATTGGGTCATTCTGAGGTTATTTAAAGGGCCTCTGAACATAAGTTTTTTCTTTGTCCTTTTGAAAATGTTTCTGTTATGGACAATATGCAATTTGGGATGTTTTTCTATGTATTGGGTATGACTTATAAGGATATGATAAATAATTAAGATTTAACCGAAATTTGATGACATCTGTTATTGGAGTTTTTGGGCTTAGAGTTAATTAGTTAATGCTATTTGGGAGTTTTAAAGCTCCACCCTGTGACAGTTACTGGGACAATTGATTGACAAGCTGTTAAAACTCAACTGCTTATGTTATGTTATAGTTATGTTCTTGTATTTTTCCTTCTGTAACTGATCTCTCTCTGATCAGAGCAATGGTCAATGGAACTGTTAATGCAATTCAATTATGTCATGCCTTGCTATTTTCAGTCTGGTTATATGTAATCATTGTATCCTAAATGCTTGGGCAACTGAGTATTTCGCCTGGTCATCTGTCTGTTACTGGATATTTGTGTTTTGTTCCTTTAAGGTTTCTACATGATAAGTGGACAATTAACAGGGGTTTGTAAGACTGCAGCCGTTTGCTTGGCCTGTAAAGCAAACTCATTTCTTCACATAGGAAACTGCTCGTCAATTTATTTTGGCCTCCTCATGTTTTGCAACAGTCTGGTGAACTGAGTCTTTCTATCTGAGACTGATCTAATCTTTGTGTTAGATTTGTGTTTTTGTTCTAGATTTTGGTCAAATTACAGATATTGGTTTGCTTCTGGAACTTGGATCAGCTTTGATCAGCTTTGATTGCCAGCATAACACACCCACTCTGCAAGGGAATGAGAGACTCCTATCACTTCACAGCCTGGAGCAGCAGTTTTAAAATGAGACCATGGACTTGACCCTGCATCGAGTGTACTTTGGATTGATATGAGGGACTTTGGGAATGGTGGTTGACTGACTGTTAAACCTTGCCTGGATCATCTATTACTGTGTGTTTTAAGATATGGGATGGATTTGTTAAAACTATGTAATTATTGCTGTTATGTTTGAGGGCTTTTTAGGCCTTTTTAGGAAATGCTACTGTATTAGTCTGTTATGTATAGGGATTTTGATTTGCTCTTGGGATTTATATGGGGAATGGTCATTTGATAATTCCTTTCCGTGAGAAAAAAAAAGGGAGGTAGAGATAGAACATTGGGGAAACTGGTATATTTTTTTCAAAATACCTGAAAGAATGGGAACCCCTAGCTTCCTATTCACTTTGCCTTAAGCACTTCTGCCCCACCCCCTGTCTCATTAGTTCAGATTGAATTTGGATGCTTTAGTTTTAGAATCCCTTATTTTGGTAAAATTTCCCTGGCAGACTCAGTTTTTGAGATTATTTTTTTAGAAAAGTTTTAGAAATCAGACACCTGTCGTGACACTGGCAGTCTCTGATCTGTTTTTCCATTCCTGTAACCCCAGTTCATTAAGTATTTCAGCATTTCAAAGGACCTTGAAGTTTGGCTTGAGGCACCTAAAAAGTTTGGAGTTTGCCTGCCTTGATGGTCTAACTGTGCATAATCTGCTCAGAAATCTGTATTCTAATAGCAGTCCTGTTTCTCTGGGTGGGGACGGGTGGAGCTACTACAAGCCTCATCCTTCCCCCATGGAGAGGGCTGCCTCTCTGAATGGGCCTTGGACCCTGCTGCTTTGTAAGCAGAGACTGAGTTAAGTGCACAAATGACCACAGACCTAACTGTCCATCTCAAATTGGATTCTCTGGCTGAGATGGTGCTCCAGAACTGTAGAGGACCTGACATGCTTGCAACAAGGGAGCCTTTGTACAGCTGTTAACTCTGGGGTTATCAGGGAGAGACTTGCTTTTGCCAATGAGTCCTTACATTTTTCTAGTTTTATTTTTGGCTCATTTGCTTTACATAAGGTGGATCAAAGACCTCCTGGGTATCTAGAGGAAGGTGCTAAGATTCAAAGGTTTGAATATTTAGGAGAGAAAGAGTGTGGAATGTTATGCCACAGTTTTCTTTAACTGTCCTGACTCAGTTTCCCTGTCTCAGTTACCTTAACTGTTCTGTCTCTGACCCAGTAAAACTCAGGATTATTCGCTCTTGGGTTATAAATTAGCAAGATAAAAGAGTAGCTCTCCTGACTCTTTTATGGATTTACAATATTCCTTTAGAATATTCCAAGACCAACCCGTGATATCTTTACTTCTTTGTCTCTGGAATTTTTTAGGTTTTATGGCTTCCCCTCCCTGATAAAAAAACTTTCCCTCCCTTTCTCTTCTTTGTCTCCAAAAAGGTATTTAAGAAGTTGTTGTTCCTCCATTCATTGCTGGAGAATGGCGTCTGGCAGCTGTATGCTGGACGCTGGATTCTTTGGGTCCTCCAGCCCTGGGACCAATATGGATTCCTTGGTCCCAGTATACTTATCTCTGTCTGACTGGATAATCTGAGACGAGAGTCCTGTCCAGTCAATCTTACTCTCCCATTAATAAAATATTAAAAACTCTCTAATCTCTCTCCTGCCTCAGTTTCTCCGGCATTACACTTCCAGCAGCTGACTGGAGAGATGGGATTGCTCTGAAAGATGTGAATGCCGGAGATATTGATTTGAGAGTCATCTGAAAAATTAAATTTGAAATTATGAGAATGGATGAGATCTCGAAGGGACAGAACAGGGGAATAAGAGAGCAAAATCTATCATGCTTTGTGTTTTCAAAAGAATCAGTACATTAATTTAGCAATAGATAATTATTTTTCATTCTCCAAATGGCTATCTTAAGTTATATAAAATTCCACAGATTTTCTATATTTCATAGTTATACCAGATCATTACAACACTGCAAATCATTAGAGGAGTAATAAACATTTATTATGAGTGCATAGATTCAATCTTTGAGTTCTCAGTAGCTCAAGGTCAAAGTAGGTAGGAACTAAGTCTTTTTAGTGTGAGACATAGCCTGCTTGGATTTCTCTTTCATCCCAGTTTGAATGGGATGAAGAGTCCCTTATATAATGGAGCTTTCATTTTGCTTTTGATGGTAATATTTCTTCTGGAATATAGGGTTGTTTTAAATTAAAAAACCCCAACAATTTGTTTCTTTTAAAGTTATATCTGTGGAGCTGCTACAGAATAGATCTGAGATTAGGGCTGGTTGTGTTGGCGCTACCTCAAGACCTCAACAAGTGTTAGGTGGGGTCTAAGAGTAATTGGAGAAAGTAGGATGAAGGTGGTATGGAAGTAGAGCAATAGAATAACTTCTCAACGCATAATTAAATGGTGGCAAACTATTCCCATTGGCATTTCTTTAAAATAGTTAAAACTTCCCAATAAGCATTTTATCTGATATTATAAAACTATGAAGAGCCCTTAGTGGTGTTTTTTTTGTTTGTTTTGTTTTGTTTTTTTTAAGAATTGTTCACTTATCATTTATAAGCAAAGTATTTAGTAAAATAAGATAGGCTTTTTAAAAGGATTAATAGTACTTTTCATTCAAGAGTATCATATTATTAAAGCATGGCAATGGGTCATTTTCTTGGAATCATTCGGATTAAATGAATTTTTTAGGTAACTGAAGTTTAACCTGTTCATAATAGAAACTTTATTTTTGCTTAGTTTTGATAGAAATAGTATTAAAATGTTTTATACCCTTCCTTATTTAGTAAAAAGAATGTACTGAATACAATTTAAACCTAAGATCATTGTTATTTAATAACAGTGGCTGAACTGAATCTATTTTCTTGTAACTCCCAGCATTACTCAGTTGTTTTTTAACGTCTTTGCTGTTTAATAAGCAAGTGTGTCTTTAGAAATATTTTGGTTTTGACTCTAACCCATTTTTGATTAGGCTCCCTACTCTGATACTATTTTGGGTAACTGTTGGTAGTGCGTACCTGTTTTCGTGACTGAGATAACCAATTACAAATTAGTTAAGCTATTTAGCTGTAAATTTAAGCTTTAGTATTGTTGTCTTGGTCAATAAACTATACAGAACAAGTAAGGCTTAATATATATGCTAAAAATAGTTTTTTATTCTCCAAAGTATGAAAATTAGGTTTTAAAAAATGAATACCCATTCCCTTATTTCTCTTATCTAATAAATTAGGTATTCACCAGATTAACTTTAAACTTGCCACTCAGGAAAAAAAGGGCAAGAAGAATTTTGAGTCTCAGACCAAAACACTGTTTGGAGATGGTAGAACTTGCTCAACAAAATCTTATGTTATCTTAGAATTTTAATATGTAAAATATTTGAGGTTTGAGACCCTTTGTGACCTACTGCTTGAAAAAACTCTCTTGTTACAGTAGATGGTGATTTATTTCCAGTTTTGTTTGGGGGAAGTGCCTAGAGTCTAATGGCTGATTGGTGCCCAAATTTTCAAAAAACTAAAGATGATGAAAATTCATTGTACATTAATCCGTTAGTGCAGAAGAGATAGCTAATGAGGCATACATAAAAAATTACATTGTGGCATGCTTATAATTTAACTGTGCAGCGTGAGTTGTTAGTTCAAATTATTTCACAGTCTACATTACCTATTTGATAGTCTTTATAGTAATTCTGCATTTTAATTAATTTTCTCCATTTTAAAAAATATTAATCTACTTAAGAGTTCCACTCACTTACTTCAGATCAGTAAGGCAGAGCTAGTAGTCACTTGCAAAGAAGTCCCATATTTCTTGTGTTTAATAGATTCAGTGAGTATATTAAAATGAACATTTAGTCCAAGGCTATGTTTCTTGGTCCCAGATTTTTCTAATAATAAAGAATTGGAGCTTCACTGTTCCATATTTAAATGTAGTGGTTTAAGTATCAATCATTGTCAAAATGATTTCTTCTTTTTCTTCTTTTACAGTCTTGTTGAAGAAAGCAAACTGATCCCAGTTCTTTTTGAAGTAATTCTGGTAAGACAAGAAATGAATATTTGAAAGTCAAAAGAGTGAAATGATTAAAAAATGATGTATGGTACATGAAAAATAGCATTTTACTAAGAATCCAGAGATCTTGTTTGTAGCCCTCACTCTTTCATTAACTGTCTCTTTCATCAAGTCATTTAACTTGGCTAACCCTTCTCCCCACCAAGTGTCCTCAATTTTAAAGTGGAAAAAGTTGGGCTAAAAACAGCCTTCTGAGCTTAGGATCCATGAATTCTCCAAGATATTCATGGCAAACTTTCTGGGTTTCTGTATACCTGAATGGAGAAAAATATATCTTTATTTTCATTAACTTCTAACTAAAATTTAGCATTTCTTTTAATTACAAGTGAAGTTCTTCCTCTGAGAAGATATGCATAACACACAAAAAGGCAAGAATTTCCAGACTGGAAGATCTTTAAGGTCTGGTGTTAGTCATTGTGTAGTGGAATTCAAAGAGCTCTAGACTCTGGGATAGTACCCAGACTAGGAGGCCTGGTTTTGCAACCTATTAGATATATAATCTCAGGCAACTAATCTCTCTGAGTCTGAGTTTCCTTGTTTTTAAAAGATAGAAAAAATATTTGTACAACTCTGTAACTTTATTGTTTTCATGAAGATACCTTGCAAATGAGGCATTATTTATGGGTTATGATTAAACTTATACATCTCAAAGTCTTATGAATTAAGAGATGATCCTTTTATTTTTGAAGGGTATGACATTAGGTAGTTAATCAATAAGAATTTATTAAGTGCCTATTATGTGCCAGGTATTGTTCCAGAAGAATGAAGGCCCTGGCAGACTCTACCATGTTGGAAAAGCTCCAAGCATTGCCCCTAAGAAAAGACTGCACCTGCTTTTTAAAGACCAGACAAACTTAGCAAGGAGTTCATCAATAGTTGGCTGACCTCTCAGTGATGAATTTTCTTTGGCCATGAGAGCCATAAAATAAAGAACATATTAAATGGCCCTCTTTGTAACCTTCTTCTGCTTTTGTACTGATGGTGAGAGAGTGTCAAGAAAGGGGGCAGAAAGTGAACTATATGGCTTTTTAAGCTAACTAGTCAAATATCTTGAGTATTTTTAGTCAAAAAAAGAGCTTCTGCTCTTATGATTAGTGACTCCAATGACAAAGACTGGACATAGAGCTAGAGGAATTGTATCAGTCTTGCCATTCTAGTACTTGACAACAGACTGAAAAAGTGCAATTCAATGAAAAGATGGTTCACAGATTCTCATTGGAGAAGCAAATAAAGGAACTGACTAACTTGATTTTATATCGGGTTCAAAAACAACAAGAAATTTCACTTCATTGGACATTTGGCCATCATGTGTTTCAGTGTTTGTGCTAAATACTTACAAAACACAAAAAATCGTACCTTCTATATCAGCATCTGTAGTAGAGAATTAATAGGTGGAAAACCCTGGGGAGAGTTCAGTAAGTTGCTGAGAATTAGATCAACATATGCTTTGATACTGGATATCCAGAAACGTGGTCAGAGGCAAAGTTGGTAAAAATTTATGTTGGCAGTTAGGGTTCAGGAGTAAGAAATGAGAGAGATCAAGGAGTTGCAGATTACACAGAAGCTCCAGGGTCATACATCATAAATTTTTCCTTTGAAGGAAAAAAAATTGGAAGGTTCTGGACAAGGTGAGTACCAAATACCATAACAAAAATTAACTTAATTATATTTTGACAGGAGCAACTTTATACTTCTCTGCAAGTCATTCATAAATCTGCCATTAGCATAAGGGCACACAAATAGCTTGTTGTAGGGGAAAAATCAAAATTAATAGAAAGCTAGAAAAAATGTATTAAAATGAGAAAAATATATGGCATGCAGTTAAGACCTGACCTATTAAACTAACTGCTCAGTTGGAAAAATGGGAAAGGGGTGTAGAAGAGAACATCAAAACCAATTATATTTCATATAGACATTTAACTAATGTAAATGAGTTGCCATTGTGAGAAAACCAAAAGACAAAAATAATTTTTAAAATTTAATTTTAATAAAAAACCCTTGTCAGCAAGCACCTCCCCTACTTGACAAGCAAAAAGACACAATGGTCAAGGGCAATAGTTGCTTGGAAAATAAACACATTTGTAAACAACCTTTTGAAGAAGATCCCTAAAAAATTAAGGGCAGTTACACTTTTATAAAGAACAATAGAAGGCAAAACTAGTGTTTAAAAAAGAATAATTCTCAGTAAGACTTACTTAAGAAAATTATCTCAACCAAATCAAAATGAGGTTCATAGAGCATTAATACAAATACAAATTACAGATTCATTGGAAAATTAATTTTATGGGAAATAACTGAAAGAGCCAAATCTTGCACATAATTCTAGCTCATGAATGATCAAAAAGCATAATTGTTGAGGGAAAATAAATATTTAAGGTAATAAAGCCAATGTAACAAAACAGGAAATTTTAAAAATGAAAAATTGACTGCTAGGACAAATGTGTATGATTCTTGGGTCGTGTGAAATCTTTATTTTGGCACTTTTATATTTCCTTGCTTTATTATATTACAAATGTTGATACCAGAGTCCAACTGTGATACCTTCTCATGACTTAGAAGTGATTTAATTTTCTAATTTTCCAATGTAGTACAGGCTCTGATGGATCCCATTATATTGTAGAGGCTTCAAGTATTTCAAGTCTAGCAATGAACTGCATTTCCATCATCCAGGGATCCGCCCAGATAAGTTAATAGAAATAAAGCGCAAATTACCAAACAATAAGTATTTTTGTCCATAAGAACTTTTGAGGCCAGTCTGTTAAGATAAAGAGGTATGATAATCTATATTAATGGAAAAATACCTCCATTGATAAATCATGGATCCCTGATGAGTTGATCCCTGAATAATGATTCTCCTACAAGTTGGATGAAAGGCTATATTATCTTCTCTGCTTTTACCGAGGTTAGTTAATACTGTTCATATAACTGATATTCTACAAACGCCAATTGATTTTTCTGTGACCCTTTGTACATAGTAAACATTAAATCGTGAAATCCTTGAGGTCCAGGACAATTCTTGCCTTTTCTTTGTATCCCCAGTGCTTAGTGCCCGGCACATAGTAGGTGCTTATTGAATATTAATGGACAGACTGACAAGGCATTTAATATTTGAAAGAGTAAGCGTTAGTGGTCAGTCTTTTGTCTGATTGATTGTCTTCAGCCCCATTCCTACTCCCCTTGATTTCAGAATGGGAGGAGAGGTTAAAAAAAATAACTATTTTAAGGAAATTGATTTAGAACTGGAAGGCACTTTCCAGGTCTTCTACAATACTCCCTGATTTTACAAAAAGGAAATGAAAGCCTGAAGGTGCTATGTCACATTCCTGTGTTCCCATGGGACCCGAGGCCCCTGAATGCACTAACCTGCCTCTCTGTAAAGTGCTTGTCGTGGCCAATATATACAAATCACATGATATTCATTGAACTCATGTATTTCTTGGCTGTTGTTCCCACTGCTCATTCTGCTTCGTTGTCTACAACCCAGTTTCTTAAATTGTGGTTCGTGACCTCATGTGGGGTCTCATAACTGAATGTGAAAGTCACTGAATTATGATTTATTATCATTTATATACCAATATCCCTGGGGTCATGTAAAAATTTCTTAGGCAAAAAGAGGTCACAAAAGGAAAAAGTTTAAGAAGCCCTGGTCTAGAGCAATGCCTTTTATGAAAGATGAGTTGTAAATGGTTTTTGGCTTGAATCCAATCTTTATATTGATATCAGAGGAATCGAGCATTTCTAATAACCCCTGTCAAAATCTGATTGGTTTGTTTGGGCTGATAGTAAAATTCCAAGTTCTGTATTCTAGACTAGCATTGCTTTTGTCCTAGCTCATAGTTCCCACATCTCCAGGCAGATGTAAAAAATTACTATTGGAACAGGGACAGCAAAGCCAGTGATTCCTTTTTACCCATCCCTCAACCACTAACCATAAAATTTATTCTTAAACAAAGAATTCAGGACATTTGCTATTTATAGGATTTGGAGTGTCAGCAGAAGGTTACTGGTTTTGATTAAATTAAGCAAAAGTCTCTGAGCATATGATATCTGCTGCTGTTTTCGTTAGTTTTCTTGGCAAAGTATAAAAAAGCAGATTCCATGCACTTATCCAGAGCTGTAAAGGACTTTTCACATTGTTTCTGGAAAACTGACAAACTGAAATCAAGTTTGTTGAATTATAGAAAAAAATTTAAATACAAGGGACCTTGTAATATTTCTGACAGGGAAAATTGAGTTGAAAATGTATAAGAAGCACCAAATTTGAAAAAAAAAATTGTAAAGGGGACAGTGGACAGATAATTATCATACATTATTTTTTGAATGTGCAATCTAAGCAGCAGTTTTCACTGGAAGCTTAGCAAGAAAATAGTATCACAATGATGATACTGACTCTTACTTCTATTCTAAATTATTGCTTGGTAGGTTGATTCTTTCATCTCTCTGTATATATAGATCTGAGTTCTCATTGTGGCCCACTACCTAGAGCCAGTGGTCAAGAACTTGAATAAGGAACATACTTTTGGCAAGATGGCACTAAACTTGAGTAACTTGTAGGATCCTCGTAGAGACTTAAAAAATGAACACTGGGTGTAGAACGTGATGTCTAGGTAAGAGAAGAGTTTAGGTAAGAGCTGGCCCTTGCCCTAATCTTCACCTTCTCATTCCTTCAAGTCCAGCTCAATTACCACCTTCTACAAGAAGCCTTTGGCAATCCCCTTAATGCTAGTTCAAAAAGCTGCTTATAGAAGCTGGCCCATGGCAGCTACTAAATAAATGCTTGTTGACTTGACTTGGAATCTAGTAAGGGTGTTAAAGTATTGAGTTGGATGAGAGCTATTTTCTCCATTGTGTATATAGAGGCTGCCCTTTGGTTAGAATACATTTGATGAGTCCCATCGCTCTTCAGAGGGTCCCGTTACCAATTCTGCCATCATCAGAACCATCCAGTTCTTTCAGAATCTGTGTAGCAAATGAACAGACTCTTCTCAGAGACTGCTTAGTTAGCAAGTCATCACTGCTCTCCACTGGCTGTTGAGGAAGTACAGCCAATTACCCACTGGGAGGTAGATGGCTTAAATGCATTGTCTTTTATAGGACTCTAACCCTTCCATGGAGCTGTTTTATTAATGGAGAGGTCCTCCCACTCTGTTCTCAACTTTCTATACAGATTGTTCCTTGACCCCGAAAAATGAACATATTCTTAAGCTTGAATGATTTATACGTGCTAGGGAAGGGCACCATGGTTCCTGGCCTGTATGTGTCTCTAGAAGAGGTAAAGAGAATCGGATTTGTAGGAAATGGAAACTGCTGGAGACAGGTGACCAGATGAATGACATTATTATGGCATGAAGGGAAAGGGGAGATCAGAGGCAAGGGGACCTTGCCATTATACTAACAGTATTACTGTGATGGGAGTCTCTTGTATTAGGATGGACAGTGGATACAGAGAGGAAGGGAGAGGGAAGACTTGGTGTAGAGCTCGCATCACCAGGATTTTGTAACTGGATAGAAGTGAGAAGCCGGACAACCCCAATGTTTGGAATGTGGGTTTAATAAGCAAATAGTTTATTGTTATTGAATGCTTTAGGATCCTCTTTGGGGTTCTCTTGGCAGAGATATTGGAGCGGTTTGCCATTTCCTTCTCCAGCTCATTTTGTAGATGATGAAATAAAGGATTAAATGGCTTGCCCAGTGCCACCCAGCTAGTAAGTATCTGTGGCCAGTTTTGAACTTGGGAAGGCGAGTCCTCCTGACTCTGAGCCTGGTACTCTATCCATAGTACCATTTAGCTGCTCTAAGCAAATGAAAATATTCTATGAAAAATAATATAAGGAGAAGCAAGTGTAGGGGGAGAGAGCTTGGTTTGAGTCATGTTGAGTTTTAATTGCTAGTCTAGATGTCCTGTAGGGAGCTGGAGATAATGGGAGTCTTTGTAGAAGGATGATGACAGTGGACACAGAGAGAGGGAAGACTTGGTGTAAAGGTCAGATCATTAGGATTTTGTAACTAAATGGGAGAAGTGAGGAGGCCCATGGATGAAGCTTTGTAACTAGTATCCATTATTATATTAAACTGTATTTCTATTTCTTATATTAAAAATTAAAGTAACAATATGAAATGCAATAAGAATAGTAATAAACATTTCAGTATTTACTTGATGAATATCTTTTGGTAAATATAATTTTATAATTTACTATTATGAAATCATTTGGAACAGTGAGCACTCCTTTTAGTGTCACTTAGGTTTTTATTGAATTTTCCAGTGCCCTCACTCCTTCAACCTTCCATATCAAACATACTAAAGTCTTCCTTATCCTAAATACAGTGTTTTCCCTCAGTACAACCAAATCCCATCAGTTGTCTTTTTCTGCCTCCTTTTCTCTATGAACCTATTATGGCTATGCTTGTTGCCTCCATTTCTTTGCTACCCATTTTGCTCTTTGACCCTTTATAAGCGACTTCTCTCACCAGTCCATGGCAGATAAGATTCTCAGAGTTTATCATAAAAGTTATTGAGCAGTGTGATGTCCCAATGAGGAGAATAATTTGAATCTTGGGACCACTGACCTGGAGTTACAAGAAACCTCAGAGGCCATCTCTTCCAAGCCCCTCATTTTATAGATGAGAAAATGAAGACTGGGTAGTGTCCGAAGTCATATAGAAAGTGAGAGTCAGAGGTGGGATTCCGGAGGTGAGATTCTGATCGGGTCCCTCTGAGATCCTTCCTATAAGGCCAAAGACTCGAGGATAAGAGACGGCCACTCTGGGACCTTGAAGTCTCACAAATAAAGAATTTTGTAGAAATTCCCATGTGACGTATTTCCCATGTTTTGTCTCAGTTGTTTCTCCAAATAGCCTCTTTGTTCCAAGGATCCTGCCATTTTAAGAAGTTTCCAGCAAAAGTTGTCTCGAAGTATGTGTGTACGTGTCTGTGTGTGTGTCTCAGGGAAGTGATATATTTTGTACTCTTACAAGAGACGTGTTTTGGAGATGACTATATCATACTAAGTAGATGGCTTTGCAGATTACAATCAGTAGGCATCTTCCAATAACTTTCCTTCTAGGAATTACATATATACATATGTCTGTATGTAGCCATACATATTTTTAGGACAGTCTTTTTGCATGTTTACAGAAATTTTCCCCTTGACTTTGCTGGTGATAAATTTCAGAGTTTGTATTTTTTTTTTTTTTTTTTTTACTACTTTTATAATGAGCAACAGCTTACCATTCAAGAGATCATGAATAAGCAATGCAAGACAATCTTTGCAAAAGCAGCAAATGAGATTAAACACAAAATCTGGTGTATTCTTTTTATGGCTAATGTCAGTGCAACGTGCACTAAAAATATCCACGTGTGTTTGATGCTTGCTTAGATTAAAATTCACGCTATGGTCCTTTGCTGAAATTAGTCAAAATATGAATGTTGTTCTTTTGTTTTTATTGTAATGGGGCTTCTGTGCTATTCACAAGTGAATAGTCCTTCCTATTCCATCTTAGAGTAACTTCTATGCTTAGTTGTAAAAATGATTCATTTTGTTATCTGTGGCAGGTTTTCCTTTGAAATATATTACCCATGCACTTTAAAAGATTGCTCACATATGTCTCTCTGTCTCTTCTTCTATGATAGCCTATATCTGTTGGAAGAAAGTAGCCTTTTTGCATTACTCCTCAGTGTTTTATAGGGTTCTCTTCCCAAAGCACTAGATAGGTATTTTAAAGAAATTATTATGGAATTATATCAGAAAGTCAAGTTAAAAAGAGAAAGTTGCATAACTAGATCAAAGGGGCTCATGCTATGGTTGAAGGAGGTCATAATTTAACTGTTAAAATGGTGTATAGACTCTATAATAAGTTATTTTTAACTCTTCGACTCTTAAGTGTGTATAAGACTATTTATGCATATATAAAGGTCTCAGAACTTTTTGTAAACTTAGTGCCCCAAACCAGTCAAAAGAAATAGTCTGTTTATTTGCCTATGTAATCTCTTATCCCTTCCAACTCTCTTCCCCTTTTATATTCCAAGGCTCTTTCCAACATCCTTTCCTCAACTTTTTAAATGTTCCACATTAGCCTTTAGTATGCTGCACTTCATTCACATTAACAATATGTTGTTTGGTAAAGACTTGGTCAAGCCAGTCCAGTTTCCACTCACAACAGAAGAACAAGCATGGTAGGCCAGCTCAGAGCTGTGGACATTTATTCTTGACACACATTCTGATATGGTAAAAGTAATTCAGAAGACCTGCATCTGTGTCTTAGTCTCATACATAATACATGTTACTGGGAAAAAGTCATTATTCTACCATTTTATATCAAAGAAATGGAAATTCAGGTAGGATAAATAATACTCCAACTACCATCTCATCGAGTTTCTGTAAATAATTTTGTTTTATTCTTGAGTTTTATTGATACTTTTGATTTCATTTTCATGGCCATATCTTCCCCTTTTTTCCTATAACTTTCTATGCCTCACACCTAGAACTCTTAGTTTTTGCTAATAAGAGAACTATTCAGTTTTGCACACATATATTGTATCTAGGATATACTATAACATATTTAACATGTATAAGACTGCCTGCCATTTGGGGAGGAGGGGATGGAAGGAGGGAAAGGAAAAATCGGAACAGAAGTGAGTGCAAGGGATAATGTTGTAAAAAAAAATTACCCAGGCATGTGTTTTGTCAATAAAAAGTTACAATTTAAAAAAAAATTAATTTTTGCTAGAATGATTTCTAGTTTTTCCAGCAATTCGTATCAAATAGCTCTTTCCTGGATAATTTATGATTTTTTTCCTTGCCTTTTTTTTTAATTAAAAAAACTTCCCTTTCATTAGGAAATTAAGAAACATCAACAAACATGAATATGAATATTTTTCTATATGAAAAAGAAAAAATGATAGCAAGAACCAGGATACTAATTAAGGCCAGATTTTAAAATTCAGTTTTATATTCTATTCAGTTAGAATTTTCTTTCTCCCACGCTTTCTCCAATGAGAAAACAAGAAAAACAAAATCCATGCATTGTGACGTGAGACATGTCAAAAAAATGCTAAGTTCACATAAGTCCTCCTATTTAGAGGTTGGCAGCATATTTCAGCATGAGACTAGAATTATGTTGAGTTCTTAAATCTTTCAAAGTTATTTGTCTTTACATTATTGCTATCATTACTAAGCAAATTGCCCTTCTGGTTCTGCTTGCTTCACTTTGTATCAGTCCATACAAGTCTTTTTAGGTTTTTTCCAAGCCATCTTCTTCATAATTTCTTATAGCACAAATAAGATTCCAGTATTTTCATACTAAATTTTGTTCTGTAATTGTTGGGCGCTCCATCAGTTTTTAAATCTTTGTTACCATAAAAAGAACTGCCATACATCTTTTCCTTCTTTTCTTTGATCTTTTTGGCATATAGATCTACTAGTAGTATTGCTGGGTTAAAGAAGATGCACAGTTCAAAAGTTTGCTGAGTCTTGGTCCATACATTCTAAAAAGTAACTTTGAACAATTCATACCTCCATCAACAATGCATTAATGTTCTATTTTTTTCTCTTTTTAAATAGTGTTTTATTTTTCCAAATATATGCCAAGATAGTTTTCAATATTCACCTTTGCAAAACCTTGTGATCCAAATTTTTCTCCATCCCTTCCCCCTCCCCAAGTTTATATAGGTTAAACATGTACAATTCTTGGAAATATTTTCATATTCATCATGTTACACAAACAAAATTTAGATCAAAAGGGACAAAAACATAAGGAAAAACCCAACATCGATAAAGTGAAATACTATTCTTTGAACTACATTTGGTCTCTCTCTGCATGCAGATGGCACTTTCCATCCCAAGTTTATTGGAATGGCCTTGAATTGCCTCACTGTTGAAAAAAGCCACATCCATCAGACTTAATCATCACATGTTCTTGTTGTTACTTTGTACAATGTTCTCTTGGTTTGACTCATTTCCCTTATCAGCAATTAATTCATGAAAGTCTTTCCAGGCTTTTCTAAAATCAGCCTACTCATCATTTCTTTTTTTGTATTAATTTTTTTATTATAGCTTTTTATTTACAAAACATATGCACGGGTAATTTTTCAACATTGACCCTTGCAAAACCTTCTCTCTCAAATTTTCCCCTCCTTCCCCCCACCTTCTCCCTAGATGGCAGGTAATCCAATACATGTTAAATCCAATACATGTATACATATTTATACAGTTGTCTTGCTACACAAGAAAAATCTGATCTTAAAAAAAAAGTAAAAAAACCTGAGAAGGAAAACAAAAATGCAAGCAAACAACAACAGAGACCGTGGAAATGCTATGTTATGGTCCATACTCATTTCCCATGGTTCTCTCTCTGGGTGCAAATGGCTTTCTTCATCACTGAACAATTGGAACTAGTTGGGATCATCTCATTTTTGAAGAGAGCCATGTCCATCAGAATTGATCATCATATAGTATTGTTGTTGAAATGTATAATGATCTCCTGGTCCTGCTCATTTCCCTTAGCATCAGCTCATGTAAGTCTCTCCAGGCCTCTCTGTATTCATCCTGCTAATCGTTTCTTACAGAACAATAATATTTCATTACATTCATATACTTATTCAGCCATTCTCCAATTGATGAGCATCCACTCAGTTCCCAGTTTCCTGCCACTACAAACAGGGCTGCTACAAACATTTTGGCACATGTGGGCCCCTTTCCCTTCTTTAAGATCTCTTTGGGATATAAGCCCACTAGTAACACTGCTAGGTCAAAGGGTATAGACAGTTTGATAACTTTTTGCTGCTCGTCATTTTTTGTAAAAAAAATAATAGTCCATAAATTCATATCCCATAACTTATTCAGCCATTCCCCAACTGATGGCTATCAATTTTCTAGTTCCTTGTCCCTACTAAAAGGGCTGCTACATTTTTGCACATGTGAGTCCTTTCCCTTGTTATTTGATTTCTTTGGGATACAGGCCCAGTAGAGACACTTAAATCAAAGGATATGCACATTTAGATAGCCCCTGGAATATAGTTCCAAATTGTTTTCCAGAATGATTGATCAATTCATAACTCCACCAATGATTATTAGTATTCTAGTTTTTCCACATCTTCTCCAACATTTATCATTATCTTTTCCTGTCATCTTAGTCAATCTAAGAGGTATGCAGTGTAATGTCCCTATTTTCCCAGAGTTATCATAGTTAATCTTCTGGGTTATCACCACACTCATATTTATTTTTATTACTGATTTATTACTAATTATTACTGATTTAGAGTATTTTATATGGCTGTTATTGATAAACTTGGATTTCTTCTTTTGAAAACTGCCTTTTTATATTCCTTGACCTTTATCTATTTAAAAATAACTTTTAAATTTGTATCAGTTCTTCATGTATCTTTGAAATGAGAACTTTAAACCAAAAAATTTGCTACAAAAAAAAATTCCCTCCAATTTAGGACTTTTCTTCTGATTTTCTTCTCATTCTTTTCATTTCTTTCTCATTTCATTTCTCATTCTCATTTTTGTTTGTACAAAAACTTTAATTTTATATAATCAAATGATTTTTTTTTGAATCTCTCCATTTTCTTTGATCATATAATCTTCCCATATCCATGGATCTGACAAGGAATTTCTTCCTTGCTTCTCTAATTTGTTTAGGTTGTCATTATTTATGTATAAATCATGCACTTAATTGGTTTCTGTCTGGGTGTACATTGAGATGTTCTATGCCAAGTGTTTGCCAGATTGCTTTTCAGTTTTTCCAGCAGTTTTGTTGAATAATGATTTCTTGCCCCAACACCTGGAAACTGAGCTTATCAAACACTAGGCCACTGTGCTGGTTTGCTTCTGTGCTTTAGAGTCCAATAATTGGCTTTTTCTTTTCTTACCCAATACCAAATTGTTTTGATGAGTTGGGCTTTGTGGTATAGTTTGAGATTGGATACTGCTAAGCTCTGTGTCTTCTCCCTTTTTTCCCCTTAAGTTCCTTGATATTCTTAACCTTTTTTTCTCCTGATGGATTTAGTTATTTTTTTCTAGCTATGTAAAGTAATTCTTTGGTGATTTGATTAGTTTGTTACTAAATAAGTAAATTAATTTAGGTAATAATTGCTAAAGATCATGCCTGGGTGAAAGGTCAGGTCAAGTCTGAGAGCCTCCACAGCTGTGGATTGTGACACTAGAAGGAATTACAGGACAGCCTTTACTGACACAGGTGTTGCTTGTGGATGGGAATGAAATAAATTGGAGGCAGAGGGAAGAGGAAAGAGGTCAGACAACACAGCAGCCCATCAGTAGGAAAGTCAGAGAACAGCAACTGCCTCTCAGTCTCCTTGTATTCATCATCATCATCTTCTCACAAGAAGAGATAACAATTCCAGGTACTGGTGTCTGGATTCTGGAAACCAGAAGAACATCAGATAACAAGTAATGTCATTTTTATTATTTTGTCTTGGTCTACCTATGAGCAATTAATATTTTCCCAATTATTTATATCGGTCTTTATTTATATAGAGTTTTGTGATTGTGTTCCTATAGTCGTGTTTGTGTTAACAAGTAGATTTCCAAGTATTTTACATTTTACATCCAAGCAGTATTTAATTAAAAAAAAAAAAAAAAAGGATCGGTAGGTAAGTGACCTGATGAAGTAGATGGAAAGCCAGCCTGAAAGTCAAGATAACCTGGGTCTAGGTCTGGACTGCACAAGCCTGTGTGAGTCACTTAACCTTTGAATATCCTGAGAAACTCTCTAAGACTAAGTTGCAGAAAAAGTACTGACCTCTATGGAAGAAGAAATTACCTGGCCATACTCATGAATAGACAGATCTGGTCTGGTCCCCCCCTCCCCTCCAAAAGAAAGAAAAAAAGAAAGAAAGAAAAGACTTGTTTTATTAGACTTGTAAATCATGCTGAAACTTACAAAAGAATTTAAGAGCTCTCTTTTTGGAGCAATTTTTGCTAACTATAACTTGGAACTTTCTCATTCTCTTTCCCATTAGAGAATAAAATTATTTCAAAAGACATTTATTTCATTTAAAAATTTGTGCTTCATACTTGTTTGCATATGAGTGATTTTGACCACTCATTTTGGTACATGATGGAGAAAAGAAAAATGAAATATCCCTTTTACATCCCTAAAGATAAGAGGATATTGCATTTTTTTTCTTTTATCATGGAGCTTGTAGTGCTACCTTGATGTTAGCAGCACAAATAAATTTCATATTTTTATTTTGATTTTGGTTTAGTCTTCTCTTTCATTGTAAATAGACTGCATGCATTTCTACAATATTATTTTCTCTATTTTCTAGTGGTATCTTTTTTTTTTTTCGAAACTACATGAATAATATCCATCAAATCATCATTGAATTATAATGTCAATTTTATGGATTATAGGTTATTTGTGTTATGCATATTTTACATAAATGTTTGGAAGACTGATTTGAACATATTAGAAAAATGAATTTCACTTGGCCTAGTATTTTTTAAAAATACTGAAAGCAATTAGTTTTCATTTAGAAGTTCAACATCTGCATGTTACCATTTTTTTCCAAATACCCTTTTAGAAATTGAGAGAAAAATAGCTGGAACTACTATGTCTTCAGAGAAATAATTTATTGTTAATTGCACAAAATGTAATGGCATTCTTATAACATTATTAAGAAAAATGAGGCTTTAAAAATAGCATATACCACACGCCTTACTTCCTTATCACCTTCTTTCTTCTCAGTCTCCTTGGAATCTTGCTTTCATCTCCCCCACTATAGGGAAACTGCTGTTTCAGAGGTCACCAATGACCTTTTTCAGTCTGCTTCTTCCTTAATTTCTCTCTTATTTGACACTGTTGACCACTTTTTCTTCTTCATAAACTCTCCTTCCTTAATTATTCCTTTTCTTTCTTTTCAATGACTTCTCACTATCTTTCCCACCTTTTGGTATTATTATATGCCAACATTTTGTTCTCAACTAGCTTCACTTCTCCCTGTTACACCTTCTTTGGCAATGTCATTCAGTCACAATTGTTACCTCTAAATATAGGATCCCCAAATTGGTATCTCCAGCTGTAACCTTTTCCAACTAGATGTCCCACTGACATTTCAAACTCAACATATCCCAAACCGAGATCACTATTTTTGTCCCCAAACTTGATCTTTCTGCTGCTTCCACTATCACTGTTCACTCACCTCGCCAAAGCACATTACTCACCCTTCATATACATCTGTCATAATTTCCTGTTTTTGTACCTTTGTTCATTTTCTTCTTTTTGCCTACAATGTCCTTCCCTAATCCCCTATACCTCTCCTCAGAAGTCCATCTTAATGCTTCCATCCTCAGGAACCTTTTTCTGCCTCCAAGAGGTTGATTCTGCTTTTCCTATTGAATATTTTGCTTCCTTCAAGGCTCAGCTTGTGTCGTACCTCCTGTACAAGTCCCATCCCAATTCCTTCAATTGATGGTACCCTCCCTCATGGGAATTACAATGTTTGTTTTATTTTTACTTCTCCCTTCAACAAGATATAAATTCCTTTAGCATAAGGATGATTTATTTTTGTGTATCACTAGTGCCTAGTTTGACACTTGATAACATAGTAGATGCAAACAACATGCTATTCATTAAATTAAGAAGTATTAAGCAGCTATACTTCTTAATTTAATGAATAGCATGTTTTCCATATACATTTGTCAGAATTTTTTACATTCTGTTTTATGTAGGTGTCTACTCTCAAGAATGAGTTTCTTTTTTTTATTATTATAGCTTTTTATTTACAAGTTATATGCATGGGTAATTTTACAGCACTGACAATTGCCAACCTTTTGTTCCAATTTTTCCCCTCCTTCCTCCCATCCCTTCCCCGAGATGGCAGGTTGACCAATATATGTTAAATATGTTAAAGTATAAATTAAATACAATATTAGTATACATGTCCAAACAGTTATTTTGCTGTATAAAAATAATTGGACTTTGAAATAATATACAATTAGCCTGTGAAGGAAATAAAAAATGCAGGTAGACAAAAATAGAGGGATTGGGAATTCTATGTAGTGGTTCATAGTCATCTCCCAGAGTTCTTTCACTGGGTGTAGTTGGTTCAGTTCATTATTATTCAGTTGGAACTGTTTTGGTTCATCTCATTGTTGAAGATGGCCAGGTCCATCAGAATTGATCATCATATAGTATTGTTGTTGAAATATATAATAATCTCCTGGCCCTCCTCATTTCACTCAGCATCAGTTCATGTAAGTCTCTTCAGGCCTTTCTGAAATCATTCTGCTGGTCATTTCTTACAGAACAATAATATTCCATAATTTTCATATACCACAATTTATTCAGCCATTCTCCAATTGATGGGCATCTCCTCAGTAAAAGAGTTTCATAAAGGAATGATAATCATAGTTTTGTAGATAAAGAACTGGAAGGGTTTAAGAAAAAATCTAACTTCTTCTAATTTGAAATATGAAGAAACTTGGATCAGAAGGTTAAGTGTGTAATCCAGTGTCACACTATTATTTAATGACACAGATATACTGGTCTTGGTTTCTCTCCAGAGTCTTTCTATTCTTCTTTCTCTCCTATCTTAGGCAAACTTGTCTTGTCTAAATGTCTTATTTCTCCTGGTGCTTAGTTCAGTCTTCTGGACATAGTAGGAGCTCAATAAATGTTTGTTGAATTGATTTGATTTAAATAAAAAAAGTGATTATTCTGATTTTTATTTATCTAAGTCTAGAATCCTATGATATTACCTGATTGTAGTTAGTACCATTATTTTAATGCACTTGTAGGTTTTTCCAAATTTCTTAAAAATATTTAATTATAATTTTAATAAAATGATAAAGTACTACTGTATCACAGAATTTGAAAGTTGGAAGGGACCTCATTGGCCATTTATCAGTCTACCATACCCTATCAACGGTCATCCTTTCTGTTTGAAAATCTCCTGCTCCACCATTCCAAATTGGGGGAGGGGGAGGGGAGGAAAGGTCATATTGGTCAATGATCTCACCTTGCTTAAGAGAAATCATTATCTGTCTATTTTGAAAAGGTGAGAATAATATTGACCCTCCAAATAAAATCCAGTTCTTTGTTTTTGTATTTTAATCAAAGCATTCACAGCTTTTATTACTGGATCAGTTAGATGGTTGAGTAGATAGTGTCGGGGCTTGGAGTTCAAATCTGGCTTCAGATGCTTGCTATATAATCCTGGCAAGTCACTTCACCCTGTTGACGGGAGAAGGAAATGACCTCCCTTTTGGGGGACATGATGAGTTAAATATGACTAGAACAACAACAAATAACTAGGAAAAAATCTATGAATACATATAAAAAAACATATTGGCTGAAGAGAAAAAAGAATACATCACAAATCTCAAGGATCTAAATTGTTTTAAAATATATATTATTATAAATTCTATTATTATTGCATATTCTGTGATATAAATATCACAAGGGAAGAAAAGTGCTAGACTAAGGGTCAAGAAGACCTGAGTTCCAATCTTCTTTCTGACTCTAGGAAAGTCATTTAAACTCTCAGCCCCATTTTTCCCATCTGTAAAATGGGAATAATGTAACACCTACCTTCCAGTATTATTGTATTAAATGACATGGCTTTGATGCCAAGAGTGGAATGAAATGGCCTTTTTTAGGTGCTATAAGTATGAACATAACCAACACTTTTTTGACAAAGAAGCATCAAATCTATAGCTGAGTTTTTAGTATTGGTTTTTAAAATGAAGAGATTCAGGACCAGGTCACTGGTAGCAGAAGAGTTATCCTGAGGGATCCTTGATTGAGAAATCAATATAGGTTAAACAAAAAAAAAGTACAAAGTGAACAAAATATCACAGGAGGCTGCAAAAAATTATCACTTGCTGAATACCTAGCAAGACATGGAAAAGCGTCTAGAATTCTATATCAGAAACTTTCATCCTTTCGTTAATTGATAGATGACAAATTCCCATACTTCCTCTACAGACCTCAAAATGTCTTGAAGAACTAAGTCAGCAGATTGTCCTAGAACTAGAGTATTGCCATGAATCAAAACAATTCATGTGGTTGAAGATCACCAGAGTTCAGTGTTCACTGGTAAGATTTGTGAACCATTAGCAAATACTCAGAATCTTTAATTTGCATGTAATAGAGAGCTTTCCAATGCAGTGAGCTTAGATAAGAAGCCTTGTAGAGACAGGACAAGATACCTGTCTTTCCATTAGTTACTGGAGTTATACTGTGGGTTCCTTTTGCCTATGGAAAATAGGAATGGTTTTCTGTTTTACTATTTTTCTTCTTCAGGGCTTTTCAGAGCCACTTTTTAGGAGAAGATATTGAAAAGTGTAAGTTCTAATAAGAAACAAGAGTAGCAAATGATATGTGATCCTTTTATTTTGCTATTTGTTATAGCTTTCAAAAGAATCTGTAGTGTTTCAGAAATTTTCCTCTCTCCTCATCTTTTCTTAAAGCTAAAAACATAGTCAAGTACAAAATAAATAAGATCAAATAAGTAATAAACCATAAAAACCTAAATACTGTTCAAAATATAGTATATATCCATTCTTTCATATGTGGGATTCATAGTTAAATGGCCATTTTTAATTCTCTCAGAATTTTCCAATATGTTATCTTATTGCCTTACATATGCCAAATTAGAATTTGATATAAAGGCAACAAATGAGAACTATTAGTATGGTAAACTTTTATTCCAGTTAAACAGCAGCATTTCTGTCTGTCTTGACCCTTTTCTGAAATACATATGTGTGTGTGTGTATAAACACCCATATATATGTACACATATGTATACATATGCATATATTTACATATACAATCATGCCTACATATACATGTGTATGTGGAGAGAGGGGAAGGAAGGAGAAGAGAGACAGAGAAGAGAGGGAGAGAGGGAGGGGGAAATCCATTTACTCCTTCAAAAAGCCAGAGGTTATTGTGTAGATAAACCATTTTACTCTATTTTTTTTCCCAGTGTTCCACATATCTATGTCCCATGTCAGGTTTTACTGTTGTCTTAAATTCACTACACACAGCTGTCTTTAGGATTCACATCTGGATGGCATTGCAGAAGCATATTGCTGAAAGCAAACAGACTAGCAGTTTGGTAACAATGGAGTGTGTGAAAACACTCTGTGTTTGAACCAAATTCCATTTGAATAGGGGGAAGAGGAGGGAGGGAATAGAGACGGAGGACAGAGGACATGACTAAAGCTGCAGTTCATTTAAGGTAGTGTTCTCCAGAGAACTAAATCAGGATTATTTTTATTAAGACCTAGTGTAGAAGATGTGGATTAGTTGAATGTTGTCTCCCTAACAGATACTCAGTTACTAGTGAATAAGATTCTAATGATACCTTAATGATCTCTATACAAAATACAGTAATAAAGTCTACATTGATTTGAATGGTCACCTTTATAGCTACAGGATGGGCAGGATATTAGGTAACCCATCTCTTCTTGTTCATCCCAGAGGTTCCATTGTGAAAAATGAAACTTGTTTATGAGAAAGAATCAAATTGCTATAAAAGGTTATTTCAATAGATAGTAGCAAAAAATCATAATAAAATAATTTAATAAAAATGGAATCTTGAGTATACTTAATGGAACATGATTAGATTTAATTTCCTTACTATTTCAATCATTAAAGCTGCATTATCTTTTGTGAGACCTCATTTGGGCTTCTTGCCACAGAGCTGTTCAGAACCACTTTCCAGTAGAGGATATTGAAAGTTATAAGTTCCATTAAGAAACAAAAATAGCTAATAATATCTATCCTTTCATTTTCACTATTTGTTATGACTGATTCACATCTAGTGTTTCAGACATTTTCCTTTTGCCCATCTTCTTTTCATAGAGCCGTAAATACTATCAAATATAAGCAATCACAAAAATGTGAGGCAAAAGATGAAAATGAAGTGAACCTTCATAGAACCTGAAGCAACAAGGAATTTTAAGAGGTCATTTGACCCTCTTCCCTTGAGACATAATCACACTTAAATCCTCTCAGATAGATAAAATTCTGTCTAGTCCCAAAGGAACTTCAGAACCCATTTTCCCCATAGAGTTTTATCTCAATACCGGGAGAAGGGGCTCTTGCCTTTTCTCCTAAGCAGCTCTACCTAGGTTAATTTGGGTCGAGCTTGCCGCTAAAGATGAGCCCTGCAAAGATCTCAGAGAATAACATAGGTATTATTTCTTTTGCTTGTCCTACTGAAAGTAGTCAAATAATGTCAAGAAAAAACTAACAATTTAGTCAAAGTCAAGAATAGAGACAAAGGTCCAAGGAAGGCAAAGTTAGGGAAGAGTGGTGAGGATTCAAAAGATCATCATCACAGAGCAGAATCCCTGGAGCCTATAGGCTCTGGTGGGCCTGCCGGTAAACCTCCTCATTGCTTTGCTTCTATACTGAATCCTGCCAAGAAATGACCGTCAAACATTGATCCAGACCATTTTGTTATCTTTTTAACTCCATTGAGGTTGAGGTTAGTAGCTGGACCATAGTAAACACTTAATTAGCATTTGACTACATTTAAGTCAGGGATTTTTAGATGGAAAATTTGAAGGCGAAAGAGAAGGGGATGACAGAGGTGGATAGAGAGTGTCATAGAAGTAATGAACATGAGCTTGGACAGACATCAGAAGATAGTGGAGGACAAAAAGGTCTGGCATGCTATGGTCTGTGGGGACATGAAAAATTAGACATGACTAAATGAATGAGCAAGAAGAAGTTGGATTAGAAAGTTATATTTTCACTTACCTTTAGTTTCCTCTGAATTTTATTTAATATACTTGAAAATACTTTTCCAGGAATAACATATACAGGCTCCACCAGACCATCAAAAGGGTCCATGACACAAGACTCTATAAGAATCTCTGTTTTAAACAATGACTTTAAAACTGATATTAAATAAGCATTTCAAGTTCTTTAGTGTGCTATATAGCACCTTCTTCAATCAGGTACTAACTTCTTCCATTTTCTCCTATTGTTTCTCATCACAGACATTGTATTTTAGTTTTCCTCTTATGATATTTCTGCAATCTCTCTCTCTTTTTTCCTATGAATTCCTTTTCTTGAACTGTCGTGTCTCAATATTTTCCTCCTGCTCAAATCCTACTTGCCCTATGAAGTCATCCCCTAGTTCCCAACATTCGCTAAATCTATGATACACTGAAATCAATAAAGCTTTCAACAAATGGCAAATGCCCATGTATAATTTTATACCAATATTGGGCGGAAGAACCTAAAGGGTTTTGTAAATATAAAATGTATATGATATAATTCCATAGGAGACAACACAAATACATTAGTCATAGCACCAAAGAATAACCCAGTAAGGATTAGAATGATTCCAGTAGGGATCAGTGCAAACTGAAGTTCACTTAATCTCCAGTCTTAGTTCTGGGGAATGTCAGGAATCTGCCAGACTGCCTTGATTTCAGGACACTATCAAGGACTTTCCACATGATTTCTCATTCATTTTTTTGCTCCTGTATCCTTTAGCCTGCCTCCTCATCTATGTTTAGTTCTATAGCTTCTTTTGAATTTTAAATTTCAGAAAAAAGCTTCACTCCACAAATCAAATAAGATGCCAAATCTTGTTGTTTTCTCCCTCTTTTACTTTTGCTCCACTTAGTTCAGAGTCTCACCGCTCTTGCTTGGATTGTTTCAATAACCTTCTATTTCTTCTCCTCACCTCAAGACTCAAGTCAATGAAATCCATGCATTAGAGCTTTTCCTAAAGTACTTGACTGATGAGGCTACCCTCTGATTTAAATCCAGTGCTTCTGTATTTTCTGTGGGATCAAATATAATTTCCTCTCCTTAACATCTAAAGCTCTTCCATCTCTCCTTCTGATCCTTTTACAAATTGTTCTTTTCCAAACACTTTATTGTCCAGCCCAGTGGAACTTCCTCACCCTATCCCCACACAGTGCCCCATCTCCATTCTTGGTCCTTTTGCACTGACTCTCACCCAAGCCTGCCTCACTTCCTTGTCCTTGTCTTCCTTCAAGATTCAGCTCCAGTGCCTCCTTCTGCAGGAGGCCTTTCCTCATTAACCAAGTCCCACCCCACCCTCTATTCTGTATTTATATTATATATGACAGATGCATGCATGTTGTCTCCCCAGAGATGGAGGATTGTAAATCCTCCGAGGTTAAGGACTATTTGATTTTTGATGTTGTATCCCTAGATCCCAATGCAGTGCCCGGCACACAGTGGAAACTTAATAAGGGTTTGTTGATTGAAAAATTGAGAACATTCCCAACCAGTTAATATCTTTGCTTCATGGTGGTAAGGCACACAGATTTTGTAACTGCATGATCTTGACTAAATAATTTGTCTTTCTCAATCTGTTTTCTCAACTGAGAAATTAGGGTGATAGCTCCTATCTCATTGGATAGTTGTGAAGATAAAATAAAAATTATATGTATAAAACATTTTGTAAATCTTAAACATGAGTTGTTATTATTGTGATTATGCCATTGTCAACTACAGATAGAAATATATCACCAAAAAATAAGAAAAGCCACAGGCTATTCACTGACAGGGAAGATACCAGATGATACCATATTGAAGAATTACCTTGGCTGGCCACTTAGAAAAGAATAAACTTGAAATGCATGGATCTGGCAGTCTGGAGCATCGGTGAAGTTACCTGCAAGAGAATCTTGAATGTGATACTGTGGAGTGCACTTGGAGCAGCAAGTGATACTGCCGTTTGCTCCTCAAAAACTAGATGAGAAAAGTAAAGTCAGGCAGAGATAAAGAAAGTAAGAAAGAGGGTCCATAGCACAAATGGGTAGAAGCAAAATACAGAACTCCAGAAGACAGTATAATTAATATTCTCTAGTAGCAAAGTGGAATTGAGAAGAAAACCCAAACTTAGTCTTAAAACTGTTTTTATGTTATATTTATTATATTATATTTATTATAGTTACATGTAAATTGTACATGTAAATTTCCAGCTTTTATATTGTTTGTGTCCCAGAATTCCTTATATTGTAGTAAAAGATTGTGAATTGTATGAGCTAGGTTCTTTATGCTGCTGCTGCTATCTCCTGCTGCTATCTCTCCTTTGAGGAGAGTGCTGGATAGGTAGATAGGAAGTTAAGATGATTCCCCAAGGAAGGAGTTTGCAGAGAACAATCCACTTGTAGAGGTAGTAGCAACAGACCAAAACAAAATCAGGGAATCTTTCCTTGCAATTTGGTCACACCTATCAATATCTTAATAATTAAATGGAAATTGTAGTAGATTGTTTGGGACCTGATGTAAGATTTCTGTCCATTAACTGGAAAAAATTTATAGCCCATGATCCATGACTTCTTCCTATGACTAAATGAAAGCTTTTCATAATTTTATTGTATTGGAAATCCCACTTCCTTCAGTCAAAATGTTTATAGCCCATAAATGATTTATTTCTATTTTCAACACATTATATATATAATATACTTGGGGATTTGGGCAAATTCAATTTAACATTCATTCATCAATTACCTTCTATGGGCAAAGCAAAAAACGAGATTTCTGGTTGTTTGGGTCTATGTTGTCCACAATAGTCCACAATACTAACCTCTTAGTTTGGGATGTCAATTGTCAACAAATCTCAAAAATCTGTGGAGGGGAAAAATGCTCAGCCTAATTTCCTTCAGGTCGGTTTCAAAGATGCTCAGAATAGCACATTCAGTTTTGTTTGATCCTGGGAAAGGAAAGGAGATTTTTAAAAAATGATACATTGTACCTGTCCTCAAGGAGTTTCTAGTCTAGTTGAGATGCAATACTGATTTCTGTATGTGGGATTAGAGAAGGCTTCCTGGAGAAAATGTCATTTGAGCTTAATCTTGAATGTTGCTAAGATTTTAACAGGCAAAGGGAGAGGCAGACAAAGATATATTAGATCAGAAGTATGGGAAGAAAATTTCCCTAGAGCTCTAACCATATATCAAATTGGATAGCTAGACTTGGAAATATTCAGGGTTTTGAGGAAGGAAAAGTATCAGTGATAGCAGAATCATGGAAGAAGTTTTCTGAGGATCCTAGAAATGAAATACAAAACTGACAGGTTTCTTATTTTGAGATGCACACTGAGAGTAACACAGCAGCTGAAGGCTCTAGAGTATTTCTGAGGTCATAGAAAGTCAACAGCCACTGAGGATATATATGGTTCTAAGCTAGCCGCCCTCCCTTTGCTGTCCTTTCACAAAGTCCTTTTTAAAAATTTTCTTCAGGTAGAAAATGATATTGTTCACTAGAGTTGTTCCCGAAGGCTTTCAGGCCAAGTTCAATTCATCATCATCAATTAATATTTATTGAGGACTCAATCTGCATGCTGATGATACTAGCTGCTTTGCAGAATAAACAATTTGATATTTTGCCTTTCAGAAAACACAACCACAACCGACTATCTCCTTGACTAAGGTGAAGGTGGAATAAAAGCCTAGGTGGAAGAATCTTTGACTTTTTATTTTAAATGAAGGAGTATCTTCCTTTGGAGACATCATCCATTGTCCTTCATGTCTGAATTTTATTACTTTGCTAACTTAGATCTTTAAACCCTTAGGGCAGAGAGTCTCATTCAGTAAAACTGTAGGAAGTTACTAAATGTCTTCCACAGGTGCCTTAATAAATCCAGGTACTTTTGGCTCATTAAACACAATATTAAACTATAATCATGCTACTGTATATGGATTTTATTTTATGTCTCACATCAAGAAAGCAATTGAGCCCATTTTGGTGCTGAAATAAAATTTGATATTTTTAGAGCATTATCTAAGATGTATATACAGATTAAAGAGAATTGCAAAAATCACAGAATTTCAGAGTAGGGAGGGAGCCCATAGTCTTTTTGTTCTAAATTACCTGAAAAATATGCCCTGTCTAATATACCTGAGAGTGTTTTCCTACTTTTCATGCATTACTCCAGTCAAACTGACCTCCTTACTAATCTTAAGCTTCTTTCATTTCAGAGTGTGAAATGGCTCTTCTCTTACTTTTGGTCTGTGCATCCTAAGAGCTTAAAAAATACTTGTTGACTTACTCATTGACTGACCTATCCCTCTTAAAATAACTACCCTCCTCTAAAGACTCAGCTAATATGGTACCTCTTGTGGAAAGCTTTTATAGGTCCCCTTAGTTGTAAGTGTTCACTAGCTCTTCTAAGTGTCATGTATACATATATATATTTATATGTTGTATCCTCCAGGACAACGTAAGCTTCTTAGGGGATCCCAGGTCTATTGCTCTATTCACTATGTCTCCTAGCTCCCTCAGAAAGATTTTGTTTCATTCAGCCTCAGAAAGTTGCATTTGGACTTTGGACAAGTCTTTTAACTGTCTTAGCCTCAGTTTCCTCATCCATAAAATAAGATAGTTGAATTCTATGGCTCTCAAGATCATTTCTGACTCCAAACTTAATCTCACTTCCAGCTCTTAATTTAAGTGACAAAATTATTTCTCTTCATTTTGTCACAGCATAGACCTTTGTGCAGGATCCAGAACATCAATTTCATCAGTGTAATTTGAAAACCTTTTCCCAAGATATAGCTTATATAAAAGCTGTGGTGTCACAGGTTTGCAACAGCAAGAGATTAAGTGATTTGCCCAGAGTCCCACAGCTAGCCATTGTTTAAGACCAGTCTTTCTGACTACAGTCCCAGCACTGAACACAGTTTCTAGCTGAAGTCTGAGTAGAGCAAAGAATGGTGGGGTTATAACTTATTTATATTTGAAAACTACATTTTTATTAGCTTTTTGGCTGCCACCACAGCATTGATTTATATAAAACTTGCAGTCCACCAAAACACCCAGATCTCTTTCAGGAAAAGAATTGTACTTAATGCTAATATTAATGTCTGTCTATCTATAACTTTGAATGTGAATGGGAAAAATTCACCCATAAAATGGAAGAGGCTAACCAAATAGATTAGAAAAAAGAATTCAAAAATATATTGTTTGCAGATGGAAAGGGGGAAGAAATATAGCACCCACCGTGTTTCAGGCACAGTGCTAAGTCCTTTTTATACATATTATCTCTTTTGATTCTCACAACAATCTTATGAGCTAGGTGCTATTAATGTCTCATTTTATAGTTGAAGAAACAGCTAAAGGTTAAGTAATTTCACTAGAGTCACACAAGTAGTAAGCATTTTAGGCTGGATTTGAACACAAGACTTCCTGATTACAGGCTTAGCTCTGTATTTATTGCACCACCAATTACTTCTGACTTTATAAGTCATAACTAGACTTTAAAACTTAAAGACTTATAGGAAAAATTATTATGGCTTAACTTTTTAATAAAGTTGGAGTATCAATCATGATCATAGACAAAGCAAAAATAGACTATCATTCTGTTATAATTAATTTTCAGCAAATTGCTGTACAATTGGAAAAATTGACTTCTTTATATTATTTAAATAAAAGTATTATTATATAAGCTTATCTTCTGTGGACTTACTGAAAATGCATTTGATACAAATCCAGCAGCGGAGAGGATAACAGAAATGACATACTTCATCCTGTTCCCATATGATTTTGTTTTCTTCCACTATGTGTCTAAATTTAAAAGAAAAAAATTCTCTGTTATCTGGATATCATAATTACTCATGGTGACATTTGTTAAAAACAGCCTTAAAATTTTATGAATCAATATTATGTGTGAGCAATTTTGAGTAATAATTTTAATTTCATCAGTAGTTCTAGTATAGTTTATTTGATGAATTCTGAGAATACCTTTGGGTGAATATTTTTATTTTATCAGATAACTGATAGTTTATGAAAGAAGGCATATAACTGATGTATATATTCCACTTAATCATGTTGTTGTGATTGGAATTGTTACTACTAGTATTGTTACTTTGCTGTTGTAATAGTTTACTTGTTTCAGAGTATCTGATATAGTAACTTGCTTGTGAGATTTTAAAAGATTTGGACACTATTCTAGACCTTATGTCAATTAAGAAGAATCCCTCTTGCTAATGATACTTCAGTTCCACATACAAAGGGGTAGCAGGGCCTTTTCTAAAGAGAACTTTATTTTGGAGAATGCTGCATATTCTGTAATTGTCTGATCTGTCACGAGATGTTATTTTAAATAATATAGGCCTTTCTTGTATTTTCTATGTAGTTGACTGCACTTTTGACTTAAAAGTGATTTCATTAACAAATACATGATTAAGAATTTGACTGTATGATTAAATGAAGCACCATGGGAATAACAAGATTAGTCCTAGAAGTTTAGAACGCTAAAAACAAACAAAAAAAATCTCACCAGCTTCTTTCCTTACCCCCACTTTGTTACACTCATACACAAGCAAAGACATCTTAATATGCCACTAAGCATCATGGGTCTTTTGCACATTACCTCATGGATCTTCTTGAAGTTAATGGTCTCATTTTTCCACCAGTCAGTAGACTGGGTCACATTTCGCTGGCCCTTGAACCAAAAATATAACAATAATAGGGCTGCACCCTCCCTTCATCTTGTCTCATGGTCCCGCTGTGTACTTGGATGAGTGGCTGCACACAAACCCCTTAACCATTTGGGGTTTCATTTTACCCAGTGGTGACATAAGGATAAAAATATTTTCACTGGCTGCATACTTGTGAGGAAAGTGATCCTGTGCACATTAAACTGCAACATAAATATAAATATGATAATAATTGTTATTGGATGTATATCACATTCTGAAGAACGTGTTTTTGTGTATATTTTTACTGGCCATGGAATATGTAATGGTGTACTCTAGAGAGATTGGGGATTCAGTACACACTAGCTGAGTGATTTTTAATTTCACTAAAATTAGATTCATTAGAGCTAGATTTGGTCCTTTTATTAAAAAAAAAAAAATCTGCCATAGCAATAGTCTTAATTACTATCATTTTATCCAACAAGCTAAATTTCCAGTAGTAAACTGGGGCTCTTAATTCTCTAAGAGTGCAGTTTCTCCTACTGTATAGCCAAAAAAAAAAGCAAATTTGTGAATATTTTACTTTTACTTTTACATACATACTTACTTTTAACTGGTATGACCAAGCTAGACCAAGCAAATTAAGTGGTTCTCATTTATGGAAATTTGGAATTGGAGATACATACTATCTTAGATAAAATACATTTTATAATGCAGTAAACTTCAGGGTGAATTATAAAGATCATGGTTGCCTTGCGCCATTGATTTTTAATGATAGCACATACATCCTTCCAGTTACACAATTGTCTAGATTGTTCCATGATCAGAATCATTTACAGAAAAAAAGTATGTTCATTTAAGAACTTGAGCTGTGACTGACTTGTGGGCCTTATCCTTAGAAATCTATCAGTGAGCTCAGCTATAGCACATAATGTCTTCAGAAACGTCCCCTTTGCCACAGAAACAAGTGGATTGGTCCCCATTAGATTCAGAAAAATTTGGAGCTGAGGGCTCAGCAGGCACTCTGCTAAGGTTTTTTCCATTTCCCAGGACCTCCCACTTGAACACTTGACATTCAGATGGCAAAGCAGACATAACTAGAAAAGACTAAGTTTAGAGGAGGCTAACTATAACCCTAACTAAAGGAGACTTTGAGTTTAAACAAAAATATTGCTGTAGAGAACAGGTTGGTCCAGTACCCTGTGTTTTAGGTAAAAAGAACTGAGTATAATTTTTATTTTTGATTTTTGATTCAGATTCTTTTTTTTACTTAATAGTATTTTCCCCATTACATGTAAAGACATTTTAAACAAGCATTTTAAATTTTTTTGAGTTCTAATTTTTTCTCTCTACTTCCCTCCCTTTCTCCCTTCCTAAAATGGTAAACAATTTGATATCGATTATATATGTACAATCATGTAAAACATGTTTCCCTGTCAGTCGTGTTATGAAAAAGAAACTGAATAAAAGGAAAAAACCCACAAAAAATAGAAAGTGAAAAATATAATGCTTCATCTGCATTCAGATTCCATCAATTCAGCATTTTCCATCATGAGTCCTTCAGAATTGTCTTGAGCTAAGTCATTCATAGTTGATCATAGCATATTGGTGCTGTTACTGCATACAATGTTCTCCTGGTTCTGCTCATTTCACTTTGAGTATAATTTTTAAAGGTAACAGGACTCAATTTAGAATTTCTTCTTTTCCAATTAGATAGGATTCAGCTCATTATAAATGAATGAAATCTTTCTATTTAATTAATTATTTAAAATAGGGATTTAGTATGTGTGATCTGTGTTCTTTTGTAAAATTTGACAAAGGAAACATTCCCTTGATTTCCAAGAGATTTTAAAATAAAAAACAGAACAAGTAGTAAGTAGATATTTGAACCTGGTATTTGAGTGATCATAGGACTAAAAGCTGGAAGGATTTTAGAGGTCATTTTATCTACCTCCCAATTTTGCAGATCAGGGAACTGAGGCCCAGGGAAGAGAAATGGCTTACTCTGAAGTCATACACATATGTATTTGAGTCCAGGTCCTCTGCCTACAAGTTCAGTGCCATTTTTACTACTATACATTGCTTCTTTTAATAGTAGGATGGGCTGATCCTTTTATAATGGTAACATTAACTGATCAGGACTTTGAAATTTATAAAGCACCTTATGTGTATCATCTTATTTGAAGCTATAAACAACAGCTTTGCAGATATGATTATTCATATATTTTACAGATGATAAAATTGATGGGCAAAGTGACTTGGCCCCAGGCTTTAAAACTAGTAAATGTCAAATGTGAAATGAGATAGTTTCATTCCCAAGTAGAGAGAATCCACTGAAGCCAATGATGAAATCAGAATATAGGCAATAAATTTTGAAGGAAAATGGGGTTCTAGTTCTACTGTGTCTGTTAAATATTCTTGAGTTGCTACCAACTGTTTAATTCTAGGTACTGCCTTTTTAGCTTCTACAGAATAAAATACTTGCTGGAAAATTGAAATCTTCTCAGTAGATTAAATATAAAGAGTCTCTCCATATCAGCTTATTTGTAATAAATAATTTGTTTATCAGTTTGTTTTTAAGTTTCCATATGTGTAATGTCATTTGATTCTCCCAACAACTATTTTCAAGGTAAACAAGTATAAAGTACTTTAACCTATTTTTGACAAATGAGCATAGTGAAGAACCTGTGACTTGGCCCAGGTCAGATGGATAGTTGGGACAAAGTTAGGATTAAAACTCAGGGGACTGAATAGAACTTGCTGCAAACCCCCTTGTAATTCATTAGATTCTACAAATCAAGGGATTCTGGATTCTGTTCAATTTTATTCCCCTTTATGTCCACAGAGACAATTCAGATGAAAAATGGATGTTTTTATTCGTATTCCTGTGACTACAGGAATAAATCTGGGTCTTGGTGCAAGTTTTTCAGCTGCTTCCTTAGGGTCAGTGGTGGGAATAAATTGGTTTTTGGTGCTTTCAGAGCAAAGAAATGAGCACATCCATGGCTGCCATTAGAGTGGCAGAAGCCCATTTTGGTTAATAGTCAGGATATACTCTGCTTGAACCAGATATAGAAGATGGCAAATTGTACACTCTCCTTAAGAGAGAGCATGTTTTGATTACATCAAATTAAAAAGTCTTTGTACAAACAAAACTAATGCAAACAAGATTAGAAGGGAAGCAACAAACTGGGAAAACATCTTCACAGTTAAAGGTTCTGATAAAGGCCTCATTTCTAAAATATATAGAGAACTGACTCAAATTTATAAGAAATCAAGCTATTCTCCAATTGATAAATGGTCAAAGGATATGAACAGACAATTTTCAGAGGATGAAATTGAAACTATTACCACTCATATGAAAGAGTGTTCCAAATCACTATTGATCAGAGAAATGCAAATTAAGACAACTCTGAGATACCACTACACACCTGTCACATTGGCTAAGATGACAGGAAAAAATAATGATGAATGTTGGAGGGGATGCGGGAAAACTGGGACACTAATGCATTGTTGGTGGAGTTGTGAACGAATCCAACCATTCTGGAGAGCAATCTGGAATTATGCCCAAAAAATTATCAAATTGTGCATACCCTTTGATCCAGCAGTGTTTCTATTGGGCTTATATCCCAAAGAAATACTAAAGAAGGGAAAGGGACTTGTATGTGCCAAAATGTTTGTAGCAGCCCTATTTGTAGTGGCTAGAAACTGGAAAATGAATGGATGCCCATCAATTGGAGAATGGCTGGGTAAATTGTGGTATATGAATGTTATGGAATATTATTGTTCTGTAAGGAATGACCAGCAGGATGAATACAGAGAGGACTGGCGAGACTTACATGAACTGATGCTAAGTGAAATGAGCAGAACCAGGAGATCCTTATACACTTCAACAACGATATTGTATGAGGACATATTTTGATGGAAGTGGATTTCTTTGACAAAGAGACCTAACTAAGTTTCAATTGATAAATGACGGACATAAGCAGCTACACCCAAAGAACGGACACTGGGAAACAAATGTGAACTATCTGCATTTTAGTTTTTCTTCCCGGATTATTTATATCTTCTGAATCCAATTCTCCCTATGCAACAAGAGAACTGTTCGGTTCTGCAAACATATATTGTATCTAGGATATACTGCAACATATCCAACATATAAAGGACTGCTTGCCATCTAGGGGAGGGGGTGGAAGGAGGGAGGGGGAAAAAAATCGGAAAAGAAACGAGTGCAAGGAATAATGTTGTCATTATAAAGTAATCATTAAATAAAAAAAAATTTTTTTTAAAAATTAAAAAAAAAAAAAAGAGAGCATGGTTTTGTGAAATGTGAATTCTTAGTATTCTCTCCCCAGAAAGGAATCGACAGGGCCCACCTGTACCATTCTTAATAGGTTTAAATATTGATAAGCAGTACAATTTGTGGAGAATATTATTCTAAATGTCTTTTGTAGAAATGAACCTCAAAGTAGAAGTTGCAAAGGAAGTCTTTGGATGAATGTGAAGAAAAATTTCTTACTTAGGACTCTCCAAAAATGGAATGGGCTGCCCATTTTTGGAATCTCAGGAGAGGGGACATTGCAGAGATGATTCTTGTGAAGAAAAGGGTTGGGCCAAAGAGTCTTTGAGATCTCTTATAGATGTGACATTTCTGTGTCATTCTATAGAAAGGAGAACTTTTAGTAAATTCTGCTTTTACCAAGTATCTTCTTTTGTGGCCATATTTCAAGAAATAAAATTTTTTTTTGGGGGGAAACAATGTAAATTTTTCAGTCCAACTTACACTATATACATATATTATATATATATATATATATATATATATATATACACACACACACACACACAATTATATATTATTTTATATTATTTATGATTGTTTATTATATATGATTGTGTGTATGTATATATATATGTATATACATAAAATTACTTTCTCCTACTAGGGAGATCCTACTAGGATGTGTGTAACTACCGTACTTGCACCCAGGACACCCCAGAATCAGCCGGAGTCAGGATAAGCAAAAGTCCGTCTTTATTCTTAGTCTTTAGGGGTAGAAGTGAAGGGTATGGAAGAGAATCTCTGCAAGCGCCTTCTTCCTTGTCTATTGCCCAGTGTGTGTCCTTGGCTAGCTTTACTCCACCGCCTAGTCCCTCCTACAATCCTCTATACACTAATCATTGAGCCAGTACGGATAGTGGAAAGGACCATTTTCGAAGCATATGTCCATAGAGTACTGTCCAATCGGTAGTTAGCCTCAAGCGCTCAGCAGTCCTGACCTCAGTGCATCAACTCAATAGTTTCAGCCCTCTACAGGTGTGATCTCTTCAAGGCAATGAATATATATTACTTTTACATATATATGTATATTTTTACCTAGTAAATGCTTAATACAGTTATCCCTCCCACATCACGACTTTCCATATTACAATTTCAATATAATACAGGTCAACATAAGAAATTAAATGGGGATTTGGGGGGAGTTTTGCAGATGCTACAGATAAGCAAAGGTTAACAAAGGATACAGAGTTTAGAAACACATATAATATGTGTATTGTATAGTATGTCAACATATTTTATTTTTTAATACCATAATAATTCAGACTTCTCTATTATGAAGGGCCAAAAAAAGTTTACCCAAATTTTCTAGATTTCAGAGGTACTGCACCCCATGAAAAAAAGGATAATTATAAATGTTTTTAGTCAGTGTAAATTCAAAAACAAAAATGAAAACCAATTGAGAAATTTGAGAGTCAATCCTTGACTTTGGTCAATTTCATCATAATAATAGAGATTTAGAAAAAAACACATTGGAGGTCATCCCCTTATTCGACAATTGAGAAAGCAGAGTCCTTGAGAGTTAATCTTGGATCTCTTCCACTATCCTGTTATCTCATATGTGGAGATTTTTGAACATGGAGGGGAAATGGCCTGAAAATCTTCAGAACCATTCTCATTACTTTTCTCATTCACTGACCGTTTCATATTCCTAAGCAAGACTTGAAAATTTGACACAAGACTTTTAATAGCATTTGCAGATAGGTGGTGGGACAATAGTATTATCATTTGGTTGCTTTTCATCAGTTTAGTTTTTTGAATATGAATGAGTGAAGTTATTTCTGTAGTTACTGCCGAGATAGGGTCCTATAATTTTGCTATTTATGTGGGAGCCTTCTTATTTGATAAGGATGCCTTTTCTTTGCTGAATCCAGTATGTTCTCTAAATCAATAAATGTGGTGGGATCTTGTATTTTTTTTCATCTTTTAGTCAATAGTATTGTGTAGATGTGATGTTTGTAGAAAAATCTTGTGTTGTCATCAAGGACATCCCCAGTACATGCATAGATTTAACCATTTTCATAAGACTTTAGAGAAATGAGAAATTTGAGTAAAACACCATCCAAGATACTTTTTCACTATTTAAAAATTTTTGTCTTTCCGACTACCTTGAAAATAAATTCCAGTGCCTTTAAAATTAGGCCTTTACCTTAGATTTCTTCTGTATGAATTTGGTGAAATCCCATCACATTTAATGAGTTTTTAAGTATCAATGTCACATTTTCATGTTATCTACTGGGTTCAGAGAAGGTAGAGACTAAATGTAATGGTTCTACTTTTTTTCTGACTGGATCACTTCTTTATAAAAAATGTTACCATACCCGTTATATTTCAGATTTGATTTTTCATTCTCCTCTATAAATGCCCATCTAATTATCTGTCTTAGTTTTGTTTGATAGTATACTATCTTTAGGTTTATCTTCTGAATTGATTTTTGCCATTTCATGATGGGTTTCCTGGCAAGCTTTTCTACAGCTTTGGAAACAAATGCATATATAAGAACTGGAGCCAGAAATGACTAGGAGAAGACTGACCTAAAATGCATTTGGAAAACATCATTGCTTTCAAGGATTCCCAACTGCTCACTTTTGCCAAAGCCCATCTTCTCCTGGTGACTCATGGAACACAGTAATCTCTGAAGAATCAAAATCACAAATAGCCCAAAAAATAATAGAAAGATGTGTGGTGGGTAAAAGCTCCTGCGTGATTCTAGGAAATAACTTGCATGGGAGAAGTAAACGTTAAGATACGATAATGAGGAGACATATAACCAGAAAGTGAGGAAGTTGTATCATGCAGTAAAAAATGAGTAAAAACTGCCTTAATGGAGGATTTGTATATTTGTATCCCACAAGATACAAAAGGATGGTTTTTCAGTATGTTGGGTATATATCTCCTTTGGTAGACTTATGGGAAAATATGGACAAGAATTTCAACCGAAGGGAAGGTATAAAGAAACTGTGATAAGTATTGGTGAGAAGTATAACAATAAAGGAACCATCCATACTGGAAAAATGATGGAATTACCAAAGTATGATTTTTTTTTTTCTCTGCATTTACAAAGAATTCATTCTCGATGCCCTCAGGACAGAATTCTACTCTGAGTAGTTATTTTCTCAAGAGTTCTTTTAGAATAAAGATAGTAGATGACTATCACTTGTCCTTCACATTATTCAGGCCTAAACTTCCTTGTTCCACTGCACTCAGCTAGGAGTTCTCAGCTGAGTACTTGAGTTACTCGTCCAGGGACTTGAGCAAATTCAGAGAGGTTTTTTTGTTTGTTTGTTTTGTTTGTTTTAGAAAAACACTTATAAAGCCCTTTCAGGCACTACACATGCGCGTGCACACACACACACACACACACACACATACACCCCTATTCCTTTGTGCCTAGAGTAAGGTCTCTAAATTTTCTTAAGCGACTGGCAACTTTTAAATTTAATTTGTTTTGTACTAAAGCATGTGGGTCATTCTGCAATCAGCAGCACAGATTATTGGCACTGTGTCAATAAATTCAGTCATGAAATAGTGACAATACATTTATCAAAGGCTGATGTGAGGAATCTGAGACTTCAAAGAGCCAGAGTAATGGACCTTCTAACCCTTTCTAACCCTTTCTGCCTACACATTCTCTAAATTCTCTATGTACTAAGTTAGATTATTAAGTAATATCTTAGACCATATTTTCTCAGCTCCTCCACAGAAATGCATTTAGTAAGTTTAAGTAATGTGCCATTAATAATATCAGATTAATATTTCCATTTTTTTATGAAATTATAAACATAATCCCTTCTTGAATACCAAAAGGAAAAAAAAAACACATTTCAAATGGAGTTGTATGTTTGTTGTTATTGTTAAATCAGGCAACAAGAACTATTTAGCACAACATGTTTTCCTTTTTTATCTAGCCTCCCAGGAAACTTGGAACTAAATTCAGTGCTCAATTACTGTAACTAACCTATCCCAGGTACCCAGTTCTGTCTATTTATTTCTCTCTTCTCTTTAACTTTTATTGTTCTCTTTTTAATTGTTCTATTTTATATTATGTTGAAATCGCCTCAGGTTCTTTTTAGGCTAGAACATAAGTCAACTAGCATTTAATTAAGGGCCTGTTATGTGTCAGGCACTCTACTAAACTCAAGAGATGCAAAGAAAGGCAAAGAATATTCCCTACTCCCTAGCAACCCACATTCTAACGAGGGAGACAACATGTAAACAACTTGGTACAAATAGAGAGAGACAGGATAAATTAGAGGAAACATACTAAAATTAAGGAAGATGAATCATTCTTGCCAGCTAGAGTCTGATTTTTCTCCTTGCTAAACCAATACAAGCATTGTCAAAAAAGATTCTTTAAATTTTGGGGCACTAAGAAGAAATCCAAGTTGCCCCACCCTAGTTATTGCCTTGTTGACCCTTCTGCTGTAAAGAAAATGTGTCACTTGATCAAGTAACAAGACTTTATTAAACACCTACTATGTGCCAGGAACTGTGCTAAGCATTAGGGGATGCAAAAAGAGGCCAAAAATAAAATAAAAGGGTCCCTCAGACAGATAAGATCCAAACAACTAAGGACAAACAAGAGAATGAGAGGATAAATTGGAGGAAATCTCAGAGGGGAGGCTAATAGTATTAAGGAAGATCAGCAAAGAATTCTTGTGGAAGACAGAAGTTTATCTTGAAGGAAGCCAGGAGACAAAGATGAGGAAAGAGAAAGCTAGTGGAAATGCTCAGACAGGAAATAGAATGTCATATGCTAGGAATGGTTGAGGAGGCCAGTGTCATTGGAGCAGAGTAGAGAGAACTAAGGTATTAAAAAACTGAAAAGGTAGAAAGGGACCAGGTTACAAAAATTTTTGAAAACCGAAGAATTTTATGTTTGAGCCTGGGGGTAATAAGAAGCCACTGGTTTTTAGTGATTATGAGGAGAGAGGTTATATGGTTAAACTTGCGTTTTTAGGAAGATCATTTTGACAATTAAGTGGAGAATTGATTAAAGTGGTCGAGTATAAATACAAAATAAAAAATAATGGTAGTGAGTGACGTCTCTTTTTATTGAGTCAAATTTATTGAGAGCCTACTTTCTAGGAGACTGTACTGGATACAGTGGAAATTTTAAAAACATATTTTAGACATAAACTATTCCCTAAAGAAGGCTATAATCTAATGGAAGAAAATATAATAAACTCGTGAAAAACAGCAACAAAAATAAACTAAGCAATTATAGGACTGTACGATTGTCTTCCTAATTGTTCAAGAGTTTTCATGGTTTAGGAGACAAAGTCTCTATAAATATACTTTCAAAAAGGCATGTATTATATTGTTATCTTGATCAATAACATTATACATTAGGATCATTAACATTTTAACTAAATCCTAGTATCGCATTGGAAACCTCCTATTTTATTATTCAGTGGACAACCTGGTGGTTAGTGATGATCTCAGGCCAGACTTCTTAAGGTCTACATTGAATTGTTCAACTTTTCTGCTTTCATGGAACCATTTGATGACCTTTACTAGCATATGTCTATAAACAGAGAAGAAGGAGGGGGATTAGAAAGAACCAGTAAGGGAAAAAAAAGTGGTTAGAACAAATGGTGTTGAAAATAAATGGTTTATTTCATATAAGTTTAACTAGAAGGTCCAGGATTCACCTAGACTTACATTAAGCATCAGCCTTTCTAATCTAAGTACTCAGAGTTAGGGGAAAAAATATGAAATGACCATTACTGTTTTACTTGTTCAGTTTTTAAATATTGTAGAGCCGTTCCAAGAATTTCATTGTGATTTTCAGCAGTTTTATGTCTCCCTAAATCTTACATATAAATTGTAAAAATGACAAATTGTGTAAGAGGCATGAATACTAAAAGGGTTGTATCAAAAGCTGAAAAGAAATGTTGCATTGTAAATTTTAATCTCATATAGATGACATATATTTTTTTTTTCCCAGCCCTTTCATTGTCTTTAGCATGTGTAACTAGCCTCAGCTTATAAAGCCTAGCTTTAGTGTTCTTTATCCCATAAAGTATAAATAAAGGAAATGGGCAGGAAAAGGAAAAAAAAAGTTATGTGTACTTGAAGAGGGCAAAATCATGGCAGTAATTAAAATATAAATTTGTAGTAAGAGGGAAAAGCAGCTGTTTTAAAGCCTAAGAAAAATTGATTAATCAGTAGTGAAAAGTTTATATACTTGCATATTGATTATAGGCATGATAATAAAAATGTTTCACATGTGATCTTTGTATTAGATTATCTTAAAGATTTATCTGTGTATTCTTCTGCTATTATTTCCCTTGGAAGAAAAAGTAGCTGTATGGGACTTTTGTATGCTGGTCCTGAGTAGTAGAGAAATAGCATGTATTGTATTTAAATGGAAAGCAACTGAATAATGTAAACATTTTAAAAATAATGAGTATTTGAGCATCTAAAGATAAAATAAGATTATAAGTCTTTTGAGAGCAGATATTGTAGCTTATGCTTTTTTGCCAACCAATGCAATTAACACAGCACTGGGTAAACAGTAAATATTCGGGTGATTGATTTAAGATGCTTTCAATCCCCAAGAAATTAGTTTGTTTCAATAGAATCTCACTGAGAGAAGAGTTTCTTCAGCTAATCAGATGGTAGCATTTGTCTCTTTTAAATATAGTCTGAGTATGTAAGTAATGAAAATTCTTGTTTGTCCTCCCATGTTTGGGTTGGTCCAGTAGTATGGTAACACGGCGTGTTCTCTGGATGGATTAACTTGTCTTATAACACCCATGACAGATGTGTGCAAGAAATGACTTCAGGCCCTGTGGACAGGAGCTGGGCCCCATTACTCTGAAGCTGTCCGGCCAGCTGATTCATAAGGGAGCCCTATTTGTTTGCCTTATGGCTGAGGAGTCAAAGTAGAGTGCTAAGCGATGTGGTAGGACAAGACCAAGGAATTCCAGTGGCACAATTATCTTACCAAAAGGACATCAGTAATAAGCTAAAGAAAGGATGAAATTCTAGAGGAGAGTCCAGTGTTCTGTGTGTTATTTGTCCCTCATTTTGGAAAAGAGCCATGACATGGAGGGAGGGGAGGGTGCGGGGAGGGCGCGTGCGTGCTGCCATGACATAGAAGTGACTTGGATTGAAGGGGGAGGGCTGCCAAGGTCACCAGCCTCGCTTTCTCCTCCAGAGCCATCGACGTCCAGGGGCCAGAAACCAGGACATCTAGAGATGGCCAACCTTGGGCTTTTAAAGCAATGGTCTCAATTTGGCTAAGGCAACATCCATTCAGAGATTAAGGCTTGGTGAGAAATGAGACAAAAAATGGACTTTTTAACTTACCTAACCCGCCCCCTTAAATGCAAGCTGAAAAACAACTGCTATTTACCTTCAGTCTGAGCCAATCAAGGTCCAAACAGTGACCAAGTGGATCTTGACCTGGGATCTATTGTTGGCCAATCAATGAGAACCAGAGTGATTTAGATTTAAGATATGATCGATGAGAAAGAAAATTATCCATGACAAATATGGAAATATATTTAAAAGTATTGCACATATTTAACCTATTATTTAATGTGGTAGAAATTGTTCTTTATATGTCAACTGGCACTGAATCACTAAAAATAATTATAATGGTAATAAGATGGTTATAATAATGATGAAACTGGAAGGGAAAATGTCTTTTAAAGAGTGAAACACTTGAATAAAAGAGTAGGATTAACTTCTTACTTCAAGACCAGCAGGATCTCCAGCTAGAAATGTCTCCCTATGATTACAGAGAAGCTCTCTTGTTGACTTTGGCCTCCTTCATATTCTCTCTGACTCCTTTCTTGTGGCCAGCATATCTTTAAGCTGATACAACAAAGAACCCATCAGAGACCATATCATTGTCAGGTATGCAAGTAGCACAATCTCCTGACAATTTGTATGGGATTGCCACTCCTCTCCATCCGCCTTAGCATGAGCCACTTATGCTCAATTTGGGGTTATATCTTGAGTAGTGACTGGCTTAGTATGACCCTCCCCATCTGAGTATTTCTTGTACTTCCAGTTTCCCATTCCAAATTCTCTTGACATTTCACCCATCTTTTAAATGTCTCCTCATCAGGGAGGACTAGGAAGAAATCTTCATCACATGACAATCTTTCCCAAATCTCTTGCCTTCCTCCTGATGGGTTTCTCTTACTCTTGACCATAATTTTGTCTTTAAGACAATATTGTTGGCTCTTGCGACCTAGTACTGACAGAATGATGTGGTGTTATTGTGTTTTGTTTGATTTTCAAAAAATTTCTTCGATTCAGTATTGAACATTATCTCTGAGTTCATCGATCCAGTTTGTATTTCTTAAGACCATAAATTCATTCCTTGTGAATCTGTCACCTCCCAACCAACCACTTCTGGATGCCCCAATCTTTCATCAAACATCCTTCTTCACATCTGTCTTTACTTATACAATTTATGTAGGTTCTCTATGATCTTTAAGTATAATGGCCTCTTCCCTTTTTCCTCCTTCATTCTTCCTTATACTTCAGCAATATTACCTATTTCTGATATAAAGCAAAGCTTCCCACCTGTGTTTCCTCCCAACCCCATTAAATGAGAAGAGATGGCCAGCTATACTCAGTTTTTCTCTATGTAGTTATTATTTGAGGGGGGATTTCTCTCTCCACAACTTGTGAATTCTATGAAGTTATCTGAGGGAGTACTTCTCTCAATTATGATTATAACCATCGCTATGTGTTGCCCAGAAATCACTAATTATTTTAAAGGAAGCCCTACGCATAAAAAAGAATGTGGGATAAAAAAGAGAACACAGATTTGTCCTCAAAATAGCACTAAATAAAACTTACTTACCAGCTATGTGACCCTGACCAGATCACTTAAGTTTGTTTGCCTTAATTTCCTCAATTATAAAGTGATCTGAAGAAGGAAATGATGAATCACTCCAGTATCTTTGCCAAGAAAACTCCAAATGGGGTCACATGATTGAAAAACTACCGAAATGATAGCAGTGTTCATGATTTGTAAGTGTATTCAAATACACATGTGCGGGGGATGTGTAGCACACATGCAAATCTGCTTCCAATCTGCTAAAATTCTTCAGCTTGCAGGTGGTTCCTGGGAAAGCCAGCGTGATTCTAGTTGTTGCCTAGCCAACAGTTAGATAATGCAAGATTGACAAACCACAAACAGAAGAGAGTCCAATATTACTGTGGCTCACCCAGCACTACACTGCCCTCAATCCCGTCTCACACCTTGATAATTCAGATCGGCTATAGAATTTATCAAAGCCTAAAATCTGAGTGATATCTTTCATTAGCATACAACCCTTCCAAATTAGACTAAAAAGTGTTATGGCCTATATACTATAAAGCCCCTTTGAAAAAGCTGATTTTTTTAAAACTGCTATTTCCTTGTTATGCCCTTCGTATTCCATAGCTGTCCTGTTTGAGCACTGAAGCAATTAGTTTTGAGAAGGCTGATTCTTCAGGGTCCAGTGCTTCCTGCCTTTCATTTGCTGAAGCTGTACATTTTAATGAAGTTGTTTCATCTCTGTTGCCAAACACTAGAATTTTGCTGCTTCAATTCTAATTATCTCTGTTGGCGAATGCTATGTTTTATTAGAGCTGTCAAGTGCACTGTTCATTAAATGTCCACAGTCTGTGGTGTCGTGCACACAAATTAGATCAGCTTTGCTCATTGATGGATTATGTAGAAGTTAAGTATTTTCTTCATAAACCTTTAAAATGTTGTGCACCAGCCATCCCTGGCTTGGTGGGATGGGTACAAGACACATGTTGAACAAGCCAGGCTTCTCGTGTCTCACCGGTTGTCTGAGGGAAGTGTTCAGCTGCTGACAGTGAATCTCTACTATTCAGTTGATTGTTTCAGCTTTCGCGGTCAAGGAGTTGTTTCTTCCTGCAGTTCTCCAGCATTACTTACTAAAGTATAAAATTATGCATTTGACAGCATAGCAGTGTGTTCAGCTTTCCCTGTGTAAATCAGATCTCCTTCCATGTTTTCTTCCTTTATCCATTTTCCACCTCGTTGTAAGGAGTAAACGTGTTATGTTTTCATGCTGCTTATTTTTGTCAGCAAAAACAGTAACCCCTCTGTAGGCTTGATAACGCCCTGAATGGCTCTCTTTGATAACACTTTACCCAGTGTTCACTGCTTTTCAACTGCAGTTGGCTCTTCTGGGGGGGACATTGTTCTCTAGATTGCTACTCTAGGGAGCACTCTGACAGTTCCCTCAGTGAGCACTGCCAGCAGCTTTAGGGGGAGCAGTTCATTTACCTCCTTTCCTGTTTCCTCTTATGCCCCCGTTTTCATCCACACATTATCTCTTATTTGAGAAAATATATCACCTAATGACCCTTTTTAAATGCCCTTGCCCTTGAGAAGCTCCAGGAAGAGACAGGAAAAACTTCAAATATTAAACTAGCAAATGGAAAGGGAAATGTTTCAGAAATGTTCAGTGCCAGAGTTATTTGGCCTTACTTAAATTTGTGTTCTGAACAGTTTCTGAGGCAGCCCTCAAGGTGTGGAGATGGAATGAGGTCTTTGATAACTTGGAGATCTTGAGTGCTTTGTTGCTTGCAAAAAAAAAAAAAAATGAATTTCCCCTCTGGTTGTTGAGAAATAGGGCTGGTGGCTGGTGGGAGAGTAGAGCAGAGAACATTCAAATTCTACACGCTTTCTGGTATCAGAAACCTGTAGGTCACAGGTTTCTGGGATCTCACTGGTTTATTCATCATTAGCTAAAATACACAATTAGGCACTGTATCATCTGTGATTTTTTTTATTTATTAAAAGAACTATCAGTATCACTTAAACCACATTCACCTTGTATACTTAAAAGAATGAGATGTTTTATAACTAGCAACTTTATTACATGAGAGTATAATAGAAAAGGTGAATTTGGTCATAAAAATGTTTATATCAGAGAAATGATGGATTTCTTTGCAATAAGAATTTTTATTCCCCGACAGGTCTTTGTACAAGGAGTGTCATATGTCATTTTACCAAAAGAAAAAAGAAAGATTTATTATCTGCACATTCCTGCTTTTCACAAGAATAGTTTCCTTATGTATCATTAGTTACCTTGTCATGACTAACATGTAGTTTCATCTTGGTGGTTATTAATCAACTCTCTCTTCAAACCAATCTTAAGAAGAACAATTAAATTACCCTAGTGACAGATCATCACTTCCACATTTATCTTTTTTCATGTAGTATGGTAAAATATGTATCCTTAAATCTCAGATTCACTTGCAATAACTGCTAATTCAAGGACTCTGCATCTAGGAAGATTTTTCTGTTTCTAAACTTGATAAACAAACCCCTTCTTAGGATTGCAGAGCAGAAGGTCAGAGGTTAAGCCCATAAGAGACCAAATTCTACCTTTAATTGTGTGTTTCCACATTTATAAATATATGTATGTGTATCACATATATTCATGTATATATGCATGTATATAAATGTTCTAGCTTCAGTTGTGTATACAAATCCTGTTACTATTGATTAAAAAAAAAAAAAAAGAGTTGATCAAAGCTGAGGACAATTATAGGACAAGCACAGTCTGAAGTTTTGTATATGTTTTTGGTTTAGCATCACAATTTTGAGGTGCAGTTCTGTCATGAATTCATCATGTTTTTTAGCTGCAACATTTCCTTTTAGCTATGCTGATTTGTTATTGGACTAAATGATCAATCTTGGGGTTTTCCCCATTAGAGATTGAAATGTTCCCCATAAAGTCCTTCCCCTCCCCTAAAGTCCTAATCCAATGTGTCATTATGGTCTAATGCTGACTCTGGGTCCTCCTAAACTCTGCTAGATTAATAGTCTTGACAACAGATAGTGTCTGCGTTAGGGCTGACTTCCACAAATTGTTGTTAAAATAGCACTACCAAAAATAGAAATCTGATTCTATCTGATGCTTGTCATATTTAGCTCCTCCTGATACATTCTTATAGGAGGAACTTTACTAAGTACTAGAGGTTTAACATCAAAATATAGGCCTTTTGAGATGAATTCTCTGGCTATGGCCATTCAAGAAATAAGGAAAAAAAATAGAAATTTTTCTTTTTATCATCCCCTTGTCTTTCTGCAAAGTTAAGAGGCAGGGGCATAAAAAGAGGGGAAGAGGAGTGGTGTTTTAGAATCACTGTTTTTCAATGTCTCTTCTGGGTCGGTATCCCAAAGAGATCTTTTCTGTTTTTCATGAACATACAGCTAAATAAGTTATGGTATATGAATGTAATGAATATTATGTTCTATAAGAAACAATCAGCAGGATGATTTCAGAAAGGCCTAGAAAGACTGACATGAATTGATGCTAAGTTAATAAAGTAGAACCAAGAGCAGCAACAAGTTATGTGATGATCCACTCTGATGGTTGTGGCTCTTTTCAACAATGAGGTAATTTGGACCAATTTCATTTCTCTTGAGATGGACAGAGCTATCTGCATCCAAAAAGAGGATTGTATAAAATGAAAGTAGATCACAACATAGTATTTTTTTTTTTTACTATTTTTGTTATTCTTTACTTGTTTTGATTTTTTTCTTTTTGATCTGATTTTTCTTGTGTAGCATGACAAATGTTGCAATAGGTTTATATGTTTAGAAGAACTGCACATGTTTAACCTATATTGGAATACTTGCTATCTAGAGGTGGGGAAAGGGAGGGAGAAAAACTTGGAATACAAGGTTTTTGCAAGGGTGAATGTTAAACTATCTTTGCATGTATTTTGAAAATAAAAACTATTATTAAAAATAAAGAAATTCCCAATTTGGTCTTTTATGAGAAAAAAATAGAATCACTGTTTATAGGCCTTATCTCTCTCTCTCATATATGTATCTATATATATTAGCTGTTGGTATTCTAAACTTGAGTTGTTTCATCCAGTAGTCAACAAGAGAACATAATATTAAAGAAACTAAATTGCTTCAGTCTTGACAATAATGAAAGATAACTGCAGCTCAGATAACCCATAAGTTTTCCTTGATGACGTAAATAAAGGAGTTAGTATAGCTGGCTTTGTCATGTGTTCAAAGTCAAATCAACAAGTCAAATAAGTAAGCATTTATTAAATATCTATGTTGTGCTAAGTGTTGTCCAGATATTATTTTGTATTTCAGTATTCATGACGAATATTTTTTTTGGGGGGAGCACAATAAAAATAAATTACAATGGAGGTACCAGCATTTGTTGCAAAGGAAAAGAAGGGAAAGAAAGTCTATATTAAAATTAGATCAATATTTTTTTAATACTTGATGCAAGTGTGGAAATAAGTGAGAGTGGTGAAAAACTGGAAAATGTTATTCAAGAGTAAGAAATGAAAAAATACTTTGATCTCCTTGAATAAGCAAAAGCTGTAGTAGCAAAGACAATACCAGTTTAAAATATGAATTAGTTTGTAAAATCTTAAGGAAAAGGATGTGGAAGATCATAAACAGTATCACTTCATAAAACAAAGAGAAACAGTAAAAACAAATGTAACTTTCAAGAAAGCTTATAGAGTTACCCAAGTAAGCAGTCAGCCTAAGAGCATTTAAAGATGAAATTGAAGTTTTTACAACCATCCCCTAGCCTGAGATATGGAAAGATCTGTGAGGGTTTTTTATAACAAATTCCTTTTGCCATTGAACAGCAGAGCTGTCATATTGCAATAATAGATAAGCTTCCCCCACCCCCCAATATGTGAGAAGTCATACATGACTTCTATGTAAGCCATGTTGTGAATTTTTTTTAAAAAAGCAAAGAAAATAAAGAAAATGAAAGAAATTATGCTTTAAGCTGCACTCAGAATTTACCATTTCTCTCTCTTTGAAGGTGGATAGTATATTTCATTATGATTCCTTTGGAATTGTCTTAGAATCATTTATTGATCAGAGTAGCCAAGTCTTTCACAGTTGATCATCATTATAATATTACTGTTACTTTGGACAATATTATTTCAGCTTCGACTTCATAATATTTTTACAGTATAATAGTATTCTATCACAGTCACATATTACAGCATGTTCATCCATTCCCCAATGGACAGGCATTTTCTCAGTCTCCATTTCTTTGCCACTACAGAAAGAAGTGTTTTAAATGTTTTTGTACATATGGGCCTTTTGCTTTTTTCTTTGATCTCTTTGGAATAGACTTAATAATGGTATTGATGGTTCAAAGAATATGCATAGTTGTATAACTCTAGGCATAGTTCCAAATTATTCTTCAGAATGGTCAAACCAATTCACCACTCCAATAATCATGCATCAGTGTGCCTTTTTTCACTCACTCCCTCCAGCATTTGTTATTTTCCTTTTCTCTTATTAGCCAATCTGGGGGTTTTGAGGTGATGATTTGGGACTGTTTTAATTTTAATTTTTCTGATCATTAGTTATTTGGGGCTTTGATTTCTTCATTGGAAATTTCCTATTCCTGTACTTTGATCATTTATCAATTGGGGAATGATTCTTATTCTTACAAATTTGATTCAGTTCTTTATATACTTGAGAAATGAAACCTTTATCAGAGGCCTTTGCTGTAAAAAAAAAAAATTGCCTATTTTCCTACTTTCCTTTTAATTTTATTGTGATTGGCTTTGCTGCGCAAAACAATTTTCATGTCTATGTAATCAAAATTGTATGTTTTACCTTTCATTATTCTCTCTTTCATTTATTTGGTCATGAACTCTTCCACTAGCTATACAGCTTACAAGTTATTTTCTTCTGTGTTCCCCTAATTTGCCTTTATTTCTAAATTAGATGAGCTTTTTGAGGAAATATTTTAAGAAATTAAAGATGGGGAAACAACTGGATCAGACCAAGCTTATATTATGGAAAGCTTTTGTTGGATGTGATACAGCTGTAAATGTATTCACAAATCACTTCACAGGGTATCACTTCACAGGGTATTAAAAGGAGGAGAAAATATATTAAAGATATATTAAAAATGTTCAGATTTTTATATTGCTGCTGCTACTCCCCTAATCACCAGAAGACATCAGTAATTACCTATGACTATTTTTCCATCTGCATGATAACTTATAAGAATAATTCTTCAAAAGCATGCCTTATTAGGAAATAGAAGGCAATACACCAAATTTACAAGTAACTTTCTATACTAGACTACTTCATGATCACATAATGAACTGAAAAATTTTAAGAATATAAGATCTCACTCTTCTTTTTGTTTATTGGCTATAAAAAGAATTTGATTTGGTAGAACAAAACAATATTTTAGAGCCTTTTCTCTAACAAGATATTTTTATGTAAAAATTGTGCAAGAAATTCTTCTAGAGACATAATGATACAACTAACATTGATTGATTACATATAGCATATAAGAGATAGATGTACCTGCCAAAACTTTTTGCCAAAGTCATACAGGAGACACACTATAGAATAATATTCAAAGAATCATTCTCACTAGATGATATCCAAAATAGCACATTCTGCTAATTGCATCAGGCTTGATCACATTGTAATCACTCAAAAAGATTTTGATCCAAATAGGAAAAAAAAAACAACAAATGAAGAAAGCCTCTTGTCCAAATTAAGATATATGGTTGAATGGAATATTTATTCTGAAATACTTACAAACTTTTATTCTGGAATACTTATAGTGCAATATTTTGTCAGTCTGTCTTTTTATCCATTCTTCCTATCTGTACACACACACACACACACACACACACACACACCACTCCATAGTATATGTTTGTGTGTGTAGAGACATATACATACACACCTACACATGTATACTTTGAATAGTCAATATAATGAATGGATAATTTGCTAGACTCAGAACTGATTAGTAAAAGGGAATCTGACCTTTGGGAAATTGAAAAAAAATTTAATGATTCCACCCTTCTCCAAGGAATGTAGTTTAAAACAAACATGTACACATATGTATGTACGCACACACACAAGCACACACACACGCACGTGCGCACACACACCACCACCACCACCACCACCTCCACCTCCCAAGAGACATAATTGATAGAAAGCTAAGCAGAGAGTTAAGAAGATCGTGGTTCAAGTCCTTCTGGCACATACTCGCTGAATGACTTTAAATTCTCAGTGTTCCTAGACAACTCTAAGATTGAAGTTTAGGGGGAACTTCATCATTACATCTTTCCTGTGTGATTTCCAGTGAAATCATAGATGTGATCCACAAAATATTCTTCTAATGAGATTGTTTGTCTGCAAATCATGCAACATAATAGTTTTTAAAGAATTGATGTTGAGAATCATCTGAAGACATTGGAGAGGTAGCTAATAGATGGGAGCTAAATATAAGACAAGGAATTGTGCAAGTGATGTGTATAGAAGGATTTCACCAAATACAGGAATAATCCAAAAAAGAGGATAGGCTGGTTATACAGTAAGCATTATACTTAGCATTCATGCAATGGCTGTAGAATATGAGAAATACCCCTTGCATGATGACCATACCCCAAGAGTTGTCAGGAGTTGCATGGGATGGTTGTGCTTAGATGAAATGGGATCATCATGAATGGAGGGAATACCAGCATCGTGGAGGTCACAAAAAGCCGTTGGTAGAAAAGAGCAAATTGGAATGACACCATAAAGACAAAAATAATCATCATTTGAACTTTAATAGGATAGTGAAACTATGAAAAATTCTTAATAGTTCTATAATATAACCATAATAACTCATATCAGGATATTTTTCAAGACTAAAATAATTAAATCTAATACACTTTATAAACAAGTTAATACAGTGAAAGGTCATGAGAAAGAAACCATCTATAGTGATCATTTGAACAGGTGGGATTAGAACACAAATTCTTCTGCATAGTTTTTACTGAATTAAGACATTAAGAGAACATACTATTGAATATTGGAGGTAGAAGGAACTTTGAATATTACCATATTCAACCTCTCACTTTACAAATAAGGAAACAAAGGGTCCAAAGATTGTGACTTATCTAAAGTCTCTCTCATGTAGAACACATTGAGATCTCAAATGGATGTATTCTAACTTATAATCTATAGCTTGTTGCTTTTTCTATTGGAAAGCAAGGTTAAATTTCAAAATACATAGAAAAACTGTTTCAAATATGGGAAGAAGAGACTACATTTCCAAAAAGCTGCCACTGTATTAAAGAATTATTCCACTATAGTTTTACTACAGTAATTCACTATGCGGTAGATGGTGAACCCCCTGGGTTCTTGAAAACCAGACTAGCAGAGCAATTCTATCAACATGATTCAGCTGAATCTGCCATCTGAGTTAGATGGCATAATGGATAGAGTGCTAACTTGAAATCAGGAAGACCTTAAACAAGATACTTCATCTCTCTTGACCTGTGAAATATAAATAATAACACCTCCCTCCCAGAATTGTGGTGAAGATCAAATGAGATTACATTCATAAAGTGCTTGGCAAATCTTGAAGCATTGCAGAAACTCTTGTTTATCATTATCATTATTATTATCATTAATAATAATGGGCCATGAGGAGACTGATTGTTGTTTCTATTACAGCCCATAAGACCATCTCCTTACCATAGTAACTGCTTTGCAGGAGTACGTACTCAGGTGGTGAAACATAGATCTTTTAAGCAAGGTAGAAGATAAGGACTTTTGAGTAATTGCTGATTCTTTCCACCCTTTGATGCCTAATTCAGTAGAAAGACTGCTGAAGAGATGGGTTCAAATCCCAGTCTGCTGCTTACTACTACCTGTGTATCTCTGACAAGGTCATATAACTTCCCAGGACCTCAGTTCCTCATCTGTAAGATAAATAGCCACACTCAATGGCTTCTAAATTCTCTTCCAACTCTCGATTCATTAGCCTGTGGTCCTTCATTAGGTTCGTTCTCTGTTGCTCTTTGGCTTTGTTCTTTTGAGGTCTGTTTGAAGTGCCATCATCTAAACATCCTGGAGTCACATGTTGGAATCTACTTATTTCTGGCTCATTTGTCATCATCCCCACACATTCTTTTTGAGCCATGAGGTTACTATTCGGTTCAATGAAATGAAATTAATGGACTTTCCAGACCAACTGATGTCCTACCAAGGAATATCTTGGGCACTGAGGAGAATTTGCTTCATTAAGCTATCAAAGGCAATCATTAAATCTTGTGGAAGGACGTTGGGGACGGTCACTTGCTCATTCATCTTTATTAGTGCCATGGGTGTCTCTGGGTATGATTATGATGACAATGAATGTTTCTTGCAGGAGCACCAGGAGAGCATTCTGGGCAACACCATGCAGAGTGTCATTGCCCTACTCAACAATCTGGTCGCCTACAAAGAGTCGAATATGAAGCTGCTCTATGAACAAGGTAAGGGTTGCCTTGGAGCCAGATTCTGACTGTAATGTTGTTGAGGATGATTAGTTTTGTCTACAAACCTATCATTTGTGATCAATTAATTTACTAAAGCTAAGATTTTGTAGTAATATAGAACATACTATTAATGCTTTCCACATATTAATTTTAGTGGTATGGATATGATAGATCACAAATCCTTTCTGCACTTTAATAATAGTGAGTTTAAAAAGTTAGTTTGTGATAAAACTATCATTAGGTTTAGAATGAAGGTAACTTTTGACCCAAAGCACTGAACCTTAGAGAACATAACTGAAACTAATGCTTAGATATTGAAAACAGTTAATTACATAGGAAGTTGCATTGCTTCTGGCCTAGTCAGATGCAGATCAAGTGCAAAATAGGAAGCTGTTACAAGGTATGCTGCTTCTTTTCTTCAACAGGCCCCCAAATCGGTCAGAGCTCCTCTCAACTTTGTCCTACCTTCCTTCTCCTGCCTACCCCATGGCTTCTCTGCAGCACCACTTTTAGGGTGTCTTTGGTACCTTATTGCTTTCTTCTTTTTCCTTCCTAATCCATATCGTGTCTGCCTTTTCTGGGATGAGCCTGTCTGCACTAAGCTAAGATTGCAGGGGTCTAGTACATCTCCAGGGATCTAACACATGTCTTTACACATCATTCTATTTAGAAATCACATTAAATATCAACAAAAAAAATATAGGTTCTTAAAAAGATCTTTGAATCTTTTACAAAAAACTCTAGAAATCCATAGTTGACTCTCTGTGTAAGAAGAGATACTTCAGATCCAGCTTAAATTTCCCTTCTCTCATTAACTTTCATACTTCCTGAATTATCATTTGTGGAGAGGAGAAAAAACTAGGCCTTTCTCTTCTACCAGTGTTTCATAAATGTCAAGTGTGGGGTTTTTACCCAGTCCATTTCTCAACTCTTTCTTCTCCAGCTTAGAGAGTCCTAATTCATTTCACTACCTTCTTTTCTCTAACTTTAGCCATATATGATCATTTTACTCCTCATTCATCCATCCCCCCATTTACAAAGTCCCTTCAGCTAAGTACTCCGATCAGAGGACCAGAACATACTCATCAAGATCTAATTAGTTGTTTTCCAAAGACTCTGATAATTACTTATCAATAATGAGAATGCAGAAGAGTCTGAAAAGAAAATTTAACAAGTTTCAATTTGCTTTATTCAAGCTTTCCTCACAACCTCATCAGGGTAAGGGTGTAAGCATCAGTTCTCCCTCCAAAATGCTAGAGATACTGGGCCTGCCAAACCACAAAGATTTTCAGTACTAGGTTATCTTTGGACATCTTATTTTTGGGAGTGGTTTTGACTTGTCTTCTAAGACATCCATATTAGAAAGCATTGCATAATTTTCATTCATTAATTATTTTATGTGATTGGGTTCATACAAAAAGTTTTGTTCACAGATTTTCCCAGCATCAAATTCCATGTTATAAAATACTCATGATTCTTCCATTGAAGCTTCTTCCTATTTATTTGAACCCCATTTAGAAGTTGGTTTTATAATCAACTTTAATTTTTTCATCCCAAACAAGATAAATCATGGTGCCTATTAAGCTAACCTGCAAACTATTCCAAGGAATCTGATTTGCTTTGTCCATTAGCAAGTTTCTCTTGCTTTCCTTTTATACCAGTTGGTATAAAATATTTTTGCTTTCCCAGCACACACAACAATTGATGATGTTGAAAAGAAATCCATAAGCAATCAGACAGGTGAGTCAAAGCTAGTTTATGATCAAAATGACACATGATTCACACGTGAATTGCTGAGAACTAACCACTCTTTGTGTCTTGTGTATTTTGTTTCTTTTTGTAATGCTCATTTACATTTATTACTATGAAATTCCTCTATTCCGAAGCTATTTTCAAGTTTAACTCATCACATTTTTCTTGGTTTCAAACATTTTTATTCTTATCAGGGACAAAATTCATAACATCAAGCAAGACCTTTTCTTTTGTTTATATATTTTAAAAATAACTGAATTATTAACATTTAAAAACTGGCTGCTGGCTAGTGTATATGCATTGACCTTTACATAATAGATATTAATACAAGTTTCTGCATTACTGGTGTGACAGCATGAATGATGGATTTACATGGCAAACTGAGGTCATCCAATAAACTACAGCAGCTCCAAAGGAGCATTTAAAGAAATTATGTATGTCCTCAATATCTCATGATGGCTCTAAAAAGAAATTCTCATTTCTCAGGAGGTTTATAACAAAACTGCCTAAATCGGTATTTACCCATGAGACCAGAAAATCACTTGGGTGTAGATGCTTTGACTTTATGAATCAGTACTATATATTCAGTAGCTTTTAGAAAACGCTTTTCTTTTAAAAATGAAATCCAAAATAATGTCTTAAAATAATTAAGTCTCATCCAATTCTCTGTACAACATACCTCTTTAAGTCAAGATATTTGCAAGATTATGCTATTAAAATGCGACATATATCAAGAGCTAACAGTAACTTTATATATTTAAATCTGGCATGTCTTTAAAGTCTTAAAAGTCTGACATCTGTTTTCACAGTACAGGACAAGTAGAAAGTGAAATAAGTCTAAGGATGAGTTAAAAAGACCTTATAAGTAAATGTAGCTTGGAGGTCATCTTCCAGCTTTCCATCCAAGGTAGGAATACTTTTTATAGCATCCCTAGTTGATGGTCATTCAACATCCAATCAAAACCTCTTAGTGAAAAACTTCCTGCTTCACAAAGCATTTTTTTAGTTTTTGATTGGCTCTAAGTATTAGCAAAGACAATCTCATACTAAATGAAAATCTTCCTCCTTGTAATTTGTACCCATAGGACCTACTTAAGCCTTCCAAGACCACACAGAATTCAGATCTATGGCCTAAATTAATTTGGAGAATACTTCACAGAGAAAAATCTTTGAAAAGATTTTAAAATAACACTTTTAAGGGTTGGGAGAGTCTGAGCAAATGCTTAAAAACTAGTCAATAAGCAGTTCAAAATTATATTTAATCAATTCATGGTGAGGATCAATAAAAAGCTTGTTTCTAACTTAAAAAACATAATAGTTAATGTAATCATTTGACTTCAGATAACTTTCCCTTTAAATCCTCTGTAAATTTTATGGGCCTCAGTTTTCTCATCTGTTAAATGAGGTATTTGGATTAAGTGGCTTCCAATTTCTATTCCAGGCCTAAATCTATAATTCTTTAACCCCACTTTGATTTCATTCAGTGAACCCTCCCTTAGAGTTTATGGACATTATATCTCTTTTTTCTGTTCTTCTTTTCTTTGGTTGTTCATTTTACTCATCATTTGCATTTCTAGCAAACAGTTTGGTGAATGTGGTTATTTAATTTCATTTTCCTTTTTACCATCCCTAGAAATAATTTAGTTGTTTGTAAGCATAATCATCATCCTTACATAATTGCTGATCAAACAGGTCTTTAAGAATTTCACAATAAGCCTTATTTTTAGAACATACTGTACCAAATGAAAGACCTTCACATGGGCCTTGAAGAGACAGCAAGTCTTTTGTGAGGACCTGGTTAGTAACCTGGATAGAGCCTTTCCTGAGCACTGCCTAGACCTTTTCACAGGTCTGGAGTGGCCCTTTTTTCCATTCCAAGCCTCTCCAACCACCCCTCCCATACCCAGCTCATCATTTCTACCTATTGAAATCTTTCAAGTACTAGCTACCATGGATACCACCTCCACCGTGATTCCTTCTTTAGCTAACTGTTTAGAAGTAATCTTTGCTATCTTAAATCTTTCATGCTAGATCCAACACATGTTGGATTATAGTTACTTTCACGTTTGTTACACTTCTAGGTATTTTTGTAGAAATCTTTCGCGCTTTCTAAATTATAAGCTCTTATAAGGCATTTAATCTTTATATTCTCAATGTCCAACACAGTTTGTTGAAATGAAATCTTGTATCTCAGGAAATTTAAATGGACAGCCAGGAATGGAAAAGACTTAATTTAATATATTTTTCAACATAAGGTAGAGTAGGAAATTAAATAGTCTCTTGGTCCCAAGGCCACTGAAGACTTTACAGATCAAAGTTCACCCTTCCAATGACCACCAGTAACAAACTAAGTGCTAAGCAGACTACCCATGTAGACATTTGATGCTTCTTTCTACCAACTCTAAAGCCCACAAGACTATATGGAGCATGAATAGGAGTTTCCAAGATTAATGAGGCAAAAAAACTATATTGCAGTAGTCTAATTCAGCAATCACAGAAGTCCAGATCACTGAGAGGACCAAATCTGTGAGAAAAAGAAGGAAAAGGAGCTTGTAGTTTTGACTGCCAACTCTTGATTTCAGGAGTACTTGGGTCAGCAGAAAGCCTGAGATATCCCAAATCTTTATAGTTCATGAAAACTAATTTCTTAAGTTAGAGATCACCAGAATCTTCTCACCTTTTCTAGACACCTTTTCCAACCTCTGTGTAGTTTCATATCATCTATCTTGGGGTGTTTATCTCTAGGTAAAGATTTATTCTAGAATAGATGCCTGGGGCCAGGATTGGAGGTTCTTTTATTCCTTCAAAGACTGATTATTCTATGTGTCCCAAGATGGCACAGGCATATTTTCTACTTTTATATATTTAGTAATATCAAAGTCCCTTTTTTTTAAAGGAACAGTTATTGAAATATGATCTCAAATGTTCATTTAAAAGGGACAATTAAAGAAATTTAAAAAACACATTGACACTTATACTCTAGTGACCAATTTAAAATGATGGGATTCATGTGATTTTTTTTTAAAGCTCTTGATTTTATTCAGTAGTTCCAGTTTCTTCCTCTCAAATCAATTAAATATCAACAGGGCAGTGTATATAATTCAGTTACAGTGTTTATTCTTCTATATACTCATGAAGATTACTTAAATGGGGAGAAGGAGAGAATCATATTTCAACCCAAAGTTTTTTAACCTGAATCAACATCCATTGAAAATGGACATTAATAGTGATTATCTACTTGGCAATAATTATTACAAAATATGTTCATGGTATGATACTTAACTATTCAGAGAATAACTGAAAAGTCTAAATATAATTCTTGAGCAATACAATCAGAATAGGACATCTGAGAAAAAAAATGAAGCATAGGTCTATATGGATTTAGGTATCAAGTTAGCAATTAAGATAATGACATAATAGCTGGATTTTGCACTCTTTGTTGCCTTAAAATTTCAGAGATTACTACTTCCATGCAAGAGTAAGATGGACTAAGACTAATTTTTTCAGCTTGTTTCTTAAACTCCCATCTTTGCACTCTCTTCATCCCTTCTTCCTCTTTTCCCTGTTATCCAAAAAATCCAGTGCTATCTCAACTTTAAGTGGTATATGTGAACTGAAGATAAAAAATGGTTAATTTAAACGATTTTTCATTATATTTCTTCCCCAAAATGACAGTTTTATTTTTGACAAAATATCATGTGGCATCAGCCAAGAATGTCACTTATTGAATTTTATGTCACCATAAAGTCAAGTTGATTAGTTGATTTATTTTTGTTGCCTTTCTTGCAATCACACTAACCACGAAAAACTTAGGGGATTCAATGACTTGACAGCCCTTATTGCTGCTAATATCTGGCAGGTTTCATATGATGAAGACCTGCCTACTTGTGAAATGGATGTCCTCGCAATGGTTTGTGTCATCCCCAAAACCTGGGAAGCTGAAGAGCTTTAAAGGCCCAGGTGGAAGATGGTTCCCTTTCTGTGCACTGGTCAGAGTCTTGCTGACTTTCCCAGGTGATGTTTTGTTAGGAAATCAAAATCAAAGAGAAATGTGGTAGGAATTGGAATCAGAAGATCTTAGTTCAAATCCTGACAGTGTCCCACATGTGTGGGAGTTTGGGCAGGTCCTTAGCTCCTTCATATGGAAAATGAGATCGTTGAAGTAGATTCAGAATTCTCAACCCTTTTCTTGAGTAATAGAACCCTTTGACAATTTTATGAAGCCTGTGATCTCTTGCTTAGAATAATGCTTCAAAAAGGCATAAATGAAAATATATGGTGTTCTCAAACTAATTAAAATTGAAGTATAATTTCAATTAGTTTGAGAATACTATATATCAAAGGCATCAACATCGAGATTTAATTTTTAAGTTCATAGATCTCAAGTGAAGAACTGGACTAAATGAGGTCCCTTCCAGTTATTGATCTATGTTCCTATGAGTTAATCTAGCACTCACAGAATTTCAGTTCTAGAAGAGACTCCTGATAACTTATAATTCACCCTGTACCTGAACATCTCTCTGTGTGCATTTCTGTCATAATTTCTGTCCCTTATCTCTGTCTCTTTCTGTTTCTCTCTCCACAATCTGATAGGAGACAAATAGATGCATACATGTGACTGTGTGTGTGTGTGTGTGTGAAGCAAATAGCAAATCATTGTGTGTGTATAGTGCCAGAAGAGCCACAGAGAGAGAGAGACACAGACCCAGACAGTGACACGGAGAGAGACAGACGCAGAGAGACGGAGGGAGAGACACGCGCAGAGAGACGGAGGGAGAGACACGCGCAGAGAGACAGAGGGAGAGACACGCGCAGAGAGACGGAGGGAGAGACACGCGCAGAGAGACGGAGGGAGAGACACGCGCAGAGAGACGGAGGGAGAGACATGCAGAAACAGAGAAGAAGGGGAGATTTATTGGACCCATGTCACAGTAGGATGAGGAGAAAAGTTCATGTTCAGTGAGGTTCATGTCCAAAAGATCTCTAACCTTGATTAGCTACAGGTTCCACCATAACTTAATATCATGTATATGTCTGTGAGAAAGCATATAAACTCTTTGGCACTCTGCAAAGCCTTACTGGTTTTACTTCAAGTTGAACACTATGCCTTCCATACAAACAGACCTGTTATTAACTATTCTCCTATCTAGTTCTTTCCTTTCCTATTTTCATAAAACCATATAGATAATTTTCTCTGCCCTTCCACTTTACTTTTGATTTCTGAAATCCTTCTCTACTTAAAGGGCCAATTTGGATATATTTCTTCCATGCAATCCTTCTCTGATCTTCCCCACACTCCCCATCCTGTTGAAAGTGATTTTTTCAGTCACTTGCAGGTCATCTAAGAAACAAGCTGGAGGACTAAAGAGATACTGAGAATCTTTTAAACATCTCTGAAATAGCAATTGCTTTCAAGAGAAAAGTTTCAGCTGTCTCCGTGATCTAAGTCTAGGGCACCAAGAAGCCATGCCAAGTAAAAATCCAACAAACTGATGAGAGAGAAGAATACCCGACTCCTACTGCAATCACTCAGACCCCCTTTTCTGTTTCCCCAGTTCAGCAGTGCTACGCCAGCCCACCCACAAAGTTGTAAAAATAAATCCCAGCTTTATACCATCCCTTTCCCCTCTCCCTTAAAAAAAAAAAAAAAAAAACAGCAGAAATTTTCTCAAGTTCAGATAGCTTGACCGAACTCAGCAAAAGAATGAAACAGCAGAGAAAATGAGGTAGGATATTTATGGGATGGGGTAGCACTCTACTAAACCTGATGGAAAGAGCCTCAGATCCATCTGTGGCCATCTCTGTTCCCCAAGAAGTCATTTTGAGCAAAAGCTGAGTTTTAGTGAATCATTAATTTTCTAGTGTAGGAGGAAACTAAAGAGCTTTAAGATCAAATCACCAAGGAAACCACCGTCAGGTGTGAGGTAGTCATAAAGTGAGCAAAGGGGGAAGAACAAAAACAAACAAAATAAACCTAAAATTATCAGAGATATCAGGAAGAAGAAACTCGGTGAAAGACCTTGAACTTAAGCAGATACGTCAACAAGGAAGATATTAATGAAAAGAAACATGGCCTCCAGATAAGAGAAAAGAGTCCCGATGTCTATGAATAAACATTGTAAAACAAAGGGAAATAAATCAATAACTGATGAGGCAGATCACCTTCTAGGTTACCAAGGGATCATGGAACCACAGCAGGATGTTCCCATATGGTTTAAAAGGGAAATAGAATCATGAAAGCAAAATTTATGGCCTGCAAAGCAGAAGTAATTGGCAGAATGGAAAATCTTGAAATTACAAAGACAAGTTTCACCAAAGGAAAAGAAAAAATAAAAGATTGGGATTGAAAATTCATGGAAATGAAATACAGTATTGAACAGAGAAGCAAAAATCAGTAACATTACAAGAAAGCTTCATAGAATGAAAACATGGATCGTGAAGACAGAATTGTAAGGACAACTTAAGAATGTCTCCTTGGGGCAGCTAGGTGGTGCAATGGATAGAGAACCAGCCCTGAAGTTAAGAGGACCTGAGTTCAAATCTGGCCTCAGATACTTCACACTTCTGGCTGTGTGACCCTGAGCAAGTCACTTAAACCCAGCGCCAAAGGGGGCAGGGGAGGAAGTCTCCTTAAAGAAGACCATAATGCAGATCTGCATGTCATAATTCAAGAAATAATAAAAGAAAAAAAACTACCTAGAATCTTTGGACACAAAAAACAAAGTGGTAATTGAAAGAGTAACCCTAGATCTTGCAAAAACCATGCTCCAAACAATTCTATTGAGAAATTTTATGTGCAACCAAGAGAAAGACCTTCAGATAAAATGGAAAGAAAATTCAAACAACACAAGACTATTCTGTATCTTATTAGAAACTGCAGGGAAAAAATGGAATGATTATAAAAACAAAGGAACTTAAGATGCAACCCCAGGAGAACTACCCTGCAAATCTGAGCCCTAATTAAATGGAAAAACTCAAACATTTATCAAAATGATGTTTAAAACCTTCCTAGAGCAAGATGGCAGAGAAGACACATGGTTCTTTCTGACCTTGTCCCCCGTCCTTTAAACCAATTACCAAATCCAGCCTCTGAATTAGTTCTAGACTGGCAGAATCCACAAATATTGGGAGTTCAACAAATTACCAGCAGAAGATAATTTTGAAGGTCTCCAGAAAAAGTCTGTTTCAAGTGGGCCAGAGGGAAGCCGAGTGCAAGCACTGGAGCCCCGGAGTGGTGGGAGCTCTGCACGGTGGATAATCTGGGGGAAGAATCTACAGCAGTGTTGACCATTTTGCCCTCATTACAAGGCAGCAGATCAGCAGAGAAGTTATAAAACATCCAACACAAACACAGAAGATAAAGAGTGAACCTGAAAGCGCCAGAGTCTAACTGGCCACACCCACCCAGCACTGAAGTCATTCCGTGCAGCCACTGCTGCTTGTAGAGGAAGCTTGGACAACCTCCCTTTCCTGAAAAGCATATCTCAACTTAAAAAAAAAAAAAATTATTATAGATTTTTATTTGCAAAACACATGCGTGAGTAATTTTTCAACACTGATCCTTGCAAAACCTTCTGTTCCAAATTTTCCCTTCCTTCCCCCCACCCCCTCCCTTAGATGGCAGGTAATCCAATACATGTTAAATATGTTAAGGTATATGTTAAATCCAATATATGTGTACATATTTATACAGTTACCTTGCTGCACAAGAAAAATTGGATCAGGAAGGAAAAAAAAAAGCCTGAGAGAAAACAAAATGTAAACAAACAACAACAGAGAGTGAAAATGCAATGTTCTGTCCCACACTCTCTTCCCATGGTTCTCTCTCTCTGGGTGTATATGACTCTTCATTACTGAACAAGTAGAACTGGTTTGAATCCTTTCATTATTGAAGAGAGCCACATCCATCAGAACTGATCATCATATAGTCTTCTTGTTGTTGTGTACAGTGATCTCCTGGTTCTGCTCATTTCACTCAGCCTCAGTTCATGTAAGTCTCCCCAGGCCTCTCTGAGATCCTTCTGCTGATCATTTCTTATAGAACAATAATATTCCATAATAGTCATATACCACAATTTATTCAGCCATTCCCCAACTGATGGGCATCCACTCAGTAGTAGCACTGTTGGATCAAAGGGTATGCACAGTTTGGTAACTTTTTGAGTATAATTCCAGATTGCTCTCCAGGATAATTAGATTTGTTCACAATTCCACCAACAATGCATCAGTATCCCAGTTTTCCCGCATCCCCTCCAACATTCATCATTATCTTTTCCTGTCATCTTAGCCAATCTGAGAGGTGTGTAGTGGTATCTGAGTTGTCTTAATTTGCATTTCTCTGATCAATAATGATTTGGAACACTCTTTCATATGACTAGAAATAGTTTCAATTTCTTCATCTGAAAATTGTCTGTTCATATCCTTTAACCATTTATCAATTGGATATTGGCTTGATTTCTTATAAATTTGAGCCAATTCTCTATATATTTTAGAAATGAGACCTTTATCAAAACCTCTGAATGTAAAAATGAGATCTCAACTTTTCAAAAAAAAAATGAGTAAAAAAGCAAAAAGAGCTCTGAAAATTCATTACAAAATAGACTTAATGAAATGGAAGCATATAACTCCTTAAAAAATAGAGTTGACAAAATGGAAAAAGAAAACAACTCCCTGAAAAAACAGAATTTATGAAATGGAAAAAAGAAAATAACTCCTTAGGAAAAAAAAAAACAGAAATTGTGAAATGGAAAAAAATCCACAGAACAAAACAACTCATTTAAAAATTGAATTGGACAAATACAAAAAGAACTTTAAAAAGTAAATGAAAATAATTCACTAAAAATCAGAACTGAACAAATGGAAATGAATGACTCAATGAGACATCAAGAATCAGTCAAGCAAAACAAACAAAAAAAAATCCTAGAATGAAAACCAGACATACCTGAAGATATTATTTTCTTCTCAAAAACCTGAGATAACAGGTTTTGTTATGATATCCTTTGTATGATACAATGGATAAATAAAATTAGCAACCAGAACAATAACAATAACAAATATGAGATCATCAACAGATTTTTTTTTTCTAAATGTACCAGGGTAAAAGCTGCATTCATAAGTGATTCTTGCTAATCAGAAGTGGTAGTGGAAAAAAAAAAAACAGGCCTGAAATGTCATGGACTAAACATCACAAAACCCTGCCTACAGATAAACTAGTGTACTTCGAAGGACTACATTTCAGAATGAGGGGAGGGAGCTCAGAGCAGGGAAGGAACATGATAAAGATAAAAGGGAATATGTGATGTACACTAATCAAGTAAAATATTAACTGAGTGGAAAATAATTCCTATAGTCTGTCTGGAAGAAGGAAGAATATAGAAAAATGGATAAGAATGCAAAACAAGAAATTAAAAAGGAGGTAAAGAAAGAGGAGAAATCTTGTTTCTGTGTTGAGAGAGGGCACTGTTGATGAGTGCTCCCCTGAGAGAAGAGATATACAGTAGATATGCCTATAGTACTAAGTATTTAGTGCTCCCTTCATCATAAGGAGAATTAGCTCCCAGAAGCAATTATCACTGCAAAAATATAGAAGAACATGGACCCAGGGAGGAGAATTCAAGGCAAAAAAAAAAAAAAAAAAAAAAAAAAACCAACCCCAAGATAAAAACAAAAATAAATCCAATAATGAGGAAAGTAAAGGTTAATAATGAATAATATTATCAGGCACATAAATCAGTTTCCTGATTGGAAAATATTCTCTTCAGGAATTGGTGTAAAATAAGAAAAAAGGAAGTCTGTCAGCCAAGTCCAAGACAATGATAAAGAAACTGTTTAGAGGAAAGTTCCATGAGGAATATAAAGTTTAAAGAACTAAACAATTATATGGGGCGTTAGCCAAAGAATAAAAGTTTAGAATAGATAGAAAGTAAAGACAGATGATCAAGAATGAGAGAAAGACCAAAAAAATTGAAAAGAAGCACAAGAAGGAGGAAGGGGATTCTACATAACTACTTAATCAAAAGCAGAGAAAGAAAGGAAAAAATAGATAAAGCAAGCAAGAAAAAAGAAAAAGCAAAATCACAGAATTGGAAAAAGGGATAAGAAACAAAACATGAGGGAGGCTTGAAGGTGAAAGGAAAAGAATGGGAATATAATCTTACGGTAGATTAAAGTAAAATAACTTGAGACATAGTATTATGTTTACAAGGGAGAAACAGGAAAAATTCTAAATTTGAAAAAAAATATATTACAGACAAATGAAGGAAAATATAAATCTAACTCCTCTTTAAATGTGAATGTATTAAACAAATTCAGTAAAATGAAAAAGTGACTGATTGGATATAAAAACTAAATGCCACAGCCCCTTATAATTTGTTGCTCATTTTTCAATCACGTCTGACTTTTTTCATGGCCCTGTTTGGGATTTTCTTGGCAAAAATGCTGAAGTATTTGTCATTTCCTTCTCCAGCTCATTTTCCAAAGGAGGAAACTGAGGCAAAGGGATTGAGTGATTTGCTCAGAATAACACAGCTAGTAAGTATCTAAGGCTGGATTTGAATTCAGGAAGAGGAGTCTCCCTCAGTCCAGGGCCAGCACTCTAACTCCTGCACTACCTAGGGCCCCTCTGCCACATTAAGAAACAATAAAATGGACTCTTAGATTTTAAGAAGAATTTTAATACTGTGGTACTCTTCCTCTCTACAGTAAGGATAATATGCTTATATTTATTTATCCTAGGTCTTTCTTTTCACAATCAGATTAAAATTCAACAAACATTTGTTATGGATTTGCTAGGTACAAAGTATTATACTAGGTATTGAAGATACAGACATGGAAAAAGTTATTGGCCCTATCCTTAAAAAGCTCATAAATTAACGAGGAGTATCACATACATTAAAAATAAGTATGAGACTCTAATTCCCCTACCTTTTTAATAATGTGGTAGAAGAAAATTTGGGCTTCTCATTTCTTAGGTCCCATCTTACTCTAAAATTCTTTGTTTTTTTCTTTTTGTTTCTTTTATACTTGCCAAAGTATGTGAATACCCTGCAATCACCAAAATTGGAACCAAAGAGAAAAGTTAATGTGATGGAAGAAAGCTGTTCAGATGTAAATTGTTTTCTCTGAAAGTACTTCCACAGCATGTTGAAACATACATTCATTTTTATTCCCTTATGTCCAGACTGCTGACACTCAAGAAGTAAAGATGAAAATGAAAAACCAGGCAGGTTGTAGACCTAGGGATATAGACAACATCTGGAGTCCTTTTTCCCCCTTTAAAGTAGTTAAATCTGCATAGCCTAAAATCACCCCGATTCTTTTATATTCTCTATTTTAGAGGAAAAACAATGAATGATGTCTGGTAGCAATTACTGCAGTCCTTCCCCCACTATATTAAGGAAATAGAGGAATGCTTAAATTGAGGTTAGTTATTAAAATGAGAAGAGTAGTAATAAAACTTTGCTGAACGAGCTTAATCACTCATTTGCAGATCTTGAAAAAAGATAATAGTCAACCTTCACGGGTGAGGTGTCCTATTCATCTTGCAGTCCATTGCTTTGACTTTTAGTCAAATGTCAAGAGATTAATTAGATTTCAAAAGTCTTTATGTATGTTATATTGGTAAAGTCTGTTGAATCTTCCACACTTAAAAAGTGAGTCCCCAAAGACTAACAATCTTATATTAACATTTTCAATACAAAAAGGTCCTCTCTCAGTTCTCTGTTCTTTTAGATATATAATATAGTGATTGGCAAAATGTAAAATGTACTTTGATCTGTATAAACCCCCAGTATTGGATGTTATCCAGTTCTTTGCAAAGCTCCTTTCCCTCTGAGTCATTGCATTTCATAACTGCAAACAATTGAATAAATCCTCTACCAGTTACCTCCCATTTTGTTAACAGCAATTTTCACTATAATTGATTCTCATTCTACATCAGGCTCCCTCCTACTCTTTTCTCTAAGAACTCTCTGTTCTATTCTCTACCAATATAACATGCGTGGCATAATATACATACTGAAGAAGCGATTGAACCCGATTTCCCTCCTTTTCTTCCCTGTGCTTGACCAATGCATCATGCTACACACTCTGATCTCTCTAAGTGGGCAGCCTGGGATAGTGGAAGGACTTCTGGCCTTGGGTCACGAGATCAGAATTCTTGACCCAGCTCCAGACTTTTCTAGTTCTGTGGACTAGTCAAATTTCAGCATTTCCCCACGTTTGGTTTTCTTAGCTATAACATAGGGATATGTGGATGGGGATAACAGAGGTTCGGAGAGATGGGCTGATGCTGATCCTGCTCGGGGACAGAATTGTCATCATTTGATCGTTCCACATCCGGCTTCTTAGCTCCAATTCCCTTCTAAGAGTTCCTGAATCCCCACTGCCAGGATACCTTGTGTTAGCTCACCTGCACTCGAGTCTCCCATGGATCTCATTGCTAGGTCCCGTATTGTAGAAAGACCTCCGCTGCTGGGAACCTGCCACGAACAATGGCCATAATAACATGGTTATTTTGAAGGACTTAAGAATCTGCCTTTAAGATATCTCAAAAAAAGATCTCAGAAGAATGAAAAATATCCCAGAAGGTAATATTACCCCAAAATGGTAGCCATTCAGACATCATGTTTTGGCCCATGTGCCTACTTTCTTATTTATCTTCTGAATTCCTTTTGAGAATTGCCTATAAACATATCAAAAATGCCACTGATGAAAACATGAGCAAAGACCAGGGAGGCCTTCATAGGTGATAGTCTATCATGTCTGTACTGATCTATTGATTAAATAGAAGCTCTTACTGTCATTATTATTTGTTGATTATTTTTTAAAACTAGACTTAATAGATCAAAATGCAACTTTAAAGACTTTCTTCCAAAAAGATACATACAGACATATAAATACATGTACATATCAGATTAACAGAGGAGGAAGTAAATTGTTTAAATAGTTCCATTTTAGAAAAAGAAATAGAACAAGCTATTAATCAACTCCCTAAGAAAAAAATCTCCAGCACAGATGGATTTACATGTGAATTCTACCAAACATTTAAAGAACAATTAAACCCAATACTAGATAAACTATTTAAAAAAAAAAGGAATGAAGGATATATATATATATATATATATATATATGGGAGAGTGGGAGATGATATGTTAAAAAAAAAAAGGAATGAAGGATATATATATATAAAGAGAGAGAGTGGTAGATGATATGTTGTCTTTGATAACATACAACAACAGATCATCCTGTGATTAAAAGTATGATTCAGGCAAACTATCAAGCAGAAAGATTTATATTGCACTAAGAATGTTTATTGTATCATGTAGAAGGTTCTTCAGCTAGCACAGAGGTACCCCTTCTCAGTATATACCTCCAGGTGATCTAACTTATGGAAAAACTGTGCCAATTGTAACAGGCTCACCAAAAAATGCATGACCATTCAACTGAGATCAATTCTCATAAGAAAACCTGAATAGATAAAGGCATATTACCCAGGCTATATTATTATATATCTATAAATCAGTGAACAACACAGTCTTCAAAAACTGAAAATGTTCAGTGATCCAATTTTCAATGGAGAAAGCCATGATGGGCATAAATTATGTGCCAGAATTTTACCAGATTTGTGTATAATAAGTGATATAAAAGATGGAAAAGAAAAAGAGCTCTGTGTGTGTATCTTGAGAGCAAAGGAAAATGGATGTACAGTCAATGTTCTATATCATTAGCTCTCTCAAAATATTAAAAGATCTAGAGAAAAGCCTCTAGTGTGGAAGGTTATTTACATAATATGAATACAAACCTCTGGATTCTTTGCCGGTCATGGGATTATTATTATAAAAAGATGATTCTATATAAAAACATCATGGATCAATTGAAGTATCTTAAGTTTATTGGCAAAAATGTTCCACATTTAAAGCATCAATTTGAATACAGTGTTCTTTCTAAAGGAGATAGTCCTAAGGGAGCATATCAATACGGTAGATATTTCAAGTCATTATTCTGATATTTAGAGATTTATACTTTTTCCATGTATGATCTTTCAACTACTGTACCTTAGGTTCAATGAGACGGGTTTTGTGGGCCAGAGGACCTATGTTTGTAGATCAAATCTGTAAGCCGAGGACCAAATCAAGCTAATTGGAACATATAAGGACTGACTCAATGATGCTATACTCTAACCAACTGGTCAAAAGTGCAGTGTTACACAATTGTCACCAAATCACAGAATTTTTTTTAAGGACAAGGTTGACAAACTTGAAAACTAGAGAGAAATAATCATGCTGAAGAAAAGACTTGAGAAAACACTTTCATTCAAACCTTAAAAATTTAGCCAAACCAAAGAATTTTAGGAATTGAGTTACATAACCTAGATGCTTGGGATTAATAAATTACATATTCTCATTCAGAATTCCTGGGTATATGTTTATACTTGTAAAAAGACAATTTCAAGATCATTTTAAAGAAGATGACTAGTTGCTTTTATTTTGTTTGTGGGATTCCAAAAATACTCTTAGCAGGGAAAATGGGACCAGAGAAGTCATTTAATTCCCAAGGACTAATATAGGTCTAGTGCTTGGTTTTGCTTTCTTGATTATTCTATTTTACAGTGAGGCAACTAACCTTTAAAGCACAATATAAAAGTGAGTTATCATCATCATCATCATCTTTATTGTAGTATTAAAGTGCCATTATTATTAACCGAAGGCAATGTACAATTATATTATTCTGGATTTTATAGAACCTTTGCACTGAAAAACCTTGAAGGAAATGAAAGAACTTTCATACATATCTTGGTTTATTCCCTCATAACAGATTTGTTATTGAATAGATACTTTTTCTGCTAGTGGTAACTTCCTTGGAAAGTAGGATTAAATAAAAATGTCTTTTCCTATTAAATTGGGCTTTTTCTAACTAGTATAAATAGGTGGAAGAAGGAAGATTTAATGGCAAGGAAAACAGAATAATGGTATAGAGATAAGCTAGAAAGAAAAGTGAATGAAGAAATGCAGGAAGAAAGAGGATTAATATGAAAAAATGTGAAGGAAGAGACAGATAAATGGCAGCTGCAGAAATGACGATTAAAACTTGGTGGAAAGATTCCAATAAAGAGTAACTAAGAGTGAGACAATAAGAAAGAAGACAGGAGTCATCATGCCTTCTGCAAAGCCATGAATTGGTGTATGAACTCATGACCTGAATCATAAATATTTCAAGTTTACATTCATTCATGACTTAGAACTTTCTCCCTCAGTACACATCCATAGCTATGGATGTCAATGTTATAATCACTTTCACTCAAACTACTGGTTACCTATTCAGTTCCAGGCAATCACTATGAGGATAGGACAGAAATACTATAACTTGTATCTCACTATACCTGGGGATATGTGCTTTTTTCTACTAGTCTATCCCTTCATTTGGCTAAAAAATAGGAGGAGAAAAGAACTCTTCTTTTTCTTAATGGAACCTATTAACATATTACAACCTATTAAAAAGTCTATGTTAACGAAAGCATAACTTGTAAATGAGATGTCCATTTCCAGTTTAGCTTCTCCTGATGCTGGTTGGAGGTGGTTAAATTTTTTTGTTTATGATTAAAAGTACAATATTGCTTGTGTAGCTTATCACTACAGTGTTTAGGTACTATATAAAATCTTTGTTTAGAGAAGAAATAGACAGGTAGTATATCTGTGTGAAAGGAAAGATAACCTGAAAAATAACTTTAAAGCAGCAACACTTGTTCAGGTTGAAAGATAACCATGTCTAAATGTATAGATAAAATAAAACTTTAGTCATCTGGAACTTCTGGGAATGGAACTTTCTGCTTAAAGATTTTCACCTTTAAGCACCAAGAAAATGAAATTTCTTTCAACCATTTTGTGTGAACATATTTCCAAAATGGATTAAATACATCTATGTTTTCGTCAACAGAGCACATGGAATATATGTAAACTTCACTTGGTGACATAGGGTCAATTTTACAAATATTAGTGCGTCTCCTGAAATATATTACTATATTGATCCTCTTTGAGCTTATTGATGTTTCTAAGACCCTCTTGCCTGTACACTATGCTTTTTTAGATTAGGTGTCTAATGTTTTTTATGTCTTATTACCTACCTCCAGTCAGCTTTTGATTCTGTCAGTGAATTTATCTGTAACAACTTCGGTTGTCTCCTTTGGTTTACTAAAAGTAGTTGTAACTTAGGTACCAGATAATCAATGTTGTAAGAGTAAGAGGATATGGTGAAGACCTTAAGGTAAAGGAAAGAGCACATATTTTTGTTACGTCTCTTTTGGTTGCTCAGAAACCTTTTTGACTTATTTCCTGACTAATGGTTGTAAGAATACAGACAACCAAGTTCTTAAAAAGTCACATATATCTGAGACTTGGCTATGTCTGTGTATTTCTGGTTGTGTCCAAACGATTTTCCCCCAACAGTCAGTTTATTTGGCAACTGATTGGATGTGAGGGATGAGGGAAAAGGAAGAAGAGAGAATGACTCCAAGGAACCTATAAGGAGGATGGTGCCTTCAACAAAAATAGGAAAGTTTAAACTGAGAGGGGAGTTTGGAAAGGAAAGATTTTGGGTTCTGTTTGAAAATGCCAATATCCATTTGAAGCTGTCTCATAGTCAGTTGTTAGATTGAAACTCAGGAGACTCACTAGAGCTGGATATGGGAATTTAGTTTAAAGTAAAATTATAGGTTTTCTTCTGATAGTAATCGTGTTTCTCTTTGCTTAAAAATTTACCAAGTCACCCACAAAATATGTATACTGATCAAAACTATGTTTATGCTTTCAAATGAAAAATTATTTGAAAGTGAAACAATAAACTATTTTTCTTCACAACCGGTGTTCAGAATTTCCTATTGTTAGAATTGTTCACAGTCTTCCAAGAGAACTGTAATATCAGTCATTAGAATTACTTTCTATAAGCAAAAGAATGTTGTGATCACAAAATAATTATCTTTTAAAAACTTATCTTATTTTCTATTTTTTTGAGTTCATTAATAGTTGAGCTTTAGTACTCTTTTCCCATAGATTGGTTATAAATCTTTCAGTTTTCTTTAGTGATGTCATTTATTAATACAAATTTCTGACATGTTAGACCAACCCAATTGGATCAAGGAATTTGGGGTGGTTTCTTTATAGCATTTGATTGTATTAAGTCTAAATTGTTGTAAATGATTTAGGGCGGAACAGTTTTACTTGTAGTTTATATACTTAGTTTAGTAAACATTTTCCTCATAACCATGTCGTAGACAATGAAGATATTCTTTTTTTCAGCCTTTTTTTTTTAACATCTCACCTCTGACCATTCAAATATAGCTTAAAAAGGCTATTTTTATCTGCTTGAGTTTCTGAATCAAGACTTTTTTCAAGCTTGATCTCATTCAGGAGTCCTTTCCAGAATAGCAATGTAGAACAACATTTTTAATTTCTCTTTCTGTTTATTAGTATTTTCTATTATGTAAACCTTTCTCAAGCCTACCAAATGTTCAAATATATATTTATATATACATATGTAATGTTATGCATAAAATGCATATAACATTTTATGTATACAAATATAACATACAGATTGAAAAGCATTCATTGTAGTTTAAATATATTATCTATATGATTTGTTGATCATGCCTTCAATTTTCAGGTACCCAGCAGTGCAAAGTCACTTCTCATACATAGGACTTTAAAGATTGTTGAGAGATCAATAAATGCTTCTTAGCAGTAAGGTAGCATTTAAAATCTTTTACTAGTCAACTGCCTATTTTTTTCTTTTTTCTGTGTTTTATTATTTTTTTCCTCAATAGTATTTTTTAAAATACATGCAAAAATAGTTTTCACATTCATTTTTGTAAGACTTTGTCTTCCAAACTTTTTTCTCCCTCCTTTGCTTCCCCCAAGACAGCAGGCAATCTGATTGAGATTAAATATGTGCAACCCTTTTAAACATATTTCCGTATTTGTCATATTGTGCAAGAAAATTCCGACCAAAAGGAAAAACATACGAGAAAGGAAAAAGTGTTTGCTGGGTCAAAGGGTATAGACAATTTTATAGTCCTTTGAGCATAGTTCCAAATTGCTCTCCAGAGTGGTTAGATCTTTTCATAACTCTACTAACAATGCATTAGTTTTCCTATGTCCTCTTTAAGGTTTATCATTATCTTTTTCTGTCATCTTATCTAGTCTGATGGGTATGAAATGGTGCCTCAGAGTTGTCTTAATTTATATTTCTCATCAATAGTTATTTAGAGCATTTTTTCATGTGACTATAAATAGTTTCAATTTCCTCATCTGAAAATTGTCTGTTCATAATCTTTGACCATTTATCAATTGGGGAAAAATTATATTTTTATAAATTTGTATCAGTTCTCTATATATTTTAGAAATGAGGCTTTTATAAAAAATTTTCCCCCAGCTTTCTTCTTCCCTTCTAATCTTGGCTGCATTGGTTTTGTTTGTGTAAACTTTTTAATTTAATATAATCAGAATTATCCATTTTACATTTCATAATATCCTCTAGTTTTTCTTTGGCCATAAGATCTCCACAGATCTGGCAGGTAGATTATCCTTTGCTTTGCTAATTTGCTTATAGTATCATCCTTCATGTCTAAATCATGAATCCGTTTAGACCCTATCTTGGTATAAGGTGTGAGATGCTGGTCATTTTCTAGTTTCTGCCATCCCATTTAACAAGTTTCCCAGCATTTTTATCAGATACTGAGTTCTTATCCCAGAAATTGGAATCTTTCAGTTTATCAAATACTAGATTACTGTATTCATTGACTTGTGTCTTGTGTACTTAACCTATTCCACTGATCCACTACTCTATTTCTTAGCCAGTACTAAATGGTTTTGATGAACACTGCTTTGTAATACAGTTTTAGGTCTGGTACAGCTAGACCACTTTGCTTTGCATTTTTTTATTAATTCCTTTTATATTCTTGACTTTTTGTTTGTCAAGATGAATTTTGTTATCTTTTTCTAGCTCTCTAAAGTAATTTTGAGGCATCAGATGCCTATCTTTTAAATCACCTCTTTTGTCTTTTCTTTTCCCTTCATTTCTGGTCAATTTGTTTAATATTAATATTTAAATGAGCTAAATACAGTCCCTCTCTAGCTCAAATTAATTTCAAAAGTAACTTCTCAAATCATGCAGTAACTTGTTATGTAAAATTAGCTTATCAGTTCTTTCCTAGCTTCCTAATATATATATATATATATTTGTTTTTCCACTATGAAACTAAAAATGAAATATATTCCCTCCTGGTGTTTGTCATTCACTTGGCAATACTTGAGTTGCATTTATAATATGGCATTGCATCTTCAGTAATGTCAGCTGAAATGTGCACATCCTGTGAATGACACATGTTAATTAACTAATGCTGTAAGATGTTGCTGAAATAGGAGATTGTCACAGATAATAGTCCTGCTGTGGATAAATGCTAAAATAGTTTTGTAAAATAAGATGCTGGTATAGCAGAAATATATGTATATATATTTTTCCCAAGAAGGCCTGTGTACCAAGAGTATATTTCATTACTCTTTTCTCCTCGTTTTGTGCCATTTCAATTAATAAACAATTATCAAGCACCTACTATGTGTCAAACACTCTTGGGTAAAAAAAAAATATGTAAAAGTATTCATCTCTTCTCATATTTTGACATGACTTTAATCTTTTGTCTGATCTTCCCTCTCATTACTTGAATTATTTTTATTTGTCCTTCAGTGCCCCCAGGCTGGATTTTCTGAGCTTATTGTACTTTCTCACTTTTGCCCATTATGTAGTATCTTAGGAGACTAGTTTTTATTTTGTTATTGATTGACTTCCATCTATACATTCTGTGCTTCAGCCAAACTGGACTATCCTGTTCCCTCAACACTTCGTGTACTTTTTATTCTCAGTGCCTTTTGGTCATGGGCTGTTTCCTCTCCCTAATGATGTGGCAAAGATCAGAGACCACTGTCTGGAGGAGGTGGCATTGAAGATGGATTTTAAGGGATGCTTAGGAATTCAATGAATGAGATATGGATAGCCCATAATCAAGAGGCACAGAAAGTGAAAAGTGTACGATGTATTGAGGGATCAGGGCCGTCCAATTTTGCTGAAACATAGATTGTGTGGAAAGAAATTTTAGAAAATAAGGCCAGAAAAAATAAGATGGTTCCAGATTCTGAAGGGACTGGAAAGCCAGACAAAGTTAGGAAACAGGGGCCACTCAGACAGGTGATATGACCAAAATGTGAATAAGGGAGGTTTGGCAGCCTCATGATGAATGGATGAGTGAGGAAAACAACAGAGGCAGCAGAGTCAGAAAACCGTTGCATCAGTCCAGGGAGGCTGGACTTGTGCTGGGAGGTGGCAATAGGAAGGCGGAATGGGACAGCACAAGGTGGTGGTTGAATAGACAGGGCTTTCTGATCAAAAAAAATGAAAAGGGATGAAAGACTCAGAGAAAATACGGGGTTTCACATTTATGAGTGAACAATAAGTTATCATTTATCAATTTTGTTGGCTGGTCCAGATTATACTTATTAAAAATATCAGATCTTCTCTACTTGTACAAATTTCTGAGGAATGATGCTATAAAAATGAAACATCTGGATGATTTGTGATAGCCATTTGTGGAATTGATCCAGATTTTTCAAAATGGTCTAGAATCGGAAAACAAAATTTTCTACTTCTGTCCTGAGAGAGTGTATGATATTATTTTAAAAGAAGAACATGGACATCCTTCTTGAAACGAATTTATATGAATATTAACTTTCCTCTTTCCGCTTTCATTTTCTGGTGTAATTGTGTGGTCATAGGTTCGGTTTCCTACTCTGCCACTTATTAGTCCTGTATCCATGGAGCACTCAATTAAACAGGGCCTCAGTTTCCTCATCTGCTTCATGGGAATAATAACATCACAAGGTTATTGTGGAAAATAATAAACATTTGCAACATTAAATGATATTTAAATGTGAGATCCATAATATTTTATGAGTGGTTGCTGACACTTAATATTATTACTGCCATATAAGACCGTCTTAAAGTCACTGAGGTTTTTTCTAAAACTGAGATTTCTTAGTCATTATTTTCAGTCCAAAGACTCTTGAGCTACCGAATGGAGCAATTAGCTCTGGGAACTTGCCTTAAGGCCATTTAAGCCACTCAGCACTGAACTGAAAAAAGTGACAGTTTGTGACCAGTATTTAACTGGGTTTCCAAAGGCTGGTGCTACTTAGATCTGATTTTAATACATTTTTGAAAGGTGTGGGGGGGTTTCAGAGCCGAAGCCGCAATTTTAAATCTGGCCTTTCACAGATTCAGCTGAAAGGAAGGTGGGGCAAAGGTAGAAATGTGTTTTAATTTTTCTGGCAGATAATGAAGGATTATATTCTGTATTATGGCATTACAATGTCATTTTCCTTAGAGGAAATGCTGGCTTTAAATTAAGACTCCACACTTCCACTAGAGAGCCTCCATGTCCTTGTGGGACTCTTCCTATTTCTATAAGTTAAAATGGTTTTCAGAAAGTGTTGATGACAGAGTTTCCTAATCTCACATGGATGAGATAATACTCAAAAGACTTATTGGATTTTTGACCCCAATTCACCAATTTCCTACTCTTGGATTTTTCGGGCTAGGTGCATCTCACATATTTCTTATGTTTAGCTGAAATTACCACGCAGCCTGACTCTGTGAACATTTTTTTTAAATCAGGATATCCTGCTATTTTTATGCTCTACATGGAGGCCTCTTGGGCTGCAAGCTGTTTGTGTCCGATGGGTTCTAGTTTGTGAATATTAGAGAAACAGAAGCCGCTTTGTTCTAAGGGTGGAGTTCCAAAGGTGTTCTGTGACATGGTAACTCAATAGCCACATGGGACTTTCAGCTTTTTTTTTATTTTATTATTATTACTTTCTAGAAACCCTTGCAATGGCATTAGTTTTATTATCGCTTCTACCAGGCACTTTTCATGTGCCACCTCCCCTCTGTCTCTGAAAAAGAAAAGGGGGTAGAAAGCTTCTCCCAGGGCTTAGCTGTTGCTGGACCATGACTGGAGTCATCCTCCCCACCCTTCTCTCACCTTTCCAAGATGGGGAATCGATGTGGGCAGTGAGAAGGAGGCTTTTAGCATCCTCCTTGTGGCCTGCCTCCCAGCTCTTGGTCCAAGTTCGGCCTCCTCGCCGCTCAGCCCAGGATGTCCAGAGCATCGGCTCCTGGGGCGGATGATCCCAGGCTGCCAGCAGGGCTGCTTTGATGTCTGGTGGCTATGATCTCATAGCGGGAGCTCTGAGGGCAGGGTCAGAGGTCCTGCCTTATCCTTAAGCTCTTGGGGCCTCAGTTTCTTCGCCCCTAAAATGATGGGATTGGATTCCGAGATCTACATTATTATATGAAATCTCATCCGGCTCTAAATTCTATGATCCAATGAACTATCTGAAAGTCATAACGTTACAGAACCTTCAAAGGAGAAGAGACCTTCCCAGCTCTAATTGAACAATTTTCTCATTTGTAAGATGGGGGGACGAAGGATGGAGAGGTGAGATCAGTTGGCTTCTAGTTAGTGGGAGCTTGGACGATGAGCCAGGTTTCAGGCACCCCAATTTCAGGGCTGTCAATCACTCGCTGGTACTCAGAGCACAATCAGAAGTACTGAAAAGGTGATTTTACCAACTGAAACTTGTGTGTGTGTGTGTGTGTTTACATGTGAGTATGTGCCTTGGGGGAGGGGCGGGGTATGCAGATGTGCACTGTTCCTCTGCACACCCAGCAGATCCTTGTCAGGTTCACCAGTGTTGACATAACCTTAATCACTGACTATTGTGATTTGTCAAGTGACACACATTTGTCAAGATCGTGGAAACGAAGGAATTGCCCCTCGTGGGGCACAGGAGGGAAAGTTGATGTTTTTGCAGAGCCCCCTACCCAAAGGCAAGCCCACCAGCAGCAGTTCTGGATGCCCCCCCCTCGCCAACCATTGTTCGGCTCACTTCCAAGTTGTTGCAGCTATTTTGGGCAATCTAAATATAGCCCCTTGTGAAGGCCATCCCAAGGATGGTCCCTCCTAGAGCAGACTAAGAAAATGATGGTGAAATTACCAAGAACTTTGGTTCCTTGACTGGACGAAATCACTTGGCCACTAAAAATTCCTTTCTTCCTTCAGGCCCATATTGTCTGCTTCCCAAATGACACGCTCAATAATAGCCTATTATCGTCTTTATCACCCGTGCTTCTGCATAAAACTTTTCCCCAAGAATATCAAAACACTTTATTAACCTCCATTAAGCCTTTCAATGCTCCTGTGAGGCAAGTTATAGTCTCCATTTCCCATTTTAAAGAAAATGTTAGCAATAGCATGAATAGGAAATATCCTTTCTAGTTTATAATGCCATCTCAAAAAATGTTAAATTATAGTTACAGTGTGAAGGTTTGGTACACAGTAAAGCCCCCGGGCTTGGGTCTCCTCTTTGCTATCATGTGGAACTGTCTCTTGTGTTATTTCTGTAACAGAAAAACAGGCGCAATTGTGACAGTGCAAGTTTGGTCCACTCTGAAAGACAGTTCAGTGCTACAGTGAAAAGATTGCTGGACCTGGAGTCAAGAAGACCTGAATTCAAATATGGCCCCAGACACTTATTAATTGTGTGACCCTGGGCAAGTCATTTTAATTTCGTCATCTGTAAAGTGGAGATAATAATCCTCAGGGTTGTTGTGATGATGAAATGCATGATGGGTTTGTAAGTGACTTTTCAGAGACATAAAGTGCTATGTAAATGATCACTGTTACTATTATTATTGATAGCAATCAGTAAATATTTATTAAGTGCCTATTGTATGCCAGGCACTATGCTAAATGCAAAGGACACAAGAAAAGACCAACGATAGCCCCTGGCCTCAAAGAGCTTACAATCTAATGATAATGAAATCCGTAGTGATGGGACAGATCATCACTCTTGAAATCTAATCTCCACTTACTCTTCCTATTTTTTTTTTCCTGCAAGACCAATCAGTTTTATCTCTCTGTATTTAGACTCTGTTATTTATTTATATTTGGAAAATCTTGTTTTAGCACAGTTACATGGAAACACCCAAACCCCAAGGTACATGCCTCAGGACTTAACAGCCAATAGTAAACATAAGTGGACTTCTTGGAAATCTCCCATTTGTCAAAGGAAAGGCAAGCTGTGCGTTCTCACCAGTGTCCTCAGTGGTATTTAGCCTGAGTTTTGTTGCTGTTTAATGCTGGTGCCATTTACGTAGTACTGGTAATTTTTTTTGTTCCTTTGGATCTGCATTCTTCCTTCTGAATGACTTCATCTGGAGACTCAATGATTTCCAAGAACCCTCCCAACTCGAAGATGCTCTCATTCTCCACTGCAGACTTCCCAGTAGAACTCGCCTTTGCTGTTCCCCAACACCTTTTGCTCACACTATCCTGTATACAAGCGTTCTCTTCCCTTCCATCCTTCCCTTTGACGGGCCTTTCCTTAGACTAATCCCTTAACATCTCTCATCAATAACACGAAAGGGATGGACTAGACCACCTCTGGGATCCCTTCTAGCTCTTGCTGTGAGCCAGTGGTCCTGGGAAATGTTCCTTAGGTGCTCAGTCAAGTCAGTAAGCACCTACTAAAAGACAGTCCCTCTCTTCAAGGAACTCTCAGTCTAATAGGAGAGAAAACATTCAAACAACTAAGTTTAAACAAATGATATACCAGATAAATAAAAAATAATCATCAAAAGGCAGGTCTAGAATTAAGAAGGCTTGGGACAGGTTTCCTGAAAAAAGGCGGAATTTTATCTGCAAGGTATAGGAAGCCAAGGAACCCAGGAGGTGGAGATGAGGAGGACGTTCATTCCAGGCGTGTTCAATGGAAAAAAAGAGCCGGTGTTGGAGGGTCTTGTTTGAGGAATAGCCAGGAAGCCAATATCACTGGCTCCAGTAGTACCGTGGGGACTATAAGGATTCAAAGACTGGAAAAGCGGGAGGGCTGGATTAGGAAGGGTTTACCAAATGACTTCTGTCTGTTCTGTGAATATCCGCCATTCCAAACTGTATGGCCAGAACTCCTATTATCTGCCCAACCCAGAGAGTACTTGTGAAATACTGTCTTGAATTGTAGTTTCTTGTGCACATTTCTTATTTCTCAGAAAGATGTTTATAGCTAAGAGAGGATTGTTTTTAATCAGTTAAGAGTTAGAGTGTTCAACACTCTAGGCTTGGGCATTGACATTTCTTTGTATCTTCTGTATTGCCTAGAATAGTGCTTTTTTCATAATAATAACTTATATTTATCTAGAATTTTACAATTTGTGAAGATCTTTTCACCCAATATACTTGTAAAGTCAAGCTTTTTTGTTTTGTCTGTCTTGGACCGGTCCTACAATTCCATCACTTGGGTTTACTCCCAGTGCTCAAGCTCCTTTCACTAAGCAATTTTTCTTAAACTTCTAGATTACAAAGTTCATTGCTTTATCCATGGATATAGAGACAGGAATTAAATTTAAATCTTCATGACTGCAGGGCCAGTCCTCTATTTTCAGCACTGGATTATTTCTCATTTCATAAGGTTTGCAAATATATTTTTTTCTGATAAGAGAAGGGAGATCAAACGATTGCTTAGGATCATACAACTAACTAGTGTCAGCCTAAGAGTTAATATCCATGTCATTTTTACTTGAAGACCAATTTTTTTAATCTATTTCCCAAGCTGCCTATCAAACTATCCCTTGTTGCTTCTCATACTGAATGAATGAAGTCACTGAGCATGGGAACCTCTGATTATGGTTATAAAATAGTTCTTCTTAACTGGTAACTTCAGAACTCTTTAACCAGCATTTGAGATTCTTCTTACCCTGATGACATTTTATCCATAAATCTTTTTAAAAGAAGGCAGGTAGAAAAGACAGAGGCAAGACCAGGCAATGAGAGATGAGCATAATAGTGTGGAACAATCCCATAAGAAATAGGAGCAGGCGTGCTGATGCTTGGAATGGTCTGAGGCTGGAGAGGGAGGGAGAGGCCCTCAGAAAGGAGAATGTTCTTGGCTGTGTTGGGCGGGAGCCAGTCAAAGAAGGGAAAGGACGTTTGCTTGGGTGTATGGAGTGCTGGAGGCTACCAATGAAGAGGAAGCAAGGCTGCTCAGTCCTCCACTGGTTTCTGTTTTCTTTGCAAAGGAGACTGAGCTTTACATTGGAATGACTGCACAAAAAATAGGGACTTGATGCCCAAGAGAAGTAAGGGGAAAGGAAGGAAGGGAACAAGCTCTGAGCTCTTACTGGGCTACGTTCTTTGGCAAAAATTATCCCCCTTAGCACAATTCTGAGAGTCAGGTGCTACTAATATCCCCCTTTTATAGTTGAAGAAACTGAGGTAAACAAAGCTTAAGTAAGTGACAGCCCACGGTCTGATGTCTACCAGACTGCAAGTCTAATGTTCTAGCACCTAGGCAGTGCAGTGGACAGAAGAGAGCACTTAGTTGCCCCTTTATTGAATGTAAGTCACTTGATCCATGTGAACTACATCTTCAGGTCCTAACCAAAAAAAAATAAATTGATGGATGTGATTATCAAGCCACTATCAATGATATTTGAAATATCCTGAAAATGGGAGCAATTTACAAGAATTAAGAAGGGAAAGTGCCAGACATTAGTTGTGTGATCCTCGACAAATCACTTAACTAACTTCTCTTGATTTCCTCAACTGTAAGAGTGGGAAAATAATAGTACCTGTAATGGGCTGAGGCTTGAGTTGAGGCACTAAGGTCCCAAGCACATGAGGCTAAATAGTAATTGGACCATACTCTATTAATATATAATCTTGGAGAAAGAATGGCCCCCGCCCACTCTTTGTGCAAGTCCTGATGTGTTGTATAGGAAATGACGATTTTGGTGGGTGGAGGCAGGGGAGTGGAAAGGGAAGCAGAAAGAGAGACTGCTGGCTGGGGTCTTGTCACAGCTGCTCACATTGCTATCGTGACCCCCCTTCACCTACAATCCCCCTTTCACCTCTGCTGGCTGGCTTTCTGTTGCACCTGCCCATATTGCTATTGCAATCCCCCTTCACCTCAAAAAGAATAAAGATTGAAGATTTTCCCCTTAACCTGAATTCCTGACTCCGGCTGATTTTAAATACGTGGTCATCACAAGTATCTACCTCTTTTTTGTTAGGATCAAATTAAATGTGTTTTACAAAATATTTTATAAACCTTAAACTACTATATAAATGATAATATTATTTCCTTTTTTGTGGAAGGCAATCAGGATTAAATGACTTGCCTAGTGTCACACAGTAAGTGACAAGTATCTGAGTCTGGATTTGAATTCAGGTCCCTCCTGGCTCCAAGACTAGTGTCTGTCCTGTCCACCATTCATATTTGAATATATTCATATTCAAAAAAGAAAAGAAATATATATTTAAACTCTAGGCCAATGAGCTTGACTTCAGTTCCATTAGATGTCCCATAAACTCTTGTTGAATAAAACAAAGGAACAAAGACTTCCCACTAAGCTCTCTCTCCCACTGACTGGGAAGCAGCTGATGTGGGAATGAGAAATGGAATCAGCCAAACTGACTCAAATCAAGTGGGAGCTATCCACGTTCAGGATATGATGCTACTTTTTTTTTTCTACTTTCCTGTATCTTTACTCTCTTTTCTGCTTCCCAGGAAGTATGACATTTTAAGATATTGCCAACCAGTACTTTTAATATTACTGATCAAAATTGTAGATCAAAATGGAAGGCATTTATTTATCTTTTAGGAGAGCAGAAAATAATGTTTCCTCAAAATGTTTATTCCCTAAATCAGCATCCATTCCTCCTCACTCAGATTCTCTGTGATAATGTTGTTTATGATTTATTTACATAACTTAATTTTAAACTACTCTATTCCAGTTGCTTCTGGTTTATCAAGATGCTGGTGTCCTCAGTGCATAGTAACCTAAGCATTAAAACTTCCTCTTTCATGTGGTTGTCTTTTAGAATTCTGCTTTTGAATTGGCTTTATCCAAAGCTTTTATCTCTTGAAGTATGAAATTTGAGTCTGTCATTGGGCACGTGCACAGAAATGTGTTTATATTGCTGTAGAATTCAGTGGTTCCCCATTTCATTTCCCTTTAGCCAGATAGGGAGAGTATAGCATTCTAAGAGAGCTGATATAAATTAAATACTTGGAAAAAGTCATTTAGGGTGATTTTTCTTTTCTTTCTAGAGCCAAATGATTATCTGAATTTGTATTAATTAAATAAAAGTCCAGACACCATTTTAGTCATAAGATTGGTACATTTTGACTGCTATATATTTATATGTATACATATATAGATATATGTATGTGTGCACAGATATATGTACTAAGTTTTCTCAGGACATTTGTCTAACAGGATATGTTCTGATCAACATGCTTAAAATACTCAAATTTGTGTGTATGAGAGGATGGATCAAAAAAATTAAAGAGCTACTTTATAAAATAAAAAATAAGCTACTCTCATGTTTGAGAAATTCCAGGCCCCCATAATCTTGTTGCTTTTCTCAGTCACTAGTATCTCATTTGGATTTAAGAACAAGAATTACAATCATTTTGATGATTCATTTCAACCAGTTGTTTTACTGTGTACAAAGCATTGTACCATTGTGGGATGAAGAAAAAAGGGAAAATAACTCCTACTCTTGTGGACCTTATATTCTCCAAAGGGAGTTAAGGAAATGCAAAGTAATTTGAAAAGGGTAAAGGCTAGCAGCTAAGCCCCCCATAGTAGATGGGACCTCTGTTTAACCTTCATGGAAGGCAGGAATCCTAAGATTTGAAAGAAGCTTGAGATTCTGTGAGGTGGAGAGGAGCAGGGACATGTTCTGAGCAAAGACACAGAGGGGAGAGGGGAATCGTAAGCAGGCTAGTTGGACTGAACCAGAGAGATCATGACGAAGACTCAACCTGCAAAAGTTGGAGTCAATAGAGAAGTGTGTAGTTTATTTTGGTGTTTGAGAGAGTTATGGGAGCTTATTGAAGAGGAATAGCAGAATCAGGCCCATGCATTACAGAACTGGCAGCTGTGTGGAGGATGAATTGGGGAGGAGAGAACTCGGAATCTTTTGCAAGTCCAGACATGAAGTAATGAGAATCTAAGGGGAGAAACGCAGGCTACATTTTGGACTTTTTGGTCAATGAGAGAAATCCTCCCTCAGTTTTTAATTCTATTTTCTGGCCAATGAGAGCAATCCTCTTTTAGTTTTTAATTCTGTGGTCCTATAATAAACTACAGTATTTTATTAAAAATCTAGATTATTTTATGACTTCTTAATAATACCATTGTATATTTTTTCCCTTTGAAGAATATTTGAGCCATGTGGCTCCAAATCTTATTTTTCTTCTTCAGAAAATACATATTATTCAATAGGAAAAGTAAAGACTTGAGTTAGGAGACCTGGACTCAAAGCCTACTTTATAATTTACTACCCAACTGATTTCAAACAAGTCACTTTATGCCTCTCTGTCTTGGTTTTCTCTTCTGTAAAATGAAGGACACTGACCAGACGACCCCTGAGTTCTCTCCCAGATCAAAAGCTACAACCAAAGTTTTTGTGATGATAGCATACAAACATACTCTCATGAGAAAAGATTGTTTTTTCTCTTTTCCTTTCTTTTTTTGTCTTTATCTCCTTGATGCCTAGCAGAATGCCTAGCACATAGTAAGCACTTAGTAAATGCTTGTTGATCGATTGCAACTCGAGCCTCAGATAAGCCTCCTTCCAATTTTCATTTTTATTTTCTTTAAATCCAGGATGGTTTTCTTAGAGCTCTTCTCCCAAGTACAGAAATTAAATTCAGTGCACTATTCTTGCCTGCACAAATCTCCATCCTTGTCTTCTGTGTGAGAAAACCATCATCTGGGGGTCTGTTCCGTTCCTTTCCTACTAGATGAAGATGCATTCGCTGGTCCCGAGTGACTGTGACTGTGGAAGCAGAGCTGGACCCTTCCCATGGCGACTTTCCTTCTAAACTAACCCACAGTCTCCTTGTAAGAAAAAAAAAGGTATATCTTTTCACAAGGCTTTCAGGATCTGGGACTCCAGGCTCCCATTTTGATCCCCGGATTATAGTTTGTTACCCAAACCAAGGATTTCTTGGTTCTAAATATTCCTATCCTGGTTTTTTTACACTTTTTTTTTTTTTACATCTTTCCTGATCCCACCCTAGTACCTTCCCTCTGAGATGGACAAGGCAACATGGAATGTTGCCTTATATGGATGTTTTTTTGCATGTTGTCTATTAGGGTAGAACCTGATTTCTTTGATTTCAGGAACAGGGATTTGTCCTTTTTTTGTGTGTCCACTATGCTTAGTATAGTGCCTAGGGCATACACTAGGAGCTTAATAAATGCTTGTTAACTGATTTACACGAGTTCTATTCTTGTTAACTAATACAGAAGTCTGGTGTGGTAGTGTTCAGCATTAATATAATAATATTAGTAAATCACAGTGTAATTAACACTCTCCCCCTTAACACAAGTAGGTTGTGTGAGAATTATTTCTGTATTTCAGGGATCCAGGTTTTCACTGGAATGCGTTTTCAAAGTGTATTAGCTGTTATATTGCCTGCCTTGTGCTTGGTCTATCAGAAATTAGCCAAGTCCTAGACTTCCTGAAATAGTAAAGTCCAGGGAGATGACCTCTGAAACTCTGGTCCAGCCTTTTGATTCCATTTTTCCTAAGGGCAATCCCTCTAACAGATTGGGGCAGAGGGCTACATTTAGTAGCATCTGGATCTCTGGCTAGTACACATAAAACCACTTGCCATTGTGACCTGCCTTTCATGCAAGTTCACAGCCCGCTTGTCTACTCTGCCTCACTCTATTTTTTAACAATTTGTGGATAGCTCTTTCTTAATCTTTGAACTGAGAAGGTGGGCTCTAGGTTGAATCAATTGTTTAGATTACATAAAATAGACTTTTATAAATCAGTTTCTCACTTGATTCCCCTTCTCCATAGAAGAGAGACTTGGCTGCTTTTGTCCTCCCGGTACTGGTATAGTTCATATCCAGATTTTGGTTGATATCATCCAAAACACAGACTCACTCATTCACTTTGATATGGTCACAGGTGTTAGTGTTTAAATTTTGGATGATGGAGAACTTTGCAGGCTGTTAATAATGATAAAGTCTCTTCTTTATTGTACTATTCAGCTATTTTAAATTTATTTATATTTATTATTATATATCAATATATCTTATTGTTACATTATATTTTGTAAGTTATATTATTAATATATTCTGTTTTATTTATTTACATGGTTTATTAAAATTTATTCTGATGAAATGATCACAGACTTTGTTTCTAATAGAGCTGCAGTTATGACTGTAAGAGAGGTATTTCTTACTAATGACATTATATAAATACTATGTCAGTATCATCAGGTATAATATTATGGTAATAACCATGATTTAGGGTTGGTGCGGTGCTTTATAAATGTCATCTCCTTTTACTCTCACGACAAACCCATTCTATAGGTAAAAGAGGTTGATCCCTGACTTAAGCAGGATCAACCAGCTAGTAAATAAACAAGACAGGATTGGCACTCTGATCTTCTGGCTTCTAAGCCCAGTGCTCTATCTATTATACAATCTAGCTTTTTTTCTATGTTGTATCTAGTTCACTAATGACATAAGCATGCAATGTGTTACGAATACTGGAGTCTCTAAGGTTAACTTCCCATAGGGTTTGTTAATATACTCATTTTTTAAAATAGCTTTGTATTTACAAGCTATATGCATGGGTAATTTTACAGCATTGACAATTGCCAAACCTTTTGTTACGATTTTTCCCCCTCCTTCCTCCCATGCCCTCCCCTAGATGGCAGGTTGACCAATACATGTTAAATATGTTAAAGTATAATATACTCATTTTTAAAAAGAGCTGTAGGGTGGAGCACAGTAGCTACAACTGAGAAGTGACTGTACACATTAACTTTTCCTGAAACTCATCAGAGTTATTTCAAAATAACTTTTTGTATGTGACTATATGTGGAGATTTAGTTGAATAGGAAAAGAAAATAATCCTTGGATTCTTTTCAGATTAACTATGGTTTCTGCTTCCTTCTAACCACCCATGCTCCCCCTTTCCTTCTCTTTCTTTTTGTTAATATTAATTCTTTGCATTAATAATGCATTGTCTTTGAGCTTTTAGTCACCAGACTAATTCTAGGGTGCTTGCGAGCCTAGAGATGGGCGGAAAGGGAAGACTTTTGCTTTGTGAGCTTCTTGCTTTGACCCTGCTGCTTAGCTCATCAAAGCCACCACTGAGTTTCTATATTGCCAAATCGGGGGCCTTTTCTTAGGCTTTACTGCCTGACCCCTCAGTAGCATGTTAATTGGCCCCTCCTCCCTAAAACTCTCTCCGCTTCCCTGACGACCTCCATTAACACTCAGCTATCACTAGCAAGTTCTCCAACCCCACAGCATCCTTTTCTTTTTTAATTTTGGGTGGACCCACGATCTCTTCAATGTGGGTATTCCTTCCAGTGGTAGAGATCACACACAGCCCTCATTTTCTAATTTTACTCTCACATGTGCTTGTTCTCCCATGAATCCCCTAGTGTACTTTTTGGGATCCCTCATGAGGTCTCTCGAGATTTTATGTAGTTTCCAGGACAACCTTCGGGGTGTATCTGCTCTCGGACCTGACCAACCCACCTCTTTTTCTAATCTTATGTTTCCTGGATAATTCTTCAAGCAGCTCTTTGGCTTATCATCGGTCGGCTCCTTATGCCCACCATTCACCTCTCCTCTGCCTTTGGTCACGTTTGGATCACAGAGCAGATGAGAATCACTTTCCCATGCCGTCCATCTCATTCTCTCCTTCCTTATTGCACTCTGAGCTCACTCCTAGTCCATTTGCCACATCTGTCCAAGAAAGAGGCACTGATAGACTGGCCATCCAACTGCGTGTCATCCTTGGAGCTATAGGCATTATTTTTCCATTTCATTTTTCTACTTTAGATCATTGTTTTCTAACTGGTTATGGATCTTACTGAGAAGAACCTGTGGCTACATCCATGAATGAGTACCTGGAGGACATCTCCATTCATAAGGAATCAATCTTCCATTATGAATTAGTACATGATGTGACTGTAGCAAAACAACAATAACAACAACAAACCTTTGCTCAGTCTGTTTTTTATCCTTCATTATACTGACAGTAGCACACATTTTATAGCACTCTACAGAAACACAGTACTCCATATTCCTTATATGGTTTGATGCTTACAACAACCCAGCAGAATAGAGAGTACAAGTAGCATTAGTTCCATTTTGGGAATGATTTTTTTAAAAAGTGAGGATTAAGGAAATTAATTAACTTCCCAAAAGTCACATTTGTAAGTAACCAGGCTTTGAATATGCTTCTGATTCTAGGGAGTGCCTTTTTTTCCTCCTCTTCTCATTGTAGATATCCCCAGCTTAGTGTTCCATTCTCTGTTCTCTTTTTACTCACTTTCTCTGAAAATTCACACTCTCATAGCTTCAGGGATTGCCTTTGTATGGGTACCCATTAGCTCTATATTTCCCTGACCTTCCTCCCAAAATCCAGCCCAAATTTCCAATTAGTCTCCTGGATATTTCCCCTTGGAATGTTCTATTTTCAACTCAGATTCGACACATTGATAACCAAGATGATCACTCCCCTAAAATTGATTTCTCTGTTTTCTATTTCTATCAATGTTATTACTAGTTACAATCATTACTATTATCATTTACTCAGGTTTGACTCTTTAGATTTATCTTGCAATTTCCCTCTTTTCCTTGCTCAGTTTAGTTTTGGATACCATCTTTGCAGTTGATTCTTTTTTCAGTATTTTTTTCTTTTTCATTTCTGTTGCCATCATTGTACTAATGCCTCAATTTAGGCCCTCACTAGCTCACAACAATTTCAGCAGGCTCCCAGCTGGTCTTCTTATCCCAATCTCCTGTTCCCTTCCCTCTATTCATATAGCAATCTTTAGAAAATCCTGCTTTTGCTGTGTTGCGGCTTGTGCTTTGAAACCTAGAAAATCAATTTATTACTAAAAGAATAAACTCTGTTGTCTAGAATTTGAGGCCTTACACAAGCTGCTCCTGTACTTCACTAATCTCTGCTCTTATCCTCCTCTACTGTGACCCTTCCAGCTTGTTTCTGCCTTTCTCCCCATCCCATCTCCAGTTCTGGCTGGGTCGCTCTCTGGGAACATTCTCTCCTCAGCTTCTCTGGGGACATTTTTCTTGGGTCCATATCTACTTGACTTTCCCATTTTTTCCCCTCAGGTTTGGTCCGTCACATACGCAACCTTTTAATTGAAACCTCAGCGCTGTACCTGGACATGGACAACAAGAACAACATCAAGACGGCCAATGCGTTGCTGTTTTCCCTGCTCGACATTCTGCACTACATGCTCATCTACACGTCCAACGTTGTTCGGATGGCGCTACAGGTGACTGCTGTATTCTGTGGGCGGGTGAATGATAAGGCTATCCCATGCCATTTCTCCTCTTCTTTTCCTTTTTTTATCTTATTTTAAAATACACTTATTTAAAAGGAGACTAGAAAGAGAAAGAAAGAATAGACTTCCATCAGGGATAGAAGACCTGATTATATGATTTCTAAAGGAAGCAGAGGGAGACCTCTTGACCATGGGTGACCCACAGTTGGCCCCTAACTATCCACTCTGGAGCAGAACAACCATCTTAAGTTCAGCTCAGGACTGGCCTGGAACCCCAGCTTCAGGGAGGAAAGGGAGAATTTCCCTGCCTAGCATTCGCACACAAATATTGGCCCATTGACCTCCTCTACATAGGAAGTGCACTCAGAGTTGATTTGCCAGAAGCAATAGTTTGCCATTGATTAATCTCTTGTACTTCCTCACTTGCTTAATCTTGTGACCATAGGCATGAAATTTTGATTTAGGGGTTAGGGAAGTTTGGCAACGTAACAAAGCTGATTGGCTCATTTGAGGGATCAGAATTGTAACCTCTGACGATTAGCAACAAATGATCAAATTTTTTGAAGGGACTTTAGTGATTAACTAGTCTAGACTTCTCTGCTCAAACCAATTGCACTAATTGCCCAGTAATATTAATTTTTAAAAGCATTGTTCATGTTTTGATCATCTAGAATTTAGAACATTAGTTCCTTATTTTCTTATTATTTTCTGTTGAAATAGTAAGTGACAAACAACAGAATTTTGAGGGGCTTTTTATTCAGAAGCAAAAGAAGATTGACCAAATACTTTTCCAAAGCTCATAATAACAGAGCTAACATTAGATCTCTAGGATATTTGTTTAGTCTACGGTAGTTTCTATTAAGAAAAATAGTTCCTACCATAGCTAATTTGGACCTGGTGGCTTTCTGGCATAACATAATACAGTAAGCAACTCCACTTAAGACTTCCAAGGGAGGGGGGCTTTTCACAGATACTTGATATTTATTTGACATCATTTCTTTTCTAAAAAGCTGATGAAAACAATCTAACTTTTTTCTTTCACATTCCTACATTAATTTTAAATAATCTATATAAAAAGTGTCAGGTCCTTGTGAACACTAGATTTCTTTTGGCTTCCTCCCCCCACTACCTGTCACACTAGCACAATGAAAAATTTCTTTTTCTTAAAAGTACATCATTTCTTATATCTGTGATCCCATTGTGGTGGTTGTAAATTCTTTGTGATACAATAGATAGTTCCTCTCAAAAAATGGCTTTGATGCTTCTAATGAAAGATTGTCAGGTAGATTATAGATGAAAAGGATCAGAAACTGAAGGACCCCAGAACAATGGAAATCTCCTTGTGTAAATGATTAGGAAGACACTCATGAATATCTTTTTACTGCCTTCATCAAAATCTTCCTTTTTATATATTCATAAAAATTGGTAATGAATTAATCATGTTTCATTCGCCTTAACTCAATTATAGAATGCAGTACAATTAATTACCTTTCTGAATCCCCCCGCATCATGTTTACTATATATTCTTCTTGGCATCCTTGACAGCTGCCTTTGATCTCCATTAGCAACCATGATACCTGGTGCCAGCTCTGAAAGAACCAAGATAAATACTTAAGACTGAATTATGAGCAATGGCAGTTGGGAAAATAGATGGAGTGTGCATCTAAGACACATTCCCCTGAAATAGTGAACTGCAAATGCTTTTAAAACCATGTCTCTCTTCAGCTTCCTTTAAGTCCCAGCGCTAAGATTTTCCTTAATGTAATCTACATTTGCTTTGAAAAATAAATTGTTTTTGATCCAACCATTCTGGAGAGCAATCTGGAACTATGCCCAAAAGGCTATAACTGTGCATACCCTTTGACCCAGCAGTGCCATTACTGGATCTGTATCCCAAGGAAATCATAAAAGAGGGGAAAAGATCCACGTGTGCAAAATTGTTTGTAGCTGCTTTTTTTGTGGTAGCAAAGAATAGAAAAACTGAGTAGATGCTCATCAATTGGGGAATGGCTAAACACGTTGTGATAGATGAAGACAGTGAAATATTATCGTTCTATTAAAAATGATGAACAAGCTGATTATAGAGAGGTTGGAAAGATTTATTTGAACTGAGGCTGAATGAAACAAGCAGAACCAGGAATACGTTGCACACAATAACAGCAAAAATGTGCAGTGATCAACCATGAAAGATTTGGTTCTTCTCAGTAGTTCAGTGATCCAAGGCAGTCCCAATAAACTTTGGATAGAGAATGCCTAATGGATCCAGAGAGAGAATGGAGACTAAATATAAATTTAAGACATGCTATATTCACTTCTTTTTTTGTTGTTTGTTTTTTTCCTCTATGGTTTTCCTTTTTGTTCTGATTTTTCTCTCCCAACATGATACATAAAGCAATGTTTATTAAAAATAAATAATTTTTTAAAAAAGAAGAAAAAAAAACTGTTCTAAAACCCAGAAGAAGTTTGAGTAGGAGAAGCCAGCTTTGATGGTTATTGTTACCAAACATTTACATAGGGTTTTTTTACCTTTGCAAAGCATTTCATTTACATCTGTGACCTAAGTGAAAATGCATATTGATAGGCTGCTTTAGAAAGTGTTTTCCTTTCAACAATGCTGGGAGATCAGTAGTATAAGAGGCACTATCTATATTTTACAGATGAAGAACTATGACCTGGGAAGGTTAAGTGATTTTCCCCAAAGTCACATAACTAGTAAGTGTCAGAGCTGCAATGGCAACCCCCATCTTTTCTGACTGTACATGAGTACAGTGATGACATTATAGCATGTTGTAAATCTCAAAAAAATAGTGATTTTTTTTTAAAGCAAGTCAATGCACATTTATTGAGCACACTATTTTTTTTTTCAAATCTTGTCTCTGACCCATCCCTTCTGAGTGTTCCTGTTAAAGAAGAGTTCCCAATCTACATTGATGGGGGAACTTTCCAGTCAGTCTATGGACAAGCATTTCTTTAGGGCCTTTTGTGTTGCTAAGTACTGCAGATGCAAAGAAGGGCAAAAAAACAAAACGGGAGGAGATCACGCACCAAAAATGGTGTGCCAAGGAAATAGATACGGGGTAACTTGGAGATACCAGCGTGGGAGGAAAGCACGGTTATTAAGGGGGAAGGAGAGGCTTTTTGCTAGGATCTGAGTCAAGGAAGACAGAGGGGAGCAGGGTGACCATTCCAGGCAAGAGGACAGTCGGTGAAAACTCATGGATCCAGCAGATGAAAAGTCTGTGTGGGGAATAGTAAGGAAGCCAGGGTCTCTGGCTCATTCAGTCATTCTACCTGCATCTGACTCTGGGTGACCCCACCTGGGATTTTCTTGGCAAAGATACTGGAGTTGTTTGTCATTTTCTTCTCCAGCTCATTTTACAGATAAGGAAACTGAGGCAGACAGGATCACGCAACTAGTAAGTACCTGAGGCTGGATTTGAACTCAGACAGCTGAATCTTGCTGACTCTAGGCCTGGCATGAGGTGCTCTGATCTCAGAGGAATAAAGTGAGGAAGGAATGGCAAGGTAGGAAGGTGCCAGGGTTGAACAGCTTTCCATTTGGTCTTAGTGGGTATAAGGAGGCATTAGAATCTGTGATACCGTTAGCTCTGCTCTTTCAGAGATTGCTGATTTGAGTGCCGGGTGGGCTAGAAGGAGAAAAGGCTCAGGCAGGGCCTCCCCTGCCCCGAAGGGGATCAGGGGATTAGTGCCAGGATGGGGGGAGTGCCACAGGAGTAAAGGTACAAAGATAGAAGTGGCAGGGCTTGGGGACAGGCTGGACACAGGAGGCCAGAGGGAGGGAGGGGCCCAGGGCTTGGACAGTGGTAGGAAAGTTAGGAAAAGGGAAGGGAGGAGGGTTTGCAGGTAGAGATTATGAGCTCACTTTTGGACATATTGAGCTTAAGATTTATGGGACGTCGCTATCAAGATGTTCGAGAGAGTTATATGTGTGACATTAGAGATCAGAGATGTTAGGACTGAATAATCATCTGTGTAGAGATGATGATTCATCTGCGGGTGCTGATGAGAGCCGTCAAATAAAATAACGTGGAGGGAGTTGGGGAGCACCAGTGGTCAGGGAGGCGACCTAGAGGAGTGCAGCAAGGCTGACACAGAAGGAGCAGACAGGGAGTGGGGGAACCAGGAGAGAGCAGTGCCCTGGAAACCCGGAGAGATGAGGTGCCACATTGTCTGAGGCTACTGAAGTCGAGGAGGAGAGTTGAGAAAAGGCCATTTGACTGGCAAAGGAGAGAGCCTTCCAGCTGTTTCGGCTGAATGATAGATCGCCAAGACCCAAGAGAGACAGAGAGAAAGCAGAGCACTTGTTTCAGGTGGCTTCCAAGAGTTTGACCACAAAGGGAGCAGAGATGCAGGAGGATAATTGCTAGGGATGGAGGGATCAAGAGAGGATGGGGGTGATGTGGGCATGTCTGCTAGTAATAGAGAAGCAGCCAGGAGGCAGGGAGGGATTGAAGATTAATGAGAAAGTAGGAATGACTTATGGGTTGTTGTCAACTTGGAGGGAAACGGTTAGTACAATCTTTCCATGGCCTATAGCTTTTTATTTTTTTAAGTTTTTATTGATACTTTTTAAAAAATATCACAATAGTTTTCCCCAGTTTCTCTTTCCCAGTCTCCACAAAAGCATTTTTAAAAGACAAAAAAAGGGAAAAAGTCAACACAAATGATTAGTGTATCAAAAAAAAGTCTTAAAAATATGTACAATGAACAACACTCATGGACCTTCCACCTTGGCAAAAGGATGAAGTGGGAATGGCTTCTAATAGCTTTTTTTTTCCAGTCATACTTTTCATAATTTTATGACATTGACTTTTTTTTTTTGGCCTCAGTTTCTTCATCTATAAAATGGGAATTTATGACGATCTAATGAGTTTATATTTTTAAAGTTCTTAGCACAATGTCTGACACATTGTAGAGTCTGAAGCTAGATTCAAACTCAGGAAAATGAGTCTTCCTGACTCCTGCCCCAGCACTCTCGCCACTGGCCACCTAATGCTCTGTGTGTATTGTTTCATTCAGCTTAATTTACTCTGTGTCGGTTCATATAGATCTCATGTTCTTCCGAATTCCTAATTTGTGGTTTCTTGTGCCAGTAGTATTCTATTATGTTGCTAGATCACAATGACAGAATTTCCCAATCAGTAGACTCTCCATTTTGTTTCTAGTTCTCTGCGCTCACATACACAGAGCTATGAATGATTCGAGACCAGACCTCCCTTTCTGTTTTTGACCTGTTCTGTGCCCAACATCAGGGATCCTTCTGAACAGAGATCAGAGACTTCCTTTGTTTTTTGGTGTAACAAAGAATAGCTCCTGTTTATATAACACCAAAAGTTTACAAAATGCTTCCTTCCAGACATCTCCAGGAAATGGGTTGTCTGAGTCATATCATTCCCATAATATAGGTGGAGAAAGTCAAGACTAAGAGATTTAATGATTGATCCTGGACTCTCCTAGATTACCACTGGTAGAATTAGGGCTTATTTCTTCCACTCTGAGCCTTTATATCTCCGAGCGTTCTTGTTTGGGTTGGTGAGTTATCAGAAATGACTGACTCGCCCCTGAGGGAGGGCGGAACATCTGGGACCACTGAAGCATGGAGGGATTTTGCTTGTTGCCTGGTACATGTTGGATTTCAGGTCCAGAGTTCTTTCCTTAACAGTGCTTCTAGGCATTGGAGCTAGTTCCCCAGGTATCTGCGACTTTCCTCATCGTTTGCCATAAGTCCGTGATGTTCCATTAATCCCACGACCCGAGTCACAATCTCTTTGAAGATCTTTTCTCCCACATCTTTGGAGGAGCCGAGGCAGTGAGGCTGCAGCTCTTAGCACGCCAGCTCTGATAACTCGATCAAGAACTTTAGATATTTGTGCCCTTGTGGAATCTTTCTCTCTTCATCTTCTCTCATTCATGTTTCCCATTGACAATAAAGAAAAGCAATGTAGGTAAGAAGAAAAGGGATCCTGAAAAAACACCTCTACAGCAAACCAGGTGTAGGGATAGCTGGGGCCGGTGTTTTCTGAGACACTGGCCGAGACCCGGTCTGGAGGAAAAGCTTATCCAAATGGGGGCCGTAGAGATTTCTTCTCCTTTTTTCACATCCTTTTCCCCCCTTATATTATGTTCCCTTATGTTATCTTATATTTCCCTTATATAATTGTTATATTTTCTCTTATATAAGCCCGCTTACTTACTTTTGCCCTGAACACAAGTGGAACTTGCTTCCCTCCAGTCATTTTTGAATCCCCAAAATCTTAACTGTCACACGTGGATAATTGGAGAAGAGTGGCCAGGTGTTTGGGGTCACTGAACAAGGTGGAAAGCCCTCACCAGGAGTAGGGGCTTTCTGTGGCAGATGCACAGGCAGCCAGTTTTTACATTGGCTGTAAGAGTCGTTCTTCAGTTCTGCACAGAGTATAGAGTAGGTATCTGAAAGACGGGTTGAGTCCTTTACACACCCTTACATCCCAGGCTTTTTCTACCTACTTATATCCTCAGGTAGGAAACACTTAGATTCTGCAACTATCATGTCATAGTTAAAAGCATTTGATCATCCCCATCTGAGCCTTAAAAGTGGAATTGAGATTTCTAGGTTAATGCTACAGTCTTTTCTATGAGAAATCTCCATTTTTCTAATAGTTTCAGACATAAGCTCATAAGCCAGTGGAAAACATAGAGATTCAAAGCTAATAGGTCCCATCAGTTCATTTGGTTCTGATGTAATTGGAAGTAATTTGGTCCATGTAATTAGAAAATAGATTTTCTTTTATTGAGATGAACATTAATTCTTTTATTCTTCTATTGCTTTTTTAGTTTGTTTTTACCTCATTTTCATTAATTAATACTCTCCCCTAAGTTCCCTACCCAGTAAACTATCCCTTGTGACCTAGAAGAAAGAGACAAAGAGTAGTTCAGCAAAATGAAATAACACACCCATGGCTTAGAATACATGCAATAGTCCTCTCAACAGGAACCCTGCTGCCCTCCTCCACCAGAAAAAAAAGGGCTATTCGTTTTTTCAGCTCTTCTCTAGGGGCTACATTTGGTCTATCAGTGGTATTCACTTTGAATTGTTGTTCTTTCCCTTTACATTGTTGTCAGTGTGTATGTTGTTTTCCTGGTTCTTCACAATTATTCTGCATCAGTTCATTTCAGTCTTCTCTCTGTCGTTGAATTCTTTATGTCCTTTATTTTTATGGTATATTAAAATAGGTACAGTTAATTTATCCTTTCTTCAGTTGATGAGTATCTACTTTGTGTCCAGAACATTAATTCTTAATTGAGTACCTTTAATCAAGGAAAATGGATACAAAAAAAATCTTGTCACTCAGCCTGAGGCAATGAACCCATTAGCTTTCTAGAGAGGGGACCAGTAATCCCAGCCACTGACCTAAGGCAGCACACCCACTTGCCTTACATGCTTTAGCAAAGGACATTGCCTTCTCTTCTCTGACAGATCTTCTCTGACCGAAAATGAAAACGTGGTTAGAAAATGAGCATGAAATGTGTAATTACTTAAAATTATATGCTAAAGAAATAAATGTTTCTTTCATCTCAAATAATTCAGGTTCAGAAATCAAAACCCCAACACCACTTTTATGTATTTACTATAAAATCCCTTGGAGAATACAGATAAAATGAATGCTCTTTTGATTTTCTCGTTCCTGTTTGTGCCTTCTAATAAAGCTAAACCAAAATGTTTGAGGTTAATCAGCATAGCAACATATATATGAGTGTGTGTGCGTATATATATATATTATATGTAGCTGCATGTATGTATTTATAAGTGCATATACATCAAACATATATGTATATATGTGCATATATATAATATGCTTAAAATAACCTTTGGATTTTATTCAGCCTATTCCTTCAACATGTTCAGATATATAGAAAGTATATATTTGATAGAATGTATATATTTTCTTTGCATCCTATTTAGTTGAAAATACTTAAATTTGGGGCAGCTAGAGCTGCAGTGGATAAAGCACCAGCCCTGAAGTCAGGAGGACTTGAGTTCAAATCTTGCCTCTGACATTTAACACTTCCTAGCTGTGTGATCCTGAGCAAGTTACTTAACCCCAATTGCCTTAGCAAAAAAAAAAAAAAAAAGCTTAAATTTTCTTTTACTTATTATCATAAAAACAGTTCACCCATAGCTGTTGTTTACTTGCTCCTAAGAATGGTTATCATCTGAATTTTTGTTCCCATTCAGATTTGTACCACTGTTTACTTCTAGTATGCAACAAGGTGACCATTTCTTTTTCTCTCTCTCATTGAAGGCCCAGAAGAATGCTACAGGAGAGCATACTCAGGCTGCTGAAGACCTTTTGCTTATTAATAAACCTCTGACAGATCTAACTAGCTTGCTTATTCAGCTGGTAAGAACTTATTTCCCCTAGAACCCTTGTGAATATTACTCATGTCGAAATTATTTGAATATATTTTTCATCTCATGGGCTTCAATGTTGGGCTTATCTTTTCTTTTGAACTTGAGTCAAAACCAAGTTCTATAAAGGGTCTTTCTAAGGATAAATGAATGAATATAAAAGCTTTTATTAAATACTCATTGTGTGCCAAGCACTCTGCTAAGCATTGCTGATAGGAAAGAAAAATGAGTCCTTGCTCTCAAGGAGCTCACGTTGTAATTGGGAGAGATGCTACGTCTACATTTGGATGGAGGCAACTGATTGTCTTCAAGGGGCAGCAGCAGGGCAGAAAGCAGGGCTCAAAAGCTCTGAGGGACTCTCTGAAATTCAACTCAGCAAACCCTCAAATTCTGAAGTATTTTAAAGTGATTGAGGTTTTCATTGTATAACTACATCTTGACTCGGAAAGCGTCTCAGAGCATATACTGCTAGCCAAGTAATGACCACTGGGCACTTCCTGGGTGCCAGCCACTGTGCTGAGTGCTCAGGAGACAAACACAAGCCACAGCAGCACCCACTGAAGTGGGAGGAGTGGGCACATTGAAGTCTGAAAAGGTAGCAGCGCAGCCTAGAGGGGAATAAAGAGGAGCCAGCCGGGCCAGCCATATCTAATGACCCTGAAAAGAAGAAGACTCTGTGGGAAGGTGAAGATTAAAATAAGTAAGAATCTAATGACTTTCAAACAAGATATTTAGGGTAAAATCTGTATTTTTTGTTGTTGTATGGAGATCCTAGTGAGAGAGTGCCTTCAACCAGTGTAATTATGTGATTGTATTGTGACTGAGAGCCCAGTGAGCACTCTGTACCCAATCTGTGGGTGTCCTGGCAGGGATGGAGAAAGCCTGTCTTGCCGGTTCTGCCCCCACCCCGCTCCATTGTCTGTCTTTGCAGAAACATACCTAATTAAAAAAAAAAAAAAAAAAAAAAAAAACCTTCACCTACATTTACAGACCGCAAACCAAAGTTGTCCCCTGTTGAAGGCTTTAAATTTTTTTTAAAATTTAGGTTACAGTTGACCTCATGATCCTTTTTGGGGTCAACAGCATGCTGCATTTCCCCTCCGAGGGGAATTCTCCACTAGGGCTTATCATGACGAGCTCCACTAATGATGTCCACATCGTAGGCTTTCTTAACACTGATGATCGAATGAGAAAAACAGGAAAACACTGAACCGATCTCCACAGGAGTTTAAACAAAAAAGGGTTAACGTGGGCCCGACAGGAGACCGGCTGAAAGAGCTGCCATCTTGCACGCATCCCCGGCTCTTGAAAAGCTCTCGTCAGAGTGAAGTGTTTGAGATGGGAAGTCCCTGTTTTAATTCGGGGACGTCTGGAGCTCGGAAGCTGTTCTTCGGTGGATAAAGTGTAGTTGTTTCCTCGGAGGCAGCGCCGAGGGTGCGCACGCAGCATCCCGCCAAGCCTGAGCCTTGAAAGGGCTTTCTCGCTCTTGTCTCAAGGACAAAAGTAAAGTCTCCTTAAGAAAAAAAAGAAGAAGGAGCACCTCCACGTTGCCTCCCGTAGCTTTCCATCTCCCGAAGGGGAAGGGAAGGAGTCATTTTACTTCCCCCTTTTCTGTAGTTATATTCAGTTTCTTAAGAGACTTAATTAAGAGATGTAACTGATTAAGACATTGCTCCCTTCTGCCAGGATCCGCAGCCTCCCCCGCCTTTGATGAACCTAGGTTTGATTACAGTGTTTGTAATAGTTACCCTGATTACCCTGTTTAATTACATCCTTCAAGTGATTGGGCCGAGGGCCGGGAGGGCTGCCCTCCATCCTCGCGGCGGCAAAGAATCGGCGCTTTCAGAATTGTTTGTTGAGCATGTGCCTGTCTCAGTAAACCTAACAGCCGTGACAGACCATTAATGGGGAAAGCTCTGGCAGCGGAGCAGCGGCGGGCACCTGGAATGGAGATTGGATTCCCTACCCTAGAGCGGAACATGTGCTGCCTTGGGAGGCAGCTTGCCGGTTCTGAAGTGGAGGAAGAACAGAGACGCGAGGCTGTCATTTTCTGGGAGCCTGGAGCGGAGGGGTGCGTCTCTGCGGGAGAGGGCTGTCTGTCAGACTGGCACCGGGGCCACCCCAGCCAGCATCGGGGGGGCGTCGCAGGCGCTTCGGCCGCCGGCCAGCACGCTGGCTAGGGCCTCGGGCCGGCCTTGCAGGGGGACAGACCCGTCAGAACCGGGCATCCGAAAGGAGCTTTGGAAGTCTTCTCAGCTGGATATCTCGCTGTGCAAGTGAGAAACTCGGACTGATATATCTTAGGTTCACGAGCCAGAAAAGAACTGAGAGGCTGTCCAATCCGGTCCTTTCAGATTCAGAGGGTTTGGGTAGTTTGCCCAAGGTCACTTTCCAGTTACATGTAAAGATAGTTTTCAACATCCTTTTTTTTAATTAAAGCTTTTTATTTTCAAAATATATACATGGATAATTTTTAACATTCACCTTTACAAAACCTTGTGCTAACTAATTTTTCCCTCCCCTCCCCTTACCTCCTTCCCTAGATGGCAAGTAATCCAATATATTAACATTCATTTTTGAAAGATTTCATTTCTAAATTTTTCTTCCTCCTTCCTTTCTTCTCCCCTCCCCAAGACAGCAAGCAATCTGATATAGGTTATACATGTATAATCATATCAAACCTAGTTCCATATTAGTCATGTGGTAAAAGAGGATCAGAACAAAAGGAGAAAGAAAAAACCCAAACTGAAAATTGCATGCTACGATCTGCATTCAGACTCCATAGTTCTTTCTCTGAACATGGGCAGCATTTTCCTTCATAAATCTTTTGGAATTGCCTTAGATAATTCAGTATAGCTGAGAAGAGCTAAGTCTCTCAAAGTTGATCATCACACAATGTTGCTGTTTGTGTGTACAATGTTCTCCCGAGAACCCAGGTCTTTTGGCTTCAGATCTGTTGCTCTTTCCATGTTGTGACATTTGTCGAATGTCACAGAGCTAATTGTAAACAGAATTAGGACTGGTTTATGTCTCTTAACTCCTTTGCTAATGACTCTTTCTGATTCCATTTTCCAGAATGAGAGGTTTTGTTGAATTCAGCAAAATATGCAAGATGAATCCGTAACTGACAGTTAAAAACATGCTTTCACCTTCTGTATTCAAGTCATTTTAACAAACATGTATTAACCATCCAAGGGTGATATTCAGGTCGTTTGGCAGGGGACACAAAGGCAGAATCCCAGCCATCCCCAACCCAGCTAGGTTGGCTCATCACACGTAATCAGTGTTCTTTCTCCGGTACCTTCGCTCAGCACTATCTGCTCAAGAGCTGTTCTGTTCATCTTCTATAACACCTTCACTGAAGATTCTTCTTTGTGAGCAGGCCTTTTCCCAACCTATCCTCTTTACACCTTTGCCTTTCCCATGTTAGTCTTTGGATTCTTCCCTTGAGAATTTAATCTATGTTCTGAAATCAGAAAATAATGGTCACTATCAACATGATACTAGATACTCCAGTAGGTCTGTGATCTCATCATTGTGGGTACTGTCTCTTACCATACAGATTGTAACTCCATCACATTAACCCATCCTGTTAATAGATCAATGAATATGCGTTTAAGAAAAGCTTATTATGTGCTAAACATAGGCAAAGAAAGAGAAAAACATGGCCCTTGACCTCAAAGAGCACACATTCTAATGTGGAAGACAGTGTTCAAAGAATGTAGCATCTTAAAAATATTAATATATTTTAACTGCATTAAAACTTTGGAGATATCCTCAATGTAGTATTTAGGAGAAAAAACCTTGGAGGGAAGGCATTTGAGGGAGGGGGAGAAGACTAGAAAAGGCCTCTGGCAAAAGGGCAGATTTGGACTGAGTATTAGAGGAACCCAAGGAGTCCAGAAGGCCAAGATGAAGAATCAGAATCCCAGGCAAGGGGACAGCCAGCGAAAGTGGATGGAGTCAGGAGGTGGAGTAACTTGTATGAGAAATTAAGAACAAGAAGATCAATATCACTGGATCATGGAGAATGTATAGGGGAATAATACATAAGAAGAATAGAGAAATAAGAAGGAATTGGGTTTTATCTGAACCTTTTTATTTGATCATGGTAATAGGGACTTTGTTGAGGAAGGGACTAATATGTTCATATCTGTATTTTAGGAAGATTCCTTTGAAAGCTGTGTGGTAAGGAGACCAAAACAGGCTATTGTAATAGTCCAGGTAGGAGGTGATGAGGATTTGCTCCAGGATGGCAGTAATATGAGTGAAGAGAAAGTGGCAAATAGAATATATGTTGTGAAGGCAGAAATAATGAGATTTGGCATTAGATTGGATTCCCTATGACTTGTGCCCTTGTCCTCCTGTGTGGTTGCCAGGGAGTATCCATGTAATGTTTCAAGGATCTTTCTCAAGTTCTGACATCCTGAGCAAACCAATCGAGTACACTGATTGTCTATCGGTTATCCCTGGCTATTGTCACAGGCTCATCTTTCTCTGTCATACATGTCTTTGTGGACTTCCTTCACATCACGCCTCCTTCACAATTCCTTGTTTGTAATGTGTTGCAAGGGCAGCTAAGTGATGTAGTTCACACTGTACCTGCCCCTGAGTCAGGAAGATTCATCTCCCTGACTTCAAATCCACCCTCATACATTTCCTCGCTGTCTGAGCCTGGGCAAGTCATTTAATCCTGTTTGCCTCAATTTCCTCATCTGTAAAATGAACAGGAGAAGGAAAGGGCAAACCCCTCCAACATCTTTGCCAAGAAAATCCCAAATGAGGTTACAAAGAAGCAGACATGTCTGAAATGACACAACTGCAGTAACAACTTGCTGCAGCTTGTTCACATCTGCCCTGTGCCTTTCCATTTTCCTTTGAGTCACTCTTAAGTTGAATTCCTCCGAAATTTTACTGTTTCATAACTTAGTCATACAGTATCAACCAAAAAATATTGGTTGTAAAATACAGGAATACATTTATGATCTTTAAGAAAATTGCCTTTTTTCCACCAAAGCAGTCTGTCCATTCTTGTCCTCTTGTCCAAATATGGACCTATCTCTGGGCCCAGTTCACCAGTGCTCCATAAATTTCCACTGGGCCACACTATTTTTCTTAGAAAATAGATGCAAGTCCTGTTATACGGTAATTTAAGTTTCACAGAATTCCTTTTGCACAACACAACACTGTGATGTACGCAATGCTAGGGTTATCGTCCTCATTTCACAGATGAGAAGACTGAGGATCTAAGAGGTTAAACAAATTGCTCCTGATCACATGAAACTGAGACTGTAAATCCCCTTAACCTGGTTCCAAGTTGTCTTATCCTCATTTCTTTATTACCTTTTCCCTCAAAATGTAACTGGTAATACACCTGCTCCACCGAGCATCCCTCTGAAATCTCATTATAATGTTATCTCTAATGTTTGTATTAGTAGAATTGTATTATGGGAGAAACCACCCAATAAGACCACCTATTACTTAGAGAAAATGCATCTCTGGGATGGACTCCTTTTCAGATCATCTCTTATATTAAGATTCCAATGGCTTCACAAAATGCCTCGTTTGAGTAATCTGTACTGCATTATGTATCATCATTGAATTAATTAAAATGATCAGGGGAGAGAACTTTGGTATACTTCCTATGTTGCACAGAGTGCCAAATATTTATGGCTACATCTGTGTTAAAGAAAAATTGTAATAAGCCTATTGGGAGCCTAACTGGGGCATATGAATGCAAAAGATAAATTTTACTAAGATTGTTAAAAACTAGAAGAGGCACAATGTGAAGGTGGGGGAGGAGAGGGAAAGGCAATCCTTAGTTTTCATTTATCTAGGATGATTTTGGTGGAATCCTGCCTAAGGGAAGAGAAATAAGCTAGTTGGACTCTTAAAAATTCTTCCAGCAATATAATTCTATGAAAGTTAAAAAATGATTATTCTAAAGAAAATTTGAAACCTATTTACTTGCAAATTATTAGCTGCATTTGTAATATGCATGATATGTGTTTTATGCTGAGATATTTGTGCAAGACCTGAAAAATTTAGGGTAAATAGGTGGACCATGGCCCCTGAAGAAAAAATATACCAAGATAATTGTTTTGACCTAAATATTATATTTCCTTGAGCTCTCTAAGGAAGAGGAAATTAGAAGTCAAGCTATACCATTGGGATATTTTTTTATTACCAGATAATTAATGCATGAATTATAGCCTACTTTTCCCTCATTTTTACAAGCATAAAAAGAGAAAGAAAAGAAAAAAAGGAAGAAAGAAAAGAAAAAAGAATTGTTCTCAGATTTCCAAGAGAGACTAACTACTTAAGCTCCTCTGAGTTGTGGTCCATAGCAGAATGGGACCCAGTTTCAATTTCTCCCTCTTTCTTTTACGCCAGAGTAAGCTCATAAGACCCCCTATTTTTTGGAGTAACTAAAGGGTTTTTTTTGTATTATTAATAATTATTAAGCATTTAGTAAGCACCTACTATGTGCTAGATCTTATGATGGTCATTGCAGATACAAATGAAAAAATAAAATCATGGTGAAAATAACAAAAGGGAAGAGATTGAATTGGGGATGATGGGTTTCATTAATAGCTGTCTCAAGTAGTATTCACAGAGTCACAGATGTAAGAAGAGACCTTAGTGTTCGCAACCAGTCTATCCAAGCATAGTATTGCGCAAATAAGGAAGTGAAGGCCCAGGCACATAAATTACCTACTCTAAATCCCACCACAAGAAAGCCCCTCTACCCCATGAATCTGTGCATAAAGGTAGAGGAAATTCTACATTGGTCACCTTGCCTTGATTTCTACTGCTTCTGCAACCCAAGAGAGTCTTATTAGGTTTCTTTTTGTTGTCATTTTTGTAGGTTTTGTGTCAGAGGATAGTATTTAGTCAGTTTTGTTTGTCTTTTTCTTTTAGTTTTAATTACTCATATTTTATTATTTCTACTTAATCATTTCCTCCTTATTCAAGAAAAAAAATGACCTCACCCCACTCCTTCTCTGATCTCCCTATTATGTGCTATACTGATCTCCAGAACATGTACTTAAATGTTGCTTCTACCAAATACTCTTTGCTCTTCAATTCTCCATTAGCTCACCACTGTTTGGCTTTTGTCAATGATTTCACTCTTTTATTGAATCACAATTGAGATTGGATCTATTTTAGAGCAAAAAAAGGGGGGATTTTGTTGCCAAATTGAGTCAATAAGTGTAGGGAAAATTAATTTTCCTTTATCTTCCATTTTCTTTAAGTAAATTAGAGAGTTGGAGATTTTTCTGTGAAAAGATATATCATCTCTCACATATTCTAAATAATTTTGCTAAGTACTTAATCTAACTTCAGAGGTAAATTATTTAAGTTCATGGCCTAATACTAAAAGTCTTTCCCTAAAAGAGTTAATTATCTCTGCAATTAGAATATAAAAGCCACTGAATATGAAAATTATGCTAGTGCCTCATATTATGACATCAGAAAATCGTGATGAGGGACAGGAAGTGATGCATCCAAGTGCCAGGAGCCCCATCTGGTGAAGGGCATGCATTCATAAGCTTTGGGCTGGGGAATAAAGAAATCTACCTGGCCCACGTGCAAGCTCGATTCTCATCCTGGCCTTACTAGGTCATTGAGATTTATCCAAACTATGTTGTCTTAGTCTTAGTGGGAAAGTTATGTGCTGGAAATGGGCTTTGGGTTTGGATGGAACCAGAGGGTCTGGGTTCAGATCTTGGTTCTGCCATTTATCGCCCCAGTGACTTAGACACTGGTTTTATGCAGATGTTGGTTTCCTCTTCTCTAAAATGAGAACGTTCTCTTCCAGCAGTTCTGTTGTGCACAGACTGTTTTTCTTTGGGATTTTGCTTGTAAATGTTCTGTAATTGCTCCTTCGCAGATTAATTCTTGAGCTTGTAATTCTTTGGATTAGACACTTTGCTCATTTTTCCAGCCTTCTTCCTGGGCACTTTTAGAGTCAGTCTGGGCTGAACACATGTCCTCTTGGTTCCTTCTGCCATTTTGGTAGAGTATTGAGGGTTATGTGATTCCAGGTTCTCAAGGTTAGCTCAGTCTGGTCTGCAGGCTCCCAGAGATTCCAGAGTGGTCTGTTCACTGTCTTGCTGTTCTCACATCCTGCACAAGACCGGGCTCCTCTCCTTGGCTGTACCAGCTTTTCTTTCCCTGGTAGACCACCTCAGTCCTTTGTCATTTCTTGTGTGGGAATGGCCCATGTGTTACCAGTTGAACCTCCATCCCATAGGGAGCCTTTCTCTGCCTCCTCATGCTGATCCAGGCTAGAAAAATGGCTCTGTGACTTTTTCTTGGCCATCCTGTTTAGGTCTATTTTCTTTGTCTTGTGGAGACATGGGGGACAGCTGAGCTCCCTTTCCTCCTCCTACCCCTCTGCTTTCTTAGCTCCGTCTTGCCTGTATTGGCTTTTCTTGCATTTAGTTTCATAAATACTCATCCCAGGAGTTAAGGCTTTTCACTCATTTGTTTAGAAAATATTAACCTCTACTATCTTTGCCTTCCTCTAATACTCTGGCCTGCCTTAATAAAGTACTGTCATTCATGCCCATCCACAAAGATGCAGAGACCCACGCTACCTCTTCCTCCTGTTGCTGTTGCAGAATTCAAAATTCAGTCAGTTTTCTATCCAGTCTTCTTGACATTTTTCATACAGATAAGCTTTTAGGAGGCTTTCTTGATGATCAATTGTGTAGTTATACACTTGCAGACACCCAAGAGCATGAACCATAAGTATTATAAAATAGCAGAGTTTCAGAATATTTGCTTGATGCATACTGATCAGAGGCTAGCCAGACCCTAGAACTACACAGCCCACACACTCATTGCCTCTTCATTGTTATCTACATGACAGTTGCATATAAAATACTGACTATACTTCAGCTTTAAGGGCTTGACCAAAAAAGTATAATTTTGACCAGAAAAAATAACTTTAAAAGTGTATAGAACTCAATTCAGTTATGTCTTTCTCTGTTGATTCACGGAATTAGTTTACAGGTAGAACAATAGTGTTTTTCCTCCTTTCCACACTTCAGATTTGAAACTGAACTAGAGTCTTTTTCTTAAGTTATATGAAAACTTTTATTATCAATGATGAAATTCAGGGTAGAAACACCTGTTTTATGAACCCTGGTTTATTTTATCAAGCAACCTCAGCTTAGACTCACAGAAATATCCATGAAATCAGTTGGCTAGACTCAAGAGGAAGGGAATCTTGAAACTTCATCAAAAGCTGTTCTTCCCCGAACATTCTGAAAACGTGTTACTGCTGAGAGCTGTTGACAAGGTAACCTTCATGGCATCATCTCTTGCCACAGAGCCCTAAAGAGACCATCCCCACATGTACCATGACAGAAATATGGAGAATTACTGATAATTCCAGTCCTTCAGAATGCAGTTTTGTAAAGAATAAACAAATATAATCATCTTTCTCTTAGTAACTGATGTCTGTGCAATCCACCATCATACCTAAGATCAAAACATTAGAACCTAGTTTCAGTTAAGGGCTATGAACCTGCTGTCTGAAAGCTAACATGAATTGAAGATAGGGGATTAGGAGGTAAAGGAAGACTTGGCTTAAGTTGGAGAGAGCCATGGAAAACTATAGTAGTGTGTTGGAAAGAGTCTTGAAATGAGAAAAGCCTCTTCTGTGCTTCCCCAAGAAGACTTCTTGGCTTTCTCTCCACTAGTTAGTCTTTCTAGCTTTCCCTAACCTTGAATTGTCCTTGGTGCCCATTCCTCCTTTCCACTCCCACAATCTTTTCCCCTGTTTCCTGGATAAACACGATGATCTGATACGCTGGGCTTGGCCCCTATAGATAATGATAATTTATCTGAAATCATTCCTCAGTGATTAACACACTCACACATCATCTATATGCTCCCCTTGGCAGTGATTCTGGACCTTGAGCTGCCGTTGTTCTTCCTTTTGTTTTCTATCCATCCCTTATTTCTGCACTCCTCAACCCGATTCACCAACATCCCATGCTAAAACTTTTCACTGTACTTTCGTGAATACTTCCTCCATTAGCAACAAACTTGCTTTCATCTCAAACCTTTTCATTTCTTGTTCTATCTTGTTACACTTCCTGAGACCCGGACCTTCCTGATGCCCCAACTTCCTTGATCATACTTTGTTGTACCAACTCACTGTCAGTGGAGGAGTTGGAATATGTTTTGTAAACCATTGTCATTTCTTTGCTCTCCTACTGCCATCACTCGGCAACCTATCCTTCTTGGAGTTTCATTCCAGTTTTCTCATTCAATCAAGATTGTGGTGGCTGTTGTCTATCAATCTCTAGGACACTCTCCATCCTTCCTCAATGAATTCAGTGCCTGGTTAACAGATTTTCTGTCCCAACTCTTACCCTCCTCATACTAAAGGACTTCAATGTACCTATTCAATCCACTGTCCTAACCCTCCCAATTTCTCAATTTACTCATTTCCTCTCCTCTATTCAGCTTCAGCTACACACAGAGATGATCACATCTTGATCTTGCTTTCATTCACGAATGTTCTTCTTCCATCTTCTTGAATTCTAAAATGCCCCTATCTGATTATAGATCTCTTGCTGTTCCACCTCTCCCTCTGTCTTGCAACTCCAATCCATGTTTTCAATGTTCTTTGGGCAACTAGAGGAAAGAGTGACAGATCTAAAGTCAGCATGACCTGAGTTCAGATTTAACCTCAGACATTTAATGAACTGTGTGAACCTAATATTTTGATCTTAGGTATGATAATAGTCCTTTGATGAACATCAGTTCCTTCCTCTCTAAAATGGGGATAATAATAGTAACTACCAGGGTTGTTGCAAAAATCAAATGAGACATTTGTAAAGTTCCTGGCACATAATAGGTGCTATAGGTACGCTTATTTGTCTCCCCTTACTTTTCTCCTTGGGGGAGCCAATGGATTGGCGATTGGTAACAGCCAGGAATAGGACCATACCCTCTCTGATAACAGAATAAAATAGGGTAGAGTCTTGTAAAGTTCACAATCATTGCTCTGACAGAGTAAAGAAGGTACCATTGATAATGAATGAAGATCAGAGAAGTCATGTCATTGTACCCATCTAGCACTTACTCATCTTGCTCCAAGATAGACATTCATTGACAAGAAAGTCAAGCTCTTTCATATCAAATTTAGGCCAGCTTGTAAAGACTTACAAATTGTAAGACCTCATCTTCATCTTTCTCTAAGGTAATATAACAGAGCCCATTGGATTTGGAGACACAGGAACTGATTTAAGACTCCTTTGTGTGACCGTGATCAGTTCATTCACCTGCTTTTGCCCCTATGTGCTCATCTCTAAAATATAGACTTGGATTGATGGTCTCTGAGGGCATATCAGTTCAAGATCTGTGATCCAGTCTGAAGGCCTACTCTTCATTCATCTGGTCATGGTGCTTTTGCTGGTGGTTGTGATTCCCCGTGGTCTTTCCCTCTGTTCAAAGGAGATTTAAGGCTGTTTTGTTTTGTTTACTTTGATTTCCAAACCACCTAATCCACTGAGTAGCAGAAGAATCCTCCAGTCAGCAGCAAGGTTGGGGCTGCACTTGCTGCCTTGTTTTTATGGGACCAATTTCTAAGTTTCACCAGGAGCACATCTTCATTGGTCTCGCCACAAAAAAAGGACAGACGTACTTGTGTTTACCTGGAAAGGTGTTAAACAGTGTCCTCCTGAATATTTTAAAGTCATAAGAGAGTGGGAGACCAGGTTCCATTAGCAACAAACTATGAAGGCAGAATGCACATGTATAGAGTTTACAGCTGTAATCAAATAAAAATTATAACAGCTAATCTGACATTTAATGATACACATAATCATTATTGAGCTACATGGTAATTAGGTAGCAGTTCACAGAAATGACTATAATTAGTGTTACTTTTATGCAGTCTAACCACATTTTTTAGTTTTTCTCCTCTCATTTTGTTAGTTTTCCAGTATCAATAAACAATATCCATGTCAACAGTTTTCCTGGATATCTCATATTATTTCTTCATCATCATCATCATTAATCAATAAAAAAGCAATAAGTACCTGCTATTTGTTAGGCACTAGAGACATATTTTCAAAGAATGAAATAAACTCTATATTTTAATGGAGGAGGCAAGTACAAATATAAATTGTTGTTCAGTCATTTCTGGACTCCATTTCGGGTTTTCTTGGCAAAGATATTAGGGTTGTTTAACATTTCCTTCTCCAGATAATTTTATATATGAAGAAACTGAAGTAAATAGGGGGAAGTGACTTGTTCAGAGTCATTTACACACAGCTAGTAGAGTCTGAGGCTATATTTAAACTTAGGTACTCCTGCCTCTAAGTCCGGTGTTCTATCCACTGTATCACTAGAGAAATCCAATCAACAGTTCAGGAGTAAGCATGTACAGAATACATTGAATAAAGGGATCTACTTCTAAAAGTGCTGTGTTCCCCATCCATTAAAGCAAGTGGATCACATGTCAGATATGTTATAGTAGAGATTTGTTTTGTGAATGGATTAGATGAGATGGCTGCTGAGGTCCCACCCATTTCTCAAATTTGGTGAGTCTGTAAATACATAATTAAATATAAGATAGTTTGGAGGGAGGGCATTAGCATTTGGGAAAATCAGGAAAGGCTTTGGTTAGAAGGTGCTACGTGCACTGAGTCTGGAAAGGAGAGAGAGATTGATTCTATGAGCTGAAGATGAAAGGAATGGCCAGTGTTAACCTTTGAGGGCATACAAAGGGAGTGATAGATGAAGTATGAGTGGAAAGGCACTGTGGTGCTTGGAGAGATCAGTTGTGTAAATCAAGACAAAGGGTGATGCAATTGTGTGAAACCTGAGGGAACGTGAGTCAGCTCATAGTGTGAGTGGAGATGTGTTTGGGGAATGGATCCCTAAGTAATTGGAGGGTGTGTTTCAGGTGTGGATACCTGGTAGTTTGGGATTTGCTCAATTGTAGGGATCGGGGCATTTCAGTTTCCCCAGGGTGAACCTTGATTTAGGGAATATGGAAAGAAGGAGATTTCCTCAGCACAGACAGACACTCCCAGCCTATGCAACCAGAGAATGAAATTGATTGGCCACTGGCCCTTGTAATTTCCCCCTGGGAAGATTCTAGCATTTGGGGCTATTGATGACAAACCCTAACAGAATTTACAAGTCTTTTCATGGGAAAGTAAACACTTGGTGGGAGGCTACAAGTGGACTCAGAGCCAGAGGGTCAATTGTGTGCGAGATTAGGTCTACAATCTATATTCGTTCTAAGTCCACCTAACTATTATGCTCTTACAGGCATATTGACTGTGTGGATATAACATGCATTAGACTTTGTTAAATGGTTTGCTGAAAGCAATGGTTTGCCCAGATTAATTAACTTGCAAAACAGGAAATTAAGTCATTACTTTTTCATGATGAAGTCATTCAGGTCCTTTGTGATTACTGCTTCACTTTCTAAATGCTCATTAGCCATCCCTTTAATGACATGTTCTAGAAAAACACTTCTTAACCTTTTTATGTCATGGACCCCTTTGGCAATTTGAAGTCTATGGGGTCCTCCTTAGACTGTTTTTAAATGAATAAAATAAAATACATAGAATTACAAATTGAAAGACAGTTGTCAACACATTTTAAAAACAAGTTTAAAGACCCACAAGATAAGAATCATCTCTATTTATTTTAGAATATTTCCAGGCATTTAAATCGGTGTTATTGGCCCATAGTTTGGTCATTGGTCATCCTTTGAAGATTCTATCCTATTGACTTTTTTAAGAATTGAAATGTTTGATCCTCTCCAGTCTTGAAGCCTCTCTACCATCCTCCATGACTTTTCAAAGATCTCCAATGGCAGCTCGCTCTTTTCTAATTCAAAAATAAAAATAATAGCAATGAGAATACCACCAGCAACGGACTTGTAGAACACATTAAAGTTTGCATAGTGTTCTACCTACATATCTCTTCTGAGCCTGACAGCAACGTTAGGAGGTACGTACAGATCTCACCTCTGCCTTGTTAACTTCATGACCTCGGAAATGTTAAATCTCTCTGACCCTCAATTTCTTCATCAATAAATGGAGTTGAGGACACCTCTTATTTCCTCCCTCAAAAAATTGTTGTGAGACTGAAATCAGCTAATGTATCCGCCTTTAGGTTCTTTGTGTCTTGAAGCATTTCTTTTGTTTTGTTTTGCTGAGGCAACTGGTGTTAATGACTTGCCCAGAGTCACACAGCCAGGATGTATTGGAGGCCAGATTTGAACGTCCTGACTTCCGGACGGACTCTATCCACTGCGCCACTTAGCTGCCCCGAAGCATTTCTTTAAAGGGATCTTTCATTCTCTTCTAGTTTTATCACAGTGGTTGATTTGCTAATTGTGTCCATCTCTTGGTGACTCCATTTGGTTTTTTTTTTTTTTAGCAGAGATACTGAAAGGGTTGGCTATTTCCTTCTCTGGCTCACTTTACAGATGAGGAAACCGAGGCCCATGGAGTGAAGGGACTTGCCCCGGGCCCCACAGGTAGTGTCTGCCGCATATTGCACTGGGGAGATGAGTCTACCTGACTCATAGCCAGCCCTCCGTGCACTATGGCGCCCCCTAGCCGCCCTTATTTCCTTCTCTGTGACAGTCTAACTCCACAGTAACAATGTATCTGGTCCCTTTTCCTCCGGACAGAAATGTCCTTTCTGGGGTTCGCAGCCATCAGTTGGTCCCGGCAGAGCCATCCCTGGCTCAGGGTCGCGGCTCAGGGTAGAGTCCTTCCTGCTTTGGTCTGAATTAGAAGCCTGGGTCTTCGGGGTTCTGGTTGGTGGCGCCGCAGTATCCCCGCCAGGACACACGGCGTTTTTCCACACCTTTCCACGGCAGGAGGCTCTGCCGAGGGCTCTTGGGGGAGGCTCCCTGGCAGTGGGAGGAAGTCTCTACGTAGCTCTCTTTAATTAACGATTAAGACGTTCCTCCGTAGGCTTAATGCCAGCCCAGGATGGCTGCTGTCTTGTGTCTGAAGGTCTCCAGTGGAATTCAATTAGTTCTATTGAGTTCATTAACTTGCTCTCTACCGCCTTGTACCCGCCACATCACTCTCCCCTTGTGTTCCCCTTCCTGTCGCCTTCCTCAACTTCCCTCCTGCCCTCTGAACACGGTACCTTCTCCTGTAGTTCTCTGTCATCTTAGAGGACCTCTTTAGATCCTCTCTCTCTCCACACCAAGGAATCCTTATCCCTGACCTTGGCCTGGCTACACCGAAGTTGTTAAGACTCGGAGCAACTTATAGACTATAAGCCTAGGGATTGCCTCCCCTGAGGATGGGACAACAAAGGAGTATGTCCCACTTATAATTGAAAGGAAAGGGGAAGAAAACCGGGGGGAATGATATAGAAAAGGCAAAGAGCATGTGTGTGTGAAACATGCGGAAAGATAATAGAATTAAGAGAAAGGGAATTACAGGAAAGGTCCAAGTATTTTTTTTTTTTTTTAGATTTAGATTTAACAAGCATTTATTAAACATGTAATATATGCCAGATATCATATTAAATACTTTACCACTATTACTTCATTTTTATCCTCAAAGTAACCCTCGAAGTTAGATGCTGCTGTTATCCATATTTTACAGAAGAAGAAACTGAGGCAGAGAACAGTTAAGTGACTTGCCCAGAATCATACATCTAATAAGAATCTGAAGCTGGATTTAAATTCATTTCTTCCTGATTAAAGATCCCCAAAGACAATCTGCATAAAATGCTTTGTAATTTATTACTACTGTCCGTTCTGAACAAATTTTCCACATACTCTACCATGACCTTGAGGATCATTCTTGGGTGGAATATGACTTCAGCCTTCCACCACTACCATAAAGTCTTCCCAGAATATTGGGTAAATTTCATTTATAAGAAACCAGTGCATGCTCTTCCAAATGTATACCTAGATAGTCAATACACTGATTTTGTGGATTATATGCAAAGGGTAACTGGTGGTAAGAAATCTTTCCTATGTTGATAACAGCATTGAAGGCTAAAAGCAGATCAACATTAGGACTCTAGTTTTCAGCATGAGGAAACAGAACCAAAGGAGGAGGTTTGGCTGCCAATGTAGTTTGTCTTCCTCAGATGGATAATGCGCCAAGAGAGGCACAAAGGGATTACCTGCCTGGTGAGCCCAGACAAGAGAGCCTCTTGGGGGAAAAATGATGTGTCTGTAATTGTGTTCTGTGCTAGGATAATAGAAGAGAAAATCAAAGTGGGGTGCATCAGCATCTGCCTTTTGAGCACATTCAGAGATAACAAGAAACATATAACAAGCAAAGGGGTCTGCTCTAAAATTTGAGGATTCCAAGTTGTGAGAGTCATCAGAACTGGAAATTTCTCACTTCATTAAATGTTGACCATCCCAAGATGACTGCAAAGGGATGAGACTATGGTAGAGAAGAAAATCCCTACCTATAATCCGGTAGGGAGATATAAACCTGGGTTTGAGCTCCTTCGTGGATGAGCAGTGTTTCTAGACAGATCATTTAACTTCTCTGGGCCTCAGTTTCCCCATCTTCGAAGTGTATTGGAAGGGGGAGAATTAGATGAAATGTTCTCTCATATCTGTGCTCCTTCTATATCTTCCTCAGCTCAGAATTCCTCATCCTCTTTGTTCATGGTCTTCAGCTCACTGAATTCAGAGTTGGAAGGGATCTTAGCTCATCTGGCCCAACATCCTCATTCTGTAATATCCTATCTTCTAGCTCAGAGAGCTGAGATCTCACATTGAAGGCTTTGTCATTGAGACCAAGATCACACTGGAAGTAAATAGGAAATATAGGTCTTCTGCCTCCAATTCCATTGCTCTTTCCTTCTACCAATCCACTTTCTAAACAGCCCACATTCACAGGATGTGTGTGGATATTTAATATTTCATTAGCAACAGAATTATTATTTTTCCATTCTTCAGCCAAAGGTCAGTAGAAAATTCTGTTCTGTGGGAATTAAGAAGAGCTCTAGTCTGCTTGTGCACAGCTGCTGAGACTCTCCCTTTCCTTCCTCACTGCTCCTTGGAGTTAGAGAAGGCAGTGTGGTGCTGTGGCACGAATACCACTTGGGATCTTAGCATCATTTGGCAGCTGGAAGGTCTCTACATATGGACTCAGAAAGATCCAGAACCCTGGGGCTTGGGAGGCCATCAAGCCCAAGCCCCTGTTTTACAGAGGAGGAAGAAAAGCCCAATGTGAGATCCGACTTCCTTCTGGGTTCAGACCCTCACCAGCCACGTATCTCCTGCTTTACCTAGCTGTCTTAATTTCTTTTATCTGTCAGATGAACTTGATGGCCTCTGAAGGCTTCTTCCATCTCTCACACTCTGTTCCCGAATTCCACATTGAGGGCTTTGTTTTTCTCCTACATTTGGGACTCTAAGCTCCCACACACAGAGCCACAAAATAAGAGGATCAATACCTTTTTTTTTTTTTTAATGTACCATGTTTCTTGAATCTGTGGCTCTTATAGCACACAGAAATATGAAATTCAGCCTCTGTCCTACCTAAGAACAGGAGGTTGAACTAAAGGACTCCATGTGACTCTGTAGAGTTAAAGACTTCCATAACTGACCTAGGTGCTAAGAACGTCTTGTTCCTCGCAACACAAATGTCTGAGAAGAAGAATCGGTACTCTTAGCAGCAGTGAGCACGTGGCAGCCACAAAGTTGCTCTTCTCTCATTTGGTCACGTGCTTTCAGAGACAACAGATTAGGTTCCAAAGAAGGACATTTCAAGGGACAAAACGAATGTTATCCAACTATGCATTGTCTAACTTAGTTTTATCTCACTGGACCCAGAGGACCTGAGTTCAAAATCAGCTTCATATGCTCACTAGCTGCATGACACTGAGTGAGGTACTTAACCTCTAACTTTGATCCACTGGAGAAGAAAGTGGGGAACCACTTCAGTCTTTTTGCCAAACAAACCCCACAGACAATATTGGCATGTTATGGTCCACAGGATCATGAAGAATTGGACAAAGCTAAATGACTGAACAATGAATGCTTATCTTTTTTTTTTTTTTTTGACAGGGTAAATTCAAGAAAACCGTAAACTAATGACTTTTTGATAATTGCAGTTTAGCTCATGACTTAAGACATACTTGAGGCAAACATAAGAAACTCAACTTGTATGTAAATGAAAACCACAAGGCTTTTAGAACATGGAAGTAGAGATAATTAGAAAATCCATCATGCAGAAACATTGCAAATACAGAAAATTCAATATTTAAATCAGTGATCAGCATTTCCCTTAGTTTATCTTCCAGAGAATAAGAAATCAAACATTTTATACAAGATTTTTTTCTGACAAGTAGTTTAATAACCAATTCCACTTACAACACTTTGTCCTGAAATACTCAACAAACACACAAGGGCTAAATGTAGATTGCGGTGTCTACACAACACTGAAAGTGCTAGGTGAAAAGTCTTAAATCCTATCAAACATCCAAACATTTTGAATGAACAGGACTACATACCTGAATCTGGAAAAATGGCTCCTGAAGTGACTTGAGTTTTTCATTTTCTGATCATCTTTTTTGATGTTGAGAATATGCTGTGTTCTCGGAGGGAAAGACAAATGCCAAATGTGACACAAGACTTGGTTCCATAGCTGGCACATGGATCAAATTTGAACCTTTATTCTTTGATTATTAGAAAGTTTTGAGTGTTAGGGAGAAAAGCCTCATAGCATCCTCTATTTAATAGCCATCCCTTTTTCATTAACGTACTGATTTGTTTTTAATAAAACTGAATTTAGGAAAATGCAGTCTTCTGATAGACATTCTCTGTAAAAATGGGGTTCACATGATGGCTTCCAATTGAGAAAGCTCTACATGCCATGAAGAAGCTTCATTTCCCCAATAGTTTGAGTAGAACAGGCTTTTTTTTCAATAGCTAGAGTTCTACAGGAAGGAAACTTTTTTCAGGAAGAAGTGATTTTCCCTCTGTCCATCTTATAGTTTTTTTTGTTTTGTTTTGTGTTTTATCAATCAGATCAAAATATATTTTACTTTATACACAAGTTCTTCTGGAGTGGAGAAAAATCATCCCTTTAGAATTGAGATGTTGAAGAAAAACAGAGAGTGTGCTCTTCTATTCTTTTAAAACTTCAAGGTCACGTTGATCTCATTTTAGCTTATAAATTCTGGTGTTTAATATGTCTGCCTCCTAAGTGTGTGCCAGAAGAAAAATATGTGGAATTTTGTCGTATTGGAGGTCATCAGAAGTGTCAGCTCAGAAAGCATCAACCAGCAAGGAACAGAAAATAGATAGGAAAGGTCCTTAGAACAACAAAAAAACAAAAACAATGCCCCCAGAGTTATTCATTAATTCGATGTGCTGTGTATGACAGGCTTAACAAAGGAATGAGTCTAGTTTCAGTCCTACCATGTTTCCTTTATTCACATCCGTGTATCAGTATCAATCTGGATGCCTTGCGCTTTTAGGTCTAGTTCTCTACTACCTTCTTCCCATCAGTCTAATGGTATAGAGGCTCTGTGGGAGAAAGCATATCATCCCAAATATCAGACAGACAAATTGGGTAGATCTCAAGGCCATGAGAATGAGCAGCAAACTTCCCTGTTTGTATATAATTTTGCCTTGAATGCTAAAAACTATAGCAATGTATCTTTTTTTTTAAAAGAGTCTCATTTGGTAGTATGGACATTTACTAATAACTATCATGCAATAAAGTTAGCAGTTTTGAGAATGCTGTTTTGCTTTTTTGTTTTGTTTAATGTTTGCAAAATTATCTCATGGATGGCTCCCAGAGGCCCTTCCTGTACAGCATGTTTGGTAATCATATTACTGATCTAATGAACATCTATCTCTTATTGTAATAAACTCCCTTTATGTATAACCTCATTAATGTGTTGAAATAATGCACCCTGGGGGCCATTCAGACAATTTCATTGGAGCTCCAAAATTAGATGTCCTAATGACTCTATCAGTGTGAAAATTGCCACTTCAGCTCAGATGGCCCCATTTCCTGCAATGTCTCGCGGTTCATGAACATTACATGGAATGAAGAAAAAATATACTTTGGGGTCAACAAATTACTGAAGGTGAATGACTGAAGAAAAGCACCCTGATTTTTATATATACATGCTATTGGTTAGAGAAAGTGAGTGTCACTTATTAATTTATGAATAGACTTAAAGAAGACTTAGGGAGTTAGAGTTATAGCTAATTAAACTTGCACCAAAGCTAGGGTCTAAACCCCATCAGGGCAAGAAGATGATCTTTTTTCTCAAGTCAATGCCAGCAGAGAAGAAACTCTATAGAAGACCCTGCCAAGAAGGAAGTCATTTAAACTAGGATCCCATGATGGACTATATTTATTTTCTAGGGACTTGGTCTCCCTAAATTTGGAATGGCTGGTCAGGAAGAGGCTGGACTGTAGGCAATCTTTTTTAAAAGAAATTTTACCCCAATCCCAGCAATTGGTGGACTATCTATAGTAAATGGAAGAAGCTCTAATGATTTCTCATTCTATTGGAGTAAAGCCTTAAATTAGTTTTCTGTTAACCAACATGTCAATTATTTCCCACTTCCAAATGAGAACTTTAGTTTCTACTTTAGTATGATTTTTATTCCTAAAAGGTTTTGAATTAATTTAAACTATGTAGCATAGTGAATAGTGTTGACTCTGGAATCAGGAAAAAAAACTTAATTTGAATCCTGCATCTGACCTCTAACTAGTTTTGTGATCTTGGGAAAGTTACTTAATCTCATTTAACCTTTATTTTCTCATCTGTAAAACGAGGATGATAATAATGACAATAACATCATCCCAACTTTGTTATGAAGATTAAATGAAATATATAATGTGTGTATACATACATACATACGTATATATGCACATACAGTACCATGTAAACCTTCAAGTACTATATAAATGCTTCTTGTTTTATCTTCATGGACATAGAATAAAGTATTCTTTTTCAGAATTGGAAAATCCTCACACTTTAGCAAAATTTTAGTTTGTCATTTTCGATTTCCCTTCCCTCTGCATATATTCTATACTTTTGATTAATCTTTATTTATGAATTCCTTGGGAAAGGAATTTTCTTATTTTGAAATAACTTTCCTTATTGTTCAACATGATAGTGTATGGCATGTTATCATTTACATGACAAATAATAAAGGTAATGATTTTAAAATATAAATAATTCTGAAATTTTGAATGATTTTACATCATTGATAGAGATCAATTTTGGATACTTTTTTCTAGCTTCCTTCAAGTTGGGTTGGTTTTGGAGCTTTAGTTTCCTAATTTTGCTTTTTTCCTTTTGTCTTCATTTTAACCTGTTCTCAGTATATCAATGTGGTCAGGTCAGTTCAAGTTTGGATTCTCTTTGTTCATGGCTTCCTTCACAGTTCCTTGCTTAACTCATCTGATTTTTCTTAAACTTCTATATATTGTTTTCTTCTAGGAATTCTGGTGAAGCCTGAGCAGTGGATTGTGGTCATTGTCTGCCCATCCCTCACTTCTCAATGTATGAGTCTCTAGAAAATGGCTCAAGTATTAAAGCCAACAGCCTTTCCTCAGTCTATTCTCTGTACCTTTTATACCATATTTCCAATCCTTACCAACCTTCCTTTTTTTGATGATTCCCTCTTCCCTGCATTTCCATGGCATTCTTGTAGTTCTACTTCCCTATGCTCAGATCCCTCTCTTTTTCTTAATTTCTCTGGCTCTCAAGCTTTCTCCGCAAGCTTTCTGTCTAAGGCATTCTTTTTCTCTTACAATCCCATCCAATTCTGTGGTTTCAGCAGTCACTTGTACGTGGATGACTTCTAAATCCATATCTGTGGTCTCTACATCTTACAAGCTCCAGACCATCATTTCCAATTACCTCTTAAATATCCACAGTTAAATATTTCACCAGCAAATCAAAATCACTTAGTTCAACACTGAGAGTGTTATTTTTCTCCTTAAGAACTTTTTTCCTGTCATGGAATCTGAAAATCTGAATTATCTTTTGACTTCTACTCTCCTAGTTTTATTGATTCTCTCTCTTGTATTTATTTTCCACATTACCATTTATTTATCTGAGGTTTAAGTCTTTAAATTTTAGGCAATCCTGTACAGTACCCTGGATCATCATCAGGATGTTTGCTTCTTAACTAGTCTCTCTGCTTTCAAATTGTCTCTGTTCATCCTACCTACCAATGCTAAAATAGACTCCACTCTGATTATTATTACCTCCCACTCCCCCAAACCTTAAGTAAGTCTCTATCATCTACTGAATTAAGGCAAGATTGCTGAGTCTTGTGTTCAAGTTTATTCATTTAGCCCCAACCTTCCTTTCTAATCTTAGTGTCTGTCACTCCCCTTCACCTGTTTTAAATTCTAATCAAACTGAGGTACTTGCTGTTTCCTCAAAATGCTTCATTGTTTCCCACTCCTATAAATTATCTCATATACTTTCTTTTGCTGGAGTGCCCTCCTTTCCCCCAACTCCCAATTCCACCCATCCAACCTCCTCCATAAGATTTTCTCTAGACACTTTGCAGCCGAAAGTGATCTGTCCTTCCTCTGAATTCTCAGAACCTCCTTACTGCCCTATCTTCTGCTATACTTTCTATTATGTTCACTTGGGAACACATCTTCTTTCACATATTAGACTATAAGTTCATGAGGACAAGGCATAATAGACAGCCAAGAACTACTTATTGAATGAATGAGTCTTATGTCTGTAAGGTACTATTTCAAATTTTCTTTGCTCTTTACTTGGCAGCCATTACAGGCCATCATAAAGTCTATTTTTGGAGATTTAGAAGGCATCTGTATCCTTGCCTTCATCTTCAGAGTCATTATCAAGGTGTCATACTGAGAAGTAGTCTTGTACTTGGCTCTTGTCATTATGTCACATAGTGCTATGCAAAAGTTTCTCTTTTAGATAAATTGATTAGCTCAACCTCTCAAAGTCACAGCTTTTCCACAGCTTGACTCAATTATCCCAAGGCATTTTCATATCCACCAGAAGTATAAGGGAAGAGTTGTATGAAGCTCTTCTCATTTATCCCAATGAAATATAAAATATGTATTTGTATATATTTATTCATATGTATAGCTAGGTTCTTTCAGTGAAAATAGTGAACCCCATGGAATAGTTGCATGTATTTGATTTTGTATTATTGGAAATTATAGTTTTGTAAAATATGGTAAATTGGTTCCAGCCCAATGGCAATATATACTGTGAATTCAAATAATGTGATTCCTTCATGGAATCATTATACTAATTAGGATCTTTCTCTGTTTCTCACCCCTTCTATACTCACACATACACACATACATATATGCATATATATGTATATTGCATGGGTGTATACACAAATATATTTCCTTATCATGTCTTGCCCTTTGGATGAAGAGATTTTGCTAAGTACAGAAACCCTACAAAGAACCATTTTGTGCCTGAATAAGTAATTTCTTCCTGACAGTTTTTTCAGCCCGTATTTTGGTATATGCATTTTTCCCCAAAGTAGGGTCTACCTTTTTAAAAAATTAAAAAGTATGTCCCAGTTGGTTGTAGTATTTGCCTATTCAGAATTCTTAGTCTCTCTCCTAATTTTGGTGCTGCTTTTATTCATTAATTCTTTCCAAAAGAACATGCACTATCCCAGTGCTGCTGGGTGTTGCAGGGGATAGAACACCTGGCCTGGAGTCAGGAAGTCTCATCTTCCTGAGTTCAAATCCAGCCTTAGACACCGACTAGCTGTGTGAACCTGGTCAAATAATTTAATCTTGTTTGCCTCAGTTTCTTCATCTGTAAAATGAGCTGGAGAAAGAAATGGCAGACTGCTCCAGCATCTTTGCCAAGAAAACTCAGATGGGGATTTTCATGAAGTCAGTCCTGATTAAAAAGTGACTGGAAAACAAAATGCAGTGTCACCTGGAAGCCCATGAGCTTCTTCCTGTTCCAAAGGTGCTTGAATGCCCTTGTGGAATTGATAAGCCAGGTGTAAGCATTCCTGAGCATATAAAGCAAAGACGAAACAGGTTAAGGTCAGTGAGCAGCACAAAATGGACAAGGCTGCTCTGAGGAGGAAGTCCCCCTCTTTCATTTCATGGTTCCTAATGATTTTTGTGTGTCTCTCTGTAATGCTGCCAGTGCTGTCCTCCAACTCCCTATCAGACTGTGCAGTGAAACTACAGGAAATCAAGTGACAGAATTGTGTGTCCATTACAGAGTAAAGGCATTTAACCTCGATTAAGCCCTTGTAGCAGCTAGAAAACCCTCTCACTCCCCCTGATTCTCTTCCACTCCCCACAGAAGCTCTTCCCAAACTTCTCCCACATCCCTCTCTCCTCACTCCACTCAGCTGAAGACCTCATCTGCCTTCCTGCACAAATAAAGACCATTTCTGGGAGCTCCCTCTCTTCCTCTCTCTAGCTAAAAACCTATTAACATCTCGCCCTCCTTTTCCTCTCTATTCTCTCTAATAGTGACGTGACCCTTCTCTTTGCAAAGCCTTTACATGTCTCCTTGATCCCATCTCCTCTCACCTTCTCATCAGATTGCTTCCCCAAACCCCAACTTTCAGTCTTTTCCCATCACCTTCTTCCATCCCTGCTGCCTGACAAAACGCCTAATTTCCAACTTTAAAAAACTTTTGCTAGATAGTAGCTACCATTATTGCCTCAATCCTCCTCATTTTCTCAGACTCTTAGAAAAAAATCTGTACTCATTGTCTATACTTTATTTTTATCTTTACTTAATCCTTTGGAATCTGGTTTCCAGCATCATCACTCAAAAACTGATCTGGAGTTAACAGAGACCTCAGATACTAAATTGGTTCATCTTTTCTCATCCTTCTTTAAGTCTCTTAAGAATTTGATCCTGTTGACTCCTCTCTCCTTCTGGATTCTATCCTTTGGTTATTTTCATTATCTTACTTTCTCCTGGTTTTTCTTATACCTTTTAAACCACTCCATAATCTCCTTTCAGAGATTCTCATTCATACCATATCTCTTACTGTGAAGTTCAAGGCTCTGTCCTAAACCCGCTTCACTTTTCTCAATTTTGTGATCTCATTAACCTCCACGAGTTTAATTATCTCTCTCTCTGTTCACTCTGTATCACTCTATCTCGCCATTCACTCCCAAGTCCATATATCCAGCCCCAGTCCTGAAATATCAATTGCCTCTTGGACATTTCAAAGTAGAAGTCTCAGTCATTTTATAATATAACTCATTATCTTTCCCACCTCCCAAACCTACCTATCTAATGAACTACCTTCCATTGTCTTTCCGGTTTCCTAGGGTTTACAACCTTTGACATATCCTTTCTTCTCCATTCTCTTTATCCCATACATCCAAATCAGTTGTCAAATCCTGTCATTTTAAAGAATTTTTGCAGTTTAATTTTTTTCACAATGAAAAGTCTTGTTTGTATCATGATGTCATATGATGAGCTAAACATGTTGTCAAATATGATGCTAATAATGAAAATAATCAGCTCTGATATTAGAGTTCAAGTTTGCCATCTCCCCTTCCCTTAATGTTGAAAATTTTTTCATAAAAATAGCTGATCAATATTTCTATCTTTCATCTGTTTGTTGTCTTCTCTCCAAGGTCATACTTAAGTGTACTTTGGATGACTCTGTTTAATGAAATCCCTTACCAAAATTTGTTTATTTGTCCTCCATTGTTTGTTTTATTGATATTACTTGCATTATTTTACTGTTCCTCTTTGTAATATTGTATAATCAATAAACACATTTATTAAGTACTTTTGTCATAGGCACTTTTATAAATTGGCATTATGTTTGGCTACCATACTCTTCTGTGTGGTCAGTCAGCCACATCTTCTGTGATCCAGCTCCAGTAGTCTAATTACAATTTCTAGAACATGACGTTCTATCTCCCAAACCCCAAATCCCAAATGTTCCACTTCCTTATTTCTTAATTTCCCTAATTTTCTTCAAGTCTCAGCTCAATCTGATTTAGTCCAGGAGACCTTTCCAGGTTCTCCTACCTGCTAATGAATGTCCTCCATTTATTCTGGTCACATCTTATGTCCATCTAGCTATTTGCATGTTGTTTCCCCAATTAGAAAATAATTTCTCTAAAAGCAGTGAACATATTTTTGCCTTTCTTTCTATCTTAAGCTCTTAGCCCTATGCCTGGCCTGTAGTAATTGCTTCATAAATGCTTGCTGACCAACAAACTACTTAGATCTCGGGCACACATTTTCCCCACAGGGATTGACAATCCAACGTTTAATGCCAGTCGATGCAGAAACAGGATTTGATATACAGAAATTCAGGATTCTCATTCTTACATAACATATAGCTCCCTTGTCATCACTACTGTGCTAGACAACCTTTCCTCTTCTCTGATCACTAATGGGCTGCTTTTAGGAGGAAGCATTAGTTCCTTCACATCAGCTTTGGTAAACAGGCCTTTGCGATCCAGAATCAGTAAACTCCTACTGAACATAAGTGGGGGATGAAAACGTGAAAGAGCTCAAAATTGTTTAGCCATTGCTGACAGATGGTCAGGCCTAAACTTTGACAGGAACAAGAAAAAATTGGCTTCTCCATAGAACTCAAAGTTTCTGTTCTCAGTTGGTGAATTTGCCCTCTAAAATCACTGAAAGTTAGAGACTTCAATAAGGTTCTCTTATATCAACTAATAAATATATTTTAAAAATATATGCGTTGCTCCTCTTTGTTGCTTAGAAAACACATTTCATGATGTTTCTACCACCATCGCCATTGGGAAAATGCCATTAGTAGATTCTGAAACCATTCATACAACTCTGTGGGTGAGACTCTTGACTTGAAGTTTTTCAATAATGCTTCAAACTTGGGTTTTTCCCTGCAGCTAAGAGTATCTCAGGCCCATTAGGAAAGCAAGTCAGAACCATCCAGGGCTGCCCAGAAGTGATGTCAAGATCAGCTTCATCCTCCCAATGACTTTCACTTTTTCTAATCTTTTATTCCTCAGGGTGCTGGAAGTCTGTGACTGATAGGCTATATCGAGATCGATAAAGGTGGCAGCCGTTTTTCTTCCTTCAAAATCCCCACATTTAAGAACATTCTCTGCCCGAGGGTCACTTGAGACAGAAATGAATCCTTATTTCTCAGGGGAAGAGGTCAGTGTCAAGGCTGTGGGCAATCAAGTACTTTATTCAGCCGATAGTCCAGAAGCAGCACCATTTATCAGCTTATGACACGTTAATGTCATTTTCTTGCTGCCTTTTCAGCTGAGTTTTAGGAAGAGTAATGTGAGCAAATCCAGAGGAATGGTGATTGGCAGTCTAATTTGAAAATATTGCATCTTGTTAAATGCATTCTAGCATTTAAAAAGAAAACTTTTAGAATGAGAGGTTGTTAAGCAGCATACATTGGACCAATATTTCTTAAACTTGCATAATATCTTATGTTTTCTTTTTAAAAAACTGGATTATTCTTTTCCTTGGAGGTAACTAGTGCTTTTAATCAACTTGTAAAAAATGAAAATGATTTTTATATATTTAATTATGATGAACAACAAATGATAAAAGGGAAATTTGATGTTAACAAATATATTTTAATGTTGCAGAAAAAATTTTAGAATCCACACACCATTGCCATGCCTGCCTATTCTGTTTACCTCTTATCCATGTCTTCCCATGAATTTGCCACAAAGGCTCTACCCAATCATGCTGAAGACCTTGCTTGCTTTTCCTTAATGTTGTGGGAATAAAAGGATAGTCTGTTGTCTGTCTATCAATTATCCTTTGATCTTACTCTGTGGCTAAGCTATTTTTCCCCTCAGGAATATATTTAGTTGATGACATGCCTTACGTTACTTTTCCTGATTATTTTCTTATTTTGTAATTTGATATAGTCTACTCACATCCTTTGTGCAGCTTTTTGTTGCCTTTTGGGTTATCCTAAACCATGTTCTTCAGACACTTTCACATTTCAGGTATAGTCATATCACCAGAAGATATTGTTGTTGTAAAGATGGACTTTTGTCTCAAGGAAAAGTCTGGCATTATTATAGAGAAGCTTCCTCAAAGCAATCCAACCTGCTTTCTTCTCCTTTTTAATTTTGGGCCCAATTTATAATCCATTTGCATTTTTTGAATCAGGTATATTTACTGATAGATGAGATGTATAGTGCTATTTATTGTAGTCTAGATAATAGGCACTCTTCATCCACTTTATTTTTTCCTGTGTAGATAGGCCAGAATTTTTTGAGGAATTATGGAAATTCTTTGGGAGTCGCTACAGCATTTTTGGTCTTGATGGTAATCAGCTCCTTGCCATCTGCAAACAGGAACATATGGGGGCTTTACCATCTCTAAGGAAACTTTCTCCTTGACAATGATATAATAACTGTCACCATTCCTCAATTGATAAATAGTCAAAGAATATGAATAGACAATTTTCAGATGAAGAAATTAAAGCCATTTCTGATCATATGAAAAAAATGGTCTAAATCGCTCTTGATTAGAGAAATGCAAATTAAGAAAATCTTCATTTCACACCTCTCAGATTGATTAAGATGACAGAATGATAAAAGTTGGAGGGGATGTGGGAATATTGGAACAATAATTCATTGTTGGTAGAGTTGTGAAATGATCCACTCATTCTAGAGAGCAGTTTGGAACTGCATTCAAAGGGCTATCAAATTGGGCATACCCTTTGATTCAGCAGTGTTTCTACTGGGCCTGTATCCCAAAGAGATCTTAAATAGGGAAAGGGACCCCCATGTGCAAATATGTTTGTAGCAGCCTTTTTTGTAGTGGCTAGAGACTGAAAACTTAATGGTTGCCCCTCAGTTGGAGAATGGCCGAATAAATTATGGTAGATGAATGTTATGGAATATTATTATAGATGAGCAGGATTGTTTTAGAAAGACCTGGAGAGACTTACATGAACTGATGCTGAAGTGAAGAGAACCAGGAGATCCTTGTACATGGCAACAACAAGATTATGCTATGATTAATTGCGATGGACCGGCTCTTTTCAACAATGGGGTAATTCAGGCCAATTTCAATAGGCTTGTGATGGAGAGAGTCATCTGCATCCAAAGAGGGACTGAATGTGGATCACAACATAGTATGTTTTTGTTGTTTATTTGCTTGTTTTTTTCTTTCTCTTTTTTTTCCCTTTTGATCTGATTTTTCTTGTGCAGTATAATAAATTTGGATATGTGTTTAAAAGAATCGTGCTTGTTTAACCTATATTGGATTACTTGCTGTCTAGGGGAGGGGAGAGGTAGGTAGAGAAAGAAAAATTTGGAACACAATGTTTTGCAAGAGTGAATGTTGAAAACTATCTTTGCATATATTTTGACAAATAAAAAGATATTATAAGAAATAAAAATAATAATTGGCATCCATCTCCCTGAATTATGCCTCATTTGATATTTAATGATCCAGATGTTATTTATTTATTTTGTTACATCTTTCAAGAAATAATATAAAATTTTAATATTTGTTTCAGAGACACCTCCTTATAGAGTTTTATCTACTAGATCAAATGCTTTTTTATAGTCAAAAAACATTAAGCAGAATGGGAATCTTACATTCTTTACACTTTTCAATCAAATGTGTGACTTTAAAGATATGGACTGCTAAGAGATGTTGTTTATAAAAACTTGCCTTTTTTCCTTCTAATATCTATATCAAGTGTGCCCTGGATACATAAATTATTCTCATGAAAATTTTGTATAAATGAAAAATTAGGTTAAAAATATGTGGGTGGATGGATGGTCATGAATATTCTGAGTCACCTTTGTGTGGTAATTATAAGGTCCATGCTTTAGTATGTTTCCCTCTTCTGTATTTCTTTGCAAATCAACTCCTTTAGTTCCTTCAAAATTATATCCTCTCTAGAGGTGATGGACTTGCTTTCTCTATCTTCAGTCTCATCTTGCTACTTTTCCCATCTTTCTTTTCTTCAGTGCAAATTCTTTTTCCCTCAATTGCACATCTGGGACTATAATTTGAGAGATGAGATCTGGTGGCTTTTCAGTCTTTGAGGGTGAAAATCATTTCAGATGTTTTTCATTCTCTGTTGTCACCTTTCAGTTTCATTTTTAAATGTCTTTAGAATGGATGATTTTTTTTTTTGCTGCCTTCTGTACAATATTGTAAACCTCTTTCCATAGTCCTTCAGGCACTCTGTATACCAAATCTAATCTCTTAAATCTATTCATCACTTTCACTTCATATTCATAAGAGATGTTATTTAGGTCACATCTATATGATCTGATGGTTTTCTCTCCTTTCTTCTATTTAAAGTCTGAATTATGCAAGAAAAAGCTCGTGATCTGGGCTACAGTCTGCTCTGGGTCTTGTTTTGACTGATTGTATAGAGATTTCCACCTTTGGCTGCAAAGCATACAATCAATCTGATTTTGATATTGACTATCTGGTGATTTGTAGAGTCGCCTTTTGGGCAGTTGAAAAAAGTGTTTGCCATGACCAGAGAGTTATCGTGACAATAATCTGTTAGTCTCTGCTGTACTTCATTTATGCTCCAAAGCTGAACTTCCCTCCTATTCTAGTTTATCATTACAATAGTTGATGATGAATGTGACATCTTTTTATGTCATTTCTAGAAGATGAAGATTTTCATCCAACTCATCAACTTCCTTCACCATCAATGGGTATAACAAACAAATGTAGTCAAATTACATATATATTTTCCACCGTATTTTTTGCTATATCCAAGTCTGAATTAAATCACTGAGTATAAAAGTATATATTGATGTATTGTGAATCTTACCAGATTCTTCACAGACTTTCTCTGCCATAAATCAGTTATTTTCTTTGTTTTTTTTCCCCTGAGGTAATTGGGGTTAAGTGACTTGCCCAGAGTCACACAGCTAGGAAGTGTTAAGTGTCTGAGGCCAAATTTGAACTCAGGTCCTCCTTATGTCAGTGCTGGTGCTCTATTCACTGTACCACCTAACTGCCCCATAAATTAGTTATTTTCAAGGTGTCCTTTTGCATATACTTTTGCATTGAAACAATGGCAAGATGACAAAATATCAAATGAATTCATATTTCTTTTTGCCTTTAGATTCATAATAAAACCAGCTTCGCCAATTTATTTGCCTCTCCATGTAAAAGCTGTAATTCATTATATCATTTAGCTGTGAACAACTTTTGTCTTCTGATTTTATAATATGAATGTGAAAAGTTATATGATTCAGGCCCTCTAATAGTGTGTCTACTCTTGGGTCATTGGAAGAGCATCTCACCTTTCGAATATCTATATCTGAGTTAATATTTGTGGTTAATATATTTATATTATGATTCTTGGAGAAAATTCTTGAAATTTTCTAATCTTTTTTCTTTCACTCTGGTATCGTAAATGAAGAAGTAAAAGGAATGTTAACCATTTGTATTTTTCTTTGAGATACATACTTTCAATGCCAGAGAAATCATAAACAAGTGGCTAGTCTGTTGGCCATAAATATCTATAGAATTAACTAGGTTGCTTCTTAAAAAGTAGACAATGTCAGGACCATATTATGTATTTTGCTTTTTAAATAACTGTAACTTAACAGTAATGCAGTTAACTGGGGGCATTGTCCCTTAAAAGGATTTTAGATGTTAGTTGTTAGATATTTAGATGTATGTTCATTACAGATAGACTATTCCTATCTTGAACCATACTGATTGATACTTATCATATACTTGAGTGTATTAAGGAAAAGAGTTTTCATAATATCTTGCCCAGATATGTTTCATTTTCTTAACATACTTTTTATTCAAATCAAAATCAATTTCAGAAATTAGTGAATTTGACTGTCTTATTCTCTCTAATTCCTTTTCATTCTATTCGTCTAATTCTCAAAATTGTCAAGTGTATGACAGATGCATATAACCTCAGTTTCCTAATCTGTAAAATGAGCTGGAGAAGAAAATGGCTAACTACTTCAGTATCTTTGCCAAGAAAATTCCAAATGGGTTTACAAAAACAGGATGGAGACAAATCACGGTAACAAAAAGATGAGAAACAATAGGGTATAATGGATCAAAAAATCAGCCTTTAATTCAGCAAAACCTGTGGTCATATCCTACCTCTGACATATACTAGCTGTGAGCTTATGGGACAGTTATTCACCATGTCAGTACCCCCAGGCAACTAAGCCAGTCAATCAATTAGCAATATTTATTAAGCATCTACAAAGTGCAAAACACTCACCTTGGTATTGAAGATATAAATATAATGAATGATAGACTCCCTACTCTCAAACTAATTATATTCTGAAGAGACAAGGACAAATATAAATATATTCAGAATCAATATAAAGACAATACATACTAACTCCCATTCTAATGAAAGGGGGAAAAGCTGGGTAGCTAGAGAGAGGGAAAAAAATATTTTCCATCCTAGGAGTTGTGAATTATAATTGTATGTATTTTTTAAATCCTCCAATCACTTAATAAATTTCATCAGTGTTGGATGTTTCCTCAACAGACATACACTACAATGCCCTTCTGTTACTTCATGGATGACCTTCAAGAATAGCCATGATGGAAAAATCCTTAATTAAATTAACATTAAATTGTTATTTGATTTTGTAATGGCATGTTATTAATTTAGCTTTAAATTTAAAGTTATATAAGAGATTATGTGTTAAGTTGTTTTTTTTTTTCCCCAAGAGTTAAGACAATTTTATAGGATGGTGTAGGATTTTTGAAAGAGAGAGATGACTTTTTCCCAAACAAAAAGGTTAATATAGCATGGCAACTGGGGTAGAAAGAGCATTGGCAAGACCCATATCAGTAATGAATAATAAGTAAAATTTTAGCAAAGAGGCTTAGAGAAACCTGTGTTCAAACCCAGCCTCAAATACTCAGTAATGTGTTCCTGCACAAATTATTTTATCTCTGTCTCAGTTTCCTCATCTGTAAAATTGGGATGATATCTCCCAAGGTTCTTATGAGGATCAAATGAGAAAATATTTGTACAAGGGTTAGTACAGTACCTGGCATGCAGTAGGCACTATATAAATGTTATTATTATTACTTGGTTGTACTTATATCACAGATGCAAGGATAGTTCACTGTTAGAAAAACTATAAACATAGATCAGATTAATTACAAAATAATAAACAAGTACATGATTATGTCAATTAAAGAGGAATTAACAAAATACACCTTTCTATTCATGATTTTTTAAAAAATATACACACACTAAAAAGCCTAGTAATAAATACACACACCTTCACTGTGTACGACAAACATTTTTCATCCAAAAACAAGCTTGTATGGAGAAACACTAAAGGCCTTTCTAATTAGATGCCTACTTCTGCCACAGTCATTTGCTATAGTTTTAGAAATGCGAGCTAAAGTGGTAAGAGAAGAAAAAGAAATTGAGAGTATAAAAATAAGTAAAAGAAGAGACAAATTTTGCTTTTCAAATGATAATGTAAATTATACGTTATGTAGTTATTTACATATTACTAATAATAGATATAAATTATATATATAATACTTTATATATATATATATGTGATAATACATTGTCATTTGAAAATATATAGTAATTACTAAATAATTATCATAAAATGTTAATTACAGAGATTCAGTGAAAATAATCAAAACAGTGACAATCAGTCTTTGGGGATCAATCTCATAAAGGAAAACGAGATAACAGAACTCTGGCCTGGCGTTCCCGTTGTGGAACAGCCAGGGTTACCCACTTGACACCTCTTCAGAGAAAGGACTATAGGGACAAAATGAAACGTGTTTGTCCCCTGGTAGTTTTGGGCCAGAAAACCAGAACAGAGAAGCCCAACTGTCCGGCCATGGACTCTTAAGCAAGGCTGGTAATGGTAACCTCACTAAGTGGCAAGAGAAACACACCCAGCTCCCTCATGGGATTGCTGTGGGAAAAAAAAGCGCTTCATAAAAGCTGTAAATCAAGGTGAGGTTCTGTTATATTTAGGATTAAAATTCCTGAGGGACGTTCAGCTTGGCCCATGAAGTCTGATGCTTTGCTAACTAGGACTTTTTAATGGGTGTAATTTCATAAATTTAGGGAGCTTCCAACAAGGCAACTCCATCTAGCACTAAGGATCAGCTACATGGAGCCTTAGAGGCTTGGCCCGCCAGGAACATAAGTGACCTGTCCATGATCCAGTGTCAGAAACAAGATTCAAATCTTGGGTCTTCTTGACTCTTAAGTCTAGCTTTCTATCCATTAGACCCAAGCTCCTTAAACCATGGTTCACAACCCCATGGGGGATCTCATAACAGAATGTGAGAATAGTGAAATTATGATTTATTATCAGTAAGTGTTTAATTGGTATACCTACTTTATAAACCTATGTACTCAGAGTCATGGAAAAATTTCTCAGGTGAATAGGGGTCATGTGTGGAAAAAGTTAAAGAAGCCCTGCACTTTCTCTCTTGAACTAGAAATAATGGGTTCTCTCATTTGGACCTCTGCATTAAATGGCCAAATCACTTGGGAAATCCATTCACCTCTCCAGTCTTCCACTTCCTCTTCTGCTGAGTGAAGCGCTTGGTCTGGGTGATCCAATTCAGACACTTTGGGGTTTGGGACACAAATAATGCCCCTGCTGCCATCCTGCTTGATCGAAGGTCAAACAGCAGCTTTTGACGCGTTACATGTTTATGAAAAGCATCCTTTGCTTTGTAGCCCTTGCCATGGCCTTTTAAAACCCCTGCCTGGAGGGAGGGCGGCTCTCTTGGCCTTTGTGGGAAGGCTCCTTCCTCCATCTCCTGGTCCTTCGTGCAGGGCCGGCCTCTCGGGAACCGTGGGTTTGCAGTCTCCCCCAGCTGTCACGGGGCCTCTCTGAGTTCCCCTGGCATTGCTTCTGTTACTCCAGGGCAGGTGACTTTCCTACTCAGTGGTCCTGCACCCTCTTCTCAGCCTAGCATCTTTAGTAGAGTTAATGTTGATTCCATGTGAGGACACATCTCACTTAATATTGGACCCTCCTGAAACTGTCCAGGGACGCTGAAATGACAGGGGTTAAGGGAGAAGGCTGTAAAACTGGACCAGAAGCCATGGGCTCCAGCCCTGGGCCTGCTACTGAGGAGCACCTTCTCCAAGCTGAGCATCAGGGACCAGAATGCACTTCTGCCCTCAGGAAGCTCATGCACCGATGCATAGTGTATTCTGAGTAACTGCTAGGTTAATAGGTGAGGGGACCTTAGTAGCTTACAGGGGTCATGTGGGGGAAAAACACTTTCTATGGGTCTCAGTTTCCTCATCTGTAAACTGAGGGTAGTAAAGTCGGCATCTCCTCTCTCACAAGTTGCTGTAAGATTGTTGTTTGTTGCGATGGTTCCGATGGTTCCGCTTTCACTTGAGTTGCAAAGGAACTGGATTTAAGTGAAGCAAGGTTGAGGTCATCAGTCAGAGTTAAATGGGCCAGGTTTCTCTGACTGAACAAAAACAAAACCAGAAGACAATGATAAAATGGATAAATAAGGAAGAAGAATAAAATCTAGTCCAAAGGCAAGACATGGGTCAGGATGACTGGGGAAGAAGTGGGAGACCCTGGTCTGTTTAAACTCAGGTTTTTCTCCCAGTCTCAATTTGTCAGTAGCAACACCCACTCCGTGATTGAAGACTAATGAAGAATTGAGGGGGGAAAAAAGATCGCCTTCACAAAAGAATGAGTCTGGAAGAAGACCCTCCGGAATTCTGGCCAGAACTAAAACAAATGTTATTTACACTCATTCTGAGCCATCAAACCCGGACAGTGAGAAAATGGGGCAGTGAGGCTGGGGCTGGGACCTGTGGGCCAGTTAGTGAGAGCCAGTGATCTGGCGGAGGAGAGCAGCTCCATTTGGATTCCAGTGGGCTTTATCAAGGCCAGGCCCACTAGAGCTGAATTTCAAGAAATCATAAATCAAAACTATATGAGACCCAAAAATTAATGGTCCCATTTTTCTGGTAGAATAAAAACAAAACCAGAAAACAATGATAAAACTAATAGGGAAGAAGAAAACCTAGCTTCCAAACCCCAAGATATGTTCTGACGTATAAACATATATTTTGTTGTTCTAAGAAAAGCATTCTATAAGGCTATTGTATTGTGAGCTATTACATTTTTAATTTATAATCATGAAGACATTTGGTTTGGTACAGAATATTGATGTTGCCATGCTTATCTTATGCTTGATTTATTCTTGCATTTTGTTGTCTGTTGGATGACTTCTTTCTTAAGAAATTAGTTGACTATAGGGTTTCACTGATGTAAGCAGAAAACACACATGTACACTAGACCAACTTTAAGCTAATTATGCTTTTGTTCCCTGCAGTAATTCCAAGTCCAGATTAGACAGCCACTCCTTTCCTTCCTTTTCATATTCTCAGCTCCTCATAGGGTACTTTTTTGTTTGTCTCTATCCTTCAGATGTAACTGTCCAGTGAGCCCTAATTTTCATCACTGGTGAATATTTGTTGAGTATACGAGCTAGCTGTGTGACTTCAAGGAGCTGCTTGACTTCTTTGGGCCCCAGTTTCCTCATCAGTAAAATGGGGGAATTGAATTAAATGAGTTTTCAAGCTCTTGAGATCTTGTGTTGCACTGCCCTTCTATCTAGTATAGGAAATGATGCTAATCATTGAGGATAAAAAGGAGGGATTTGTAAAGCTTACTGTCTAGTTGGATAAATTAAATGTAAATAATAAAGCATGCTAAGGGAAATACAAGTGATGCACATGGTTGTTATTGCAGAAGTTCAACAGGAAGCCTTCTCCACTGAAGGGCAATGTGGGAAAGACTGAACAAGTGTCAGGCCCCGGCTGCGCTTGGAAGGATGGATGATAGGCAGTATTTGGAATGGGTGTGGTCTCTTGAGGCAACCTGAGTAGTTGGGCCCAGCTGTGTAGTGGGAGTTAAGATGGGAGAAGATGGGATCAACATTGGAGAGAACCTTAAACCCCAAGAGAAGGTATTCAGCCAACTTTCCTGTGGTCATTGGAAAATCATTAAAGTTTTTTGAGCAAAAGTACAATATGCATAAAGAAACATCAAAATCCTAGAGAAAAAAAAGAAGTGTCTGGGAAATGAATATAAACTGCTTGCATTTCTGTTTTTCTTCTTGGGTTATTTATACCTTCTGAATCCAATTCTCCCTGTGCAACAAGAGAACTGTTCAGTTCTGCACACATATATTGTATCTAGGATATACTGTAACCTATTTAACATATATAGGACTGCTTGCCATTTGGGAGAGTGAGGAGAGGGAGGGAGGGGAAAATCAGAACAGAAGTGAGTGCAAGGGATAATGTTGTAAAAAATTACCCAGGCATGGGTTCTGTCAATAAAAAGTTATTTAAAAAAAAAAAAAAGAAGAAGAAGAAGAAGTGTTAGAGGCCATTGGATTCAAGTCACCACCAGTGGACAAATATTTCCTGCAGTGTTCATTAAACAAATACGATTGAACTACCTGCTCTCTGCCATACATAGTCTCGATGAGAAGCTGTTGTTTGAATACTTCCTGTGATGCATACCAACTGCTTCACCAATTAAATCTTGAGAAACTCATTGTGGCCCAGCCCAGACCTCTTCCCTCCAGCATCTGAGGTTTAGTCAAACATCCTCCTGTATTTATGGAGGGCAGGAGTGGTAGAACACTGGCTTCACAGCCTTCCTTGCACAGTTTCTTCCTGTGTGAGTAACCCTGTCTGCCAAGTCCCTTCACCTTTCTAGGGCCCAATTTCCTCATCTGTAAAGTTAGATTGTTGGACACAATGACCTATACAGTCCTTCCAGTTCTAAATCAATGATCCTTCAATATCCTAAATTCTGTGAACAGGAATACAAGGTGACTGCAAATTTTCAGAACTAGAAAATGGACAACATGTCTCATTGGCAGAAATAAGGAAGGCCAGGGTGAAAGCTGGCATAGGATGCTGAGCTCGGTTCAAGGTAACAGTCAGTCTTCCACAGCGCTATGTCTGGCGTGACTTAGGAAATGTAGGATCCATGTTCAAAAAAGAAACTGAACCCTGAGATGCAGATTTGGGAATCATCTTCACAGCCATCACGATCAGAGCCACGAGAAGGATGCATTCACAAGAGCATCCAAACAAATGCCTTCCAAGTTAGGGAATATTTATAGAGACAGAATGGTGGAAGTGGAGACAAAGAAGCAACAGCTGGGAAAAGGGAAGTAGGAGAAGAACCAAGACATTCATCAAGCACTAACTGTGTGTCAAAAACTGGCCTAGACACAGGGGATGCAAGGGAAAAAGACATAAATATTACCTACCTGCAAAAAACTTACCTTCTAATGGTAGAGATAATGAGGGATTATATATTAATACCTGCAGCTTGAAAAGAAAATGAAAGGAGGTAATGAAATACAAGGCAGTTTGAGAAGGAGGGCATTGCTGGTTGGGAGGGTCGGGAAAGCTTCATGCACAACATGGTGCCTAAGCTCTTTATGAAGCTCACTGAGAAAGAAGCCCCTTTCAGGGATGGACAATAGCCAGTGCAAAGTGAAGGAAGACGGATGAGTCTGGCCAGAAGGCACAGGACTAGAGGAGAAGGAACATCCAGCAAGGCCGGAAAGGTCAGGGGAGGTCAAGTGGTGTTGAGGCTGTATTCAGTCCCTTTAGTCACATCCAATTCTTCACGACCCCATTCGGAGTTTTCTCAGCAAAGATACTAGAGCAGTCGGCCATTTTTACAGCCCATTTTATGGATGAGGAAGATGAGGCAAGCAGGGTGAAGTTTCTTGCCCAGACTTCCCTAGCTAGGAAGTATCTGAAGCTGGATTTGAACCCCGGAAGAAGAGCCTTTCTGATTCCAAGCCCAGAGCTCTACCCATGAGCTACCTAATGAGGCCAGGTTATGAAGGGCTTTCAAAGCCAAACACAGGAACTATTCTTTAATCCTAGAAGCAACAGAGAGAGAGCCACTGGACTGGCTCTGAATGGGAGAGCCCTACGGTCAGATCTGCACTTAAAGAAAAGGGAAGCCAAACAAACTGCCTAGATCCCTTTTATCTGTGTTGTCTTTTCAATTGTTGCCTTTCTTTGTCCCACAAAGCATTTGTGTAAAGGAACTAAAGCATAAAACCAATAGGGAATCAGCTATTAGGAGCACAGACGTGGCTCAGGCTGGAATAAAGGCAGTAGCAGCGACAGACCCAAGCTTGCACAGTGCCAGCTTCGTGGGGCGCCCGCCCGTGGGCCCCCACCTTCAGGAGCCATACGGCTGATTCACCGAAAGTCCACCGGACCCCATCCGTGTCGGGCTGGACTTTAGCTAAAACGTGTGTGTTATCTACATACACACACACACAGAGGTGTGCTTCTGTCTGTCTCCTCACCTGTGTGAGCATGAGCCGTAGTTAGAGGGATAAAGTTTAACTTGTTTTCATAGATTCCCAAAGAGACATCATGAGAATTTCCAAGGCAATATTTTAAATTCTTAGTTTTAATTTCTAAACCAACACAAAGGAAGGAAATTTACACCCAGCAGATGTTAGACTAACAAAATGTTTTGTCTTAAACAGACAAAAGTCAGGAAATTGAATGTTAAGACTGAATCAACATTCCCAACTTTTGCTCTTTGGCTTAGACCGAGTAGGTCAAATAGTGCCTGAAGCCATCCATGCTTCTAAAACCCCTGACAGGAAATGACATGTAGTCATCAGCTCTAACATGTCGCCTTAACTTTCTGACTTTTGCTTTGCGAATTTATAAAAATAACATTGCTGCTGGACTGTCTTTGCGGAAAACAAAAAAGATTAGAAATACATCCAGGAAAATATTGTAGACTGATAAGCTAGTTGTGATTAAAAACACTTGCATTTCTATTCTGTTAATCACTTTTTATCTTGTCCCCCAAAACAGATGTTAGTTCTTTTTTCTCCTTCCTTCCCCATTCTATATTCTGCTAACTTCCTGGATAATTGGAGATCCCAACAATTACCCCATCATAGGGTGCGTAAAAGAGAAGTTTTTGAGAAGATAGAAACAAACTCCTACAAATAGGACAAACATGTGCTTCAGTCTGATTCTGTTCTCTTAATTATATTTTTTCATAGCCACAAAATCATAAAATTGGAAGGGATTGAAAGGCATATAATTTAATCTAAGAATCCACATCCCCCAATCAACAAACATTTCTTAAGGGTCTGCTGTGTTCTGGACACTGTACTAAGTGTTACCAAAAGAAAAAATAGAGTCCCTGACCTCAAGAAGCTCACAGCTTAATGAAGGAAACAACACGCACATAAGTGTATAAGCTACAAGAAGATAAAGTGGAGATGATTAACAGAAGGAAGCAGTGTTATGGGAAATCAGAAATTTGAGCTGGAAAGCCCAGAACAAAGGGAGTGGAGGTGAGGCAGGAAAGAATTCTAGGCATGGGAGAGAGCCAGTGAGAAAGCTTCCAAGGAAGAGATGGAGTGTATAACACTAATCCAATGGCACTGGATCTCAGAGTTCATGGAGGGGAGCCTGTTGGAAGAAAGAATATCAAACTGTAAGGAAGGGCTGGGGGAGGAAGGGCTTCCATGACTATGCCCAAAGGGCTGTCAAACTGTGCACACCCTTTGACCCAGTAATTTCACTAGAAATCATAAAAGAGAAAAAGATCCAGATATGCAAAAATGTTTGTAGTAGCCTTTTTGTAATGGCAAGGAACTGGACATTGATTGGATGCCCGTCAGTCAGGGAATGGCTGAATAAGTGATGGCATATTAAAATAATGGAATAGTATTGTTCTATTAAAAATGATGATCAAACTGATTTTAGAAAGGCCCAGAAAAATTTACATACCTGATGCTGAGTGAAACAAGCAGAACCAGGAGTACGTTGTACACAGTAACAGCGTGATCAACTATGAGAGACTTGGTTCTTCTCAGAGGTTTGGTGATCCAAAGCAATCCCAATAAACTTTGGGTAGAAAATGCCATCTACATCCAGAGGGAGAATATGGAGACTGAACATAAATCAACACATGTTATGTTCTTGTTTGTCTTCTTTTTTTTCCTCTCCTGATTATTCCCTTTTGTTCTGATTTTTCTCTTCCAACATGATTCATAAGGAATTTTTAAAAAGAAATGTATAAGCAAAAACAAAATTTTTTAAAACTTATAACTGGGGAAAATAAAAATAAAAAATATGAAGGGTTTTCATTGAGGATTTTATATTTGATTAAGAGGTAGGGGATGGGGAATGACCCTTTGGAGTTTTTTGAATCAAGAGGGGATATGATCAGAACTGTGAATTAGGAACATCAATTTGACAACTGAGTGGACTAGAAAAATTCAAGGTAAGCAACCAAACAGCAAGCTACCATAATAATTCAGGGCTAAGGTGATAATTATCTGCACCATTGTCAGAGGAGAAAAGGAGGCGTACACAAGAAATTGTTAATGAAGGTAAAATTGAGAGAACTGGGGTGCCAGGTATGGTAGAAGTGAGGATTAGGGATGACACCCGTATGGCAAGTCTTTTGGGGTTACAAAGCAAAGGGAGGGGTGGAATGACAGCAGGTTGTGAAAAGATAAGAGAATTTCAGTGTTCGTGAACATGAAAGTGGTGCATTTGTGAGTGATGGCAAGATTTCTTTGTGAAGATGGAGGTAGATAAAAATGGTCATGAAAACAGTAAGGAGTGATGAGACCAGAGTTTGAGGGAGAACCGGTTTTGTGTGCTGAAATCTCCACAATGAGGGCTGGACAGGAAAGAGAAGGAATATGAACCAGACACTGAGGGCAGGAAGGAAAGGAGATGGCCTGGAGGTCGTTGTGTGACAACTTCCACAATTTGGATCGGGCGGTCAGTATGGATCTAATGGAGCTCCAGGGAGGGAGGGTTACCCAGTGATGGGGTAGAGAGTGCACTTGGGTAGCAGGGGGAGGCTACTCCGTCCCCCTCACCCGTGTGTGGGGTGGCCGGCCATGGAGGCTGTGCCTTCAGGAGAGAGCCAAGCCTTGGGGATAGCCAGCAGGGGGACGAGGGAAGGTGAAAAGGGAGATTGTTCCCTGTGGAGAGCACAGGAGAAGGGAAGGTGGCTTTGGGGGTGAGGCAGAGGAGTGAGGGGATCAATCAATCACTTCAGTGATTGGGTCATTGAGGAAGGAGTTGAGGTTCTTTCTCCTGGAGGTCTGACCTTAGGGTGGAATCCTCTTGGAGGGCTAGCTCGCTCCAGCCGGTGGGGAGCAGCCAATGGAATGGCAGTCAGGTCAGCGACCAGGGGAGGAGCGGGCCACCAGCGTGTTTCTCTCCACCCAGGAAGGGTCAGCCTGGCCAGCCGATGGACGAGGGAGCAGCATAGAGTGGTCCCTTTCTCCATGTACTTCAGGCCGCCAGGAGATGGTTTTGCTAACTCATGGCAGTCTTCCTCTGTTAATATCATTAGGGTAATTTTGGTTTTTTTGGTCTCTAAGTCCATCAGTCCAGAAGAGTTTATTAAGCAGTTACTGTGTGCAGCATTATGGTAATCAAATGGTAAATGGGGAATCTGGGGCTCTCTGAAAGAAAAATATATTTACACACACTTTTTACGTTTAATCTGAATTCTCAACACTTTCTTAAGTCTAGACAATGAGCAGAACAATAAATCAAACCTTGCATTGTAAATTCTCACACTGAAAAGTTAGCACTCTTTCTTCCATGGGTCAGAACTGGCTCTAGCAGGCCCCTGGGGCTGAGCCAACAGGATGCCCCATCCCAAAGAGGGCATTTGAGTGAAGGAAACTTCCTGCAGATATACGTGCAGGCCCGATGTGTACCTTCAAATGATGGGTCATCTCTGTGGGCAGGTGGGGGGGAGGGTAGAACCAGAAAAGGCCTCCTGGGGAAGGAGGGAGTTAGCTTTACCCAGAGACATCCAGGAGCCACAGATTGCAGAGTCCACGGAGTCATAAAATGTAAGAAGATCAGAAAAGGGGGCAAGGGTCCCAAAAGGCTTCATCTGCCAAACAGAGGGCTTGATATTCAGAGCCCCTGGGGAGGAGCAGCAGCCAGTAACCAGGGCAGCTCTCTCTCTTCCCATGGAGGCCTCCAACAGGCCCAGAATTTTTTATGTGAGCCCTTATTTAGCCGTGTTTTACTCATTCTTTTCTTACAATGCTGAGTTTTGGAAGCTAAGGATTAGACTTTATTAAACTTTGTCTTATTATATTTGGTCTATCAAAATCTTCATGGATTCCAACTCTGTTTATCCAGCAAGTTACTATACTACCCACATGGTCAAGCCAAGCAACTGATGAAAATGTTGATTTTCACAGGCCAAAACAAGATCCCTACGGACCTTCCTCAAATGGACTTCAGCCCATGGTTGGGTACTCTATGGATCTGGCCATTCAGCCACTTCTGAATCTGTGCCCTGTACTACCAAATCTGTCCGTATTGTCCCCAGGGATATCATGGGAACTTTGACAAATACTTTATAGAAATTTAAGTATATTGTACATTTAGTTTTTCTTCTTGGATATGCCAATTACATTATCCTGTTTAAAAAAGAAAAGTTTGTCTAGGTTGACCTTTTCTTTCTTGGGTCATTTTAACTCCTAGGGAATCACTGATTCCTTTTTGAGGTGTTCATCAACTGGAGCTTTAATACATTTCTAGAATTTTCCCTGGAATCGAAGCCATTCTCTTGTTTAAAAAAAATGGGAATATCTGTCATTTGTCAGTCCTTCAGTGCCTCTTTCATTCTTCATAATCTGTCTCAGGACATTATAGCGACCAGTAACCATATCTGCCAATTCTTCCAATACCCTGAACTCTGGTGGGAATGAAGGAGAAAGCTTGAAAATGGCTAGGAAGTTCTGCCTTTTTGCTGTGATCCCTTGGTATTATCCCATCCCTATGGGCAGAGTTCCTCTGTTTTTTCTTTGATTATTTCTTTCGAGCCTCCAGTGTGACTTCAACAAAAAAGAAGGAAAAAAAATCCCTTTTTAATCCTATATTATTCACCAGCCACAGCTCCTTCAGACACTTGAGCATTCAGATACCACTCTTAGAAGAGCAGGTCACTCTTTGGTATTCACTCTTTATCCTTGCCCATACATATGTCTTCTCTGTGTGTCTTTTTAAAAAGCTGAGTAGGTCCATGTATCCACAGCAGTCATTCGTTTTTCTCCATTCCCGAACACAGAATTTTGAAATATCATTACGTACCAGCTTAAGATTCTTCTCCAGGATAAGTAGAATCCCATGTCACTGGTTGAATAAATTGTCTTGGGCAGCTGGATGGAGGTGGGTGATGGGAGAAAGGTCAAGGGTCTGATGAGCTTCCAGTTGTCATGGGAAATTACCAAAGAAAGAATAGTGAGGGGGAAGTGGGGGGAAGGTGTGGAAGGAGGGCCTTGGGAAAAGTGAATTAGGCCTTTCCTTACATACTGCCTACACACATTAGACCTAAACCAGCGTGATCCAGTTTGACCACCCAATAAAATCTCACTGCTGAGACAACTGGGAAAGACTGTGATATTAACTGAGATTGCAGAAGTGTTTTGAGCACTGTCATCATTAGAATAAGTGGCAACTTCCCATAAGGGCTACTTTGAAGGATATGACTCCTTCTAGTTTCTTTATTAAGTCATCATTTTCACTGCTTTTGTAATCATCTTTCAGATGAGAATCAGTTGACTTTTAATCTTGATGTGTATTCGATTGGTTCAATGTAGCCCAAAAATCTCTTTTCTTTGTAATTTCATATTCTGACACAGTGACATCCAGATTGGTGGCATTTTGGACGTGATCAGGGCTGAAATGTATTTTTATAGCAGCTAGGAAAAATTTTTTCTAAATAAATGTGAGCTACACAAGACTATAAGAAACCTTCTCATAACAGAGCAAATGGTTTCCGTGACTTTTTATTCAATTCAATTTTAAAAAAAATTTAATTTTGGTCACCACCACCACCTGTGTGCTAAGTTCTGGATATTCAGTGCTCTGCCTTCAAGCAGATGGAATTCTATTGTTAGACAGGACTACAGAATACTTGATAGAGCTCTCAACTTAGGTGAGTTTGAATCTCCAACTTTAAATCTTTGAATCCCCAACTCTTAGTATATGTGTGGTTCTGGACAGGTCATTTAGTGGACCCTTAGCCTGTTTCCTCATCTGTAAAATGGGGATAATAACAGCCCCTATGTCACAGAGCTATTTTAAGGATTCAATACGATAATGTCTATAAAATGCTTACTCTTTGAAGCACTATGTATTAATGCCAGCTATCATCACTATTATCATCATCTCACCAAATTGTTGTGAGAGTTAAAATGAGAGAAGCCTGTTGTATACACAGGCATGGGGCTCTTGGGCCAAGTACACAATCCCTGCTTGCTGATTAGGGACCCCTCAGACCCCCTTTTGGGGGGCCTACTTTTATTTATGGGTCACTGTTAAGAAATTAGAAAAGGCTTGCCCCTCTGTTTTGCTTAGCCAAAAAAAAAAAAGTGAATCATGGGAAGAGTGCTCCTCTGGGACAAAACCACTCTCTGAATGTCAGTTGTTATTGTTTTTAATTACTGCCATTACCACTGGCAGGTCTAACTTGTACAAATATAAATAATACACGGCCATTTGAGGAGGGAATAAGCCGTAACAATGAGGAAGGTCAGGACAGGCTACGAAAAGGATCTGGTGACCCGGAGGAAATTCAGACTTTGCATTAAAGAAGGAAGAGGTCCCATAGAAGGGCCTGTATCTATTCATTGCCAAAAAGGAAGGTCCTATAAGTGATTTATTGGGACAGCAGAGGAAAATGCAGAAAGGGGAATAACTTGAAGCGGTATATACATGGAATTGATATACTGGCTATAAATGATCTCATTCCTACTTATTCAGCAGGCAGTTTACGATTTTAACTTGCAAGTCTAGCTTTCATAAATAAATAAACAAATGAATGAATGAACAAACAGATCTCATTTATTTTAAAATATTAAAAAATACTTTCCTCTAAATCTTCTTGGCTTTCCCCCCATCCTCACACTGCTTTCTCTCTGCTTTCTACCCTACCCCAATCAATTGAAAACTGTATTTAAAAAAAATTTTTTTTTCAATGCATTTCTTAAGGAATATGAAGGTCAGGATCCTCCCTGAAAGTTAAACTTGGCTGTCTTTTTTCTCTTTTCAGCTTACAAGCGAAGATCCTGAGATATTTGAGGTTTCATCAAGATGCTTCTTTGTGTTAGTCCAGCTGTATGGAGGAGAAAACACGGACATTATGTCTCCAGAAAATATGGACAGCTTTGCTGAATTATTGAAGTCTAAGAAAGATCCCAAGGAACAGAAGTTGCTCTTGAAAGCCATAAGGAGATTGGTAAGTCAAATACAGATACTTTAATTGCCTTTATTTGTGCACTCAAAGAAATCAAGCTTATTTCAAAGAAATTAGCTTATAAAACTGTATTTGGTTTAAAAATGAGTTAATTATCTGTTCCTTTAATAAGCTCATCTAGATAGAATACTGATTCTGGAGACAGAAAAAAAAAATTGGTTCTGATCCTTGTACTAGCACCAGTTTGTGCAATAAATACAAGGCGTTTGAACGGTCCATCTAACACCTTGGGTTAACTAACAGCCTTCTGAAAATTTCCTGTCCTATTTACAAATCAATGGTCTTAGTAAGCACTCGGAAATTCTTTCTTTTTTTTTTTTCCAATATTTTAACATTTTCACAACAATTATGGCTTTCTGTTCATTTCATTAGCATTGTCTTTATGCCCTTCATCACAGTATGACTGGATCAGCAACAGTGAAATTGGGAAACACAGTCAGCTTATTCGTTTTAAAATGGGGCTCCTACAGCCTGGCTCTGTTAGGCTGGTCGCGTTGCAGCAGATTACCTGGACAGTTGCTTACCAGACAAATAGCTCCAGCCACGTCTGGAAGTATAATTTCCAGAACGTAATGTATTGCTGGGGGGAGCAGCCGTAGGGGCAGGATGTCAGGATCTCCCACCCGGCACAATTGGCAGCCACTGGAGAAAGGCTGAGGGTTATCATCCTTCTCATGGGCCTTCTATGGACTTCCTGCTGGGCTCACCCATCTGTCTTCCAAGTCACCCTCAGCTTCCTGAATAGCAGCTCTTTGCAGGGGCCACCTCTGGGGAAGCAGCCTGGAGTAACAGGAATAACAGGCTTTGAATCTGCAACTTCCTATCTGTGGGACCTTCAGCGAGTCACTTCCACTCGGCTATTAATAAGGATTTGGGACTTCAGGACTTCTTCTGTTCTGAGTCTTGTGATCCATTTGTAATGAGGGTCTAGTGGGTATAGAAGCCGGCATGTTGGTAAGATGTGGAAAATTCTGGGGAGCTGCTTTTGAGAGAATTGTGAACCTGGGTTGTGCAATGGAGAGTCTGCCTTGGCCCACCTCGTTGTCGGGAGGACCCTTTTTCTGCTGGTTGTATAAATTTCATTGTCTTTAAAACAGCCCAAGCCAGTAGCAGGTGACGGTTTTGCTGCATTCTCATCAATGAGAGAAACCTTTCTCTACCTTCAGTCAGATCTTAGGGTCTCCTTCTTCCTCTCCCCTGAGCTCACATAGCCCCCCTTCCCGAAATAGGTTTGGCTTCTAGGCCTTTTCATGTTCTTTCTCTTCTAAGTCCAAGGAGGAGAACCACCACCCTTAGCTCTTTGGAAGTCTAGGAGATGAATCTGAGCCGATTCTTAGTGAATTCCTTTGCCACCCCAATGATAAATGGAGAATCCCACTCTCTAAGTTTTTCTTCATAGGTGTTATTAATTAGATAATATGTACTTGTAGTTATCATTTGACTCGCCCATTTGAATGAGTTCCCTAAATTTTAAGCTAAATATGACATATCACAATTTGGACTATGTAGCAGAATTATCTCGATAAGGCAAATCAAGAGTGATTGGGCAGAAAGGAAGGGTATCAGTCCTCCCAATTCCTGGTGAGAGGTAAGTAGAATCTGTTTTATTATTAAGTAAACAACAAGATTCCAGAATTTGAGGTGCAAAATGTAAAAGTGAAAGTTCTAAGGGCTATTATTCAATGATAAACTCTTACATGGACATGGCAAAGCAAAAATAAAAGCCTTTTGTTGCTTTGAAAGGACAAAGGTTGAGAGCAGATGTATCTTACAGAAGCATTTTCTCAATTTAGCATTCATGTCACCCCTACAACCCCAAGTTGCACAAGGCTTGAGAAAGAAAGCCAGCCCTACAAGGTATTATACAGTATGTCTGAGCAGGCTCTCTCACCTGGAACACCCTTATCATGACCAGAACTAGAAGACCAAGCGACACAATGACAGTATTCTAGAGAAAAACAGCTTTGAAAAACTTTAAAACTCCGATGAATGAGTTGGGGTAGACTCAAGTCCAGAGAACCAAAGGCAAAACATGGCACCCATCTCCTGCCAGAGAGATGGGAGGCTTAAAATGCAGGCTGAGAGCTACTGCATTGCATTTGCTGGACTATGCATATTATGTATATGTTTTCTTTTTCTTAAAAAATAATTTTTAACATATGTCAGTGAGAAGGGAAGATAAATGCTCATAAAAAAATAAGGTTTGATCTCTTGTTTGTTTTTGGTGATTTGGGATTTGGGGGGGTTGGTTTGGTTTGGTTTGGTTTTTAAGGAGCATGCTTGTACAAAGAGAGAGAAAAGCAGTTTTTATTAATTCCTGGGATGGAAGTTACGCTGACTTCTTGGAAATTTTAAATGAGGGCCAAAGGACTTCCTCCTCCTACCGAGGTCTCCGTGGTCCCGGAGGGACTAGTTTTGGCTGCTCTTGAATCATTTCAGTCATGTCCAACTCTTTGGGACCCCATTTAGGGTTTTCTTGGCAAAGATACCGGAGTATTTGCTATTTCCTTCTCCAGATCATTTTACAGAAGAGGAAACGGAGGCAAAACAGCGTAAAGTGACTTACTTGCCCAGGATCACACACACCTAGGAAGTATCTCAGGTCAAATTTGAACTCAGGAAGATGAGTTTTCTCTGACTCTAGACTTGGCAGTCTGTGCTCTATGGTGCCCCCTACTGGCCTTGGCATGGATCAGGCTTGATTAATAATTACAGTTATGTCATTTTTAAAAGAACACTTCAAGTTAAGGCGATAAAGGTTCCATGACTTGTTCATCTTATCTTTCATTATAGAGAGTGGTGAGTTCCTTCTGTTAAAATCCCAAATCTTTTCCTGCCTCTTTAAAATTCAGACACTGCATTTTTTCCTTTTCTTTTCTCTTTTCTTTCTTTCTTTTTTTTTTTTTTTGCTGATAATTATAAGAAAAATCTATGCCTTCCAGCTCTGATCATTAATATAAGAGAGATATGTTAAATTTATATAACATCCTTCTTGAATGATCTTGTGCTCTAATCATACTGACCCCTTTGAGATAAAAGAAAGGGTTTAGCTAATCACCCTGTATCTTGTCTTTAAAAATAGAGCAGAATATTTGTTGATGATCTTCAACTTTTCTGAGAACCTGAATGTAAGACCTTTTGTCATTAATGTGCATTTTCCTAGAGTATAGATAGGCAGGATCAGGTATTCAATCAGAATTAGCTGCTCAGCAACCTGATTCTTTATGCATCTTCCCTTGTTTGGGCTTGAGCATCTGTATTCTATCAAGAAATATTCAGATATGGAATCATCAAGACCAAAAACCACAAGAACCCTTTGGCTAGTGAGAGATCACTGTGGAAATTCCTCCATCTCAGAGGTTAAATGATCAAGATGGAAGGGGGAGCCATCAGAGGCAAATTAAAGTTAAAGATTTGTCCAAAATATCCATCACTCAGCTTTGTTTCCTCCCAAATCTCACCACGTCTTTATCTTTCATTTCTCCTTAAGGTTTTCCAACTTGACTTTTTTTTCCCTAGAAGGAAAATGCTGAAATAGAAAAATTTTCACCTGTCTTCAGGGTAGGAAGCCTGTAAAAAATGAAAGAAAAAAAATGGAATGAACTCCAAGTAAATTAGTGCTTTCCCAGCCACTTTTTTCTCCTCCATTCCAGATAGGAGGGTAAAAGCACTCTTTCTCTAGATAACACAGAAGAGAGGGTTGTTGACTGATTGAATGAACCAAAGGACAAGGCTCATTCACGTGTGCTGATATTTCCACCTTGAATGTGTAAGTTCTTGGGTATCTCCAGGTTCTCGGATAGATATGGGATCTCATAGTTCCATTCAGTGATGCAGATGGCAGCCCTCCCTACCCACCCATCCTGTGCAGCCCTTGTCTGTATCCTCCCAAAAGTTCATCCCCAGGCTCCACCCAAGCTGCTTCCTCACTTTCTCTCCATCGGAAGGTCCCATGTGAGGACTCATTATCCCTCACTCTTCCTTTGTTTAATGATACCCTTTATTCTTATTTATTTCTTTTAATTCCTCACTGTCTGAGGGGAAAACTCCCCCTGAATTAGATTCCTCCTTAGCAAGGAAAGTACCTCCCATTCTTAAGCCCCACCTGATGGAGGAGGTGACGATGGAGAACTCTAAGCCTGGGGGACCGTCTGCAGAGAGGAACAGGACACATAAATTAGACCGGAGCCGCTGAATTGAAGCGTGCTTGCAGGGGAGTACTGAGTAGGGTTATTTCTGTTATATCTTCTGAGGAATCTTAAATTTTCTTGATGTATGAATGGGAGACATCTTGTTGGAAGAGCCTGTACTTGAAATAAAATAAGAGAAGCTTTGGGTTGTTAATCAACTGCTGGAATAACCCAGTCTCATTCTTTCTCCACTTAATACTTCTCCAAAAAGTTTATCCCGTGAAACATCTGTAGTACTTCCTTTTGAAGTTGATGACTGGTGTGATTCTTTAAGCAAAAAGAAAAACAAAACTCTTAATTTTTAACAGTGGAATAGAGTTGGACCTGACACTGTAAGGAACAAGCCTTTGGGGCATAAAGGAGCATCAGGTTAGAAATAATGAATTTTATCAAATATATCCCTGACTTTAGAAAATAGGAGGTATTTTCTCAGACATTCCAAATCAATTTTTGTGCTGTCAAGTTGCTTTAGGGACTGATTTGTAGACATTGATCTAGCAATTGCTAGGTTGTGCGATGGATAGAGTATTGAAGTCGAGAAGACCGTAGTCCAAAATCCTGACTCAGAGACTTACTAGCTGTGTGACTCTGGTTAGGTCACTTTATTTCTTTCTACCTCGGTTTCATTATCAGTAAATAATAGCACCGACCACACAGTATTACTGTAAACCTCCAAGAGCTATAGAAATGCAGGTGTAATGATGATTGTGAAGGTGGTGCTGAAGATGAAGATGATCTAAGGAGAGAATCCAACCTGGAAAGAAGAGCTAGAATATTTTCTCCCTCTTGACACAACTTCAATCCAGCAAGAGCCCGACCCAATAGGAATGATAACCATATGCTAAGCTTCCCTAGAATTAGTTTTATGACTCTATAACCTACTCCCACAGAAATCAAAAACACATTTTGTAGCTCACTTAAGAGCGACCTATATATTTAGGATAAACCCTGAAAATTCCCATTCATTGGGGGTTATTATCCTGTCCAAATTATAGTAATTGTAAGTCACTGGAATGTAGTAAAATCTATGTAAGATGAATCCAGCTAGTTTGCTTCTATTATTAGTGAATATTATGACCTACCCATATGGCAAGATCGTGAGTGGCTCTATATAGCCGCTATTGCTTAAAATGGAGATCTACTTGTTGATGGGAATCTCATTAATAGTATGTCATTTATGGAAGTCTTTTCTTTAAAATAACTAGTATTCAAAGTAAATATTAGAGAGAAGATAGTTTTAAAACTATTCCTCAAAATATGAAGAATGATCTAAAAGATTCCTTTTTGTTCTCTAACCTAATAAATACTTGAATTAAATTTTTTCTAGTTTTATTTTTCAAAAATAATTTTAAACACTTAGTTCTATTGAAGAAAAGGAATACTCTGTAGGTGGTTTGCTTAATGAAATTTGTTCAGTTTTGGCAGACTTAATATAGCAAAGTATATTGTTCTGTTTGTTTATTTTGAATATCTCCATCTTCTGACTAGTCAACAAAACTAGGAATGATAAAAAAAAAAAGATATTTCAGTTGCAATTTTAAAATATTTATCTGAGAGTGGTTTTCAATTTCATGCTGTTAAACAACCTACATTTCAAGATGCGATCTGACCTCTTTTTTCCCAAGCTAAAGTTTTGAGTTCAGGCAGGTTGACAGCAAATAGAGATGCAGCATGGAAAATTTGAAGTGAGAAGCACCTAATCGTGTAAAACTCTGAGCTGGTCATCAAATCTTTCTGCGCCTCAGTTTCTTCCTCTGCAAAATGGAGAAGGAAGTAGACGGACGTTATGGTCCCTTCTAATTCTAAATCTATAATTCTGTGGAATCATCTCATGTCATCTTTCAGTTAAATAATCTGTTTGTTTGAGTTGGTGATAATATTAAGAAGGTTTATAAAGCACTCTACAATGGGTTATTTCATTTGATCCTTATAACAACTCTGGAAAGTAGATGGTATTATTATCCCCATTTTATAGTTGGCAAAACTGAGACGAGTGAATTGTCCAGGAATCCCACAGCTGGTGAGTGTCTGAGGCCAGAGCTGAACCAAGGTGTTGGCAATGGCAGGTACAAAGACCCCCTTCACTGCGCTGCCCACCGTCCCCCAAGGCCCTTAGTCACTTCTCTGAGGAGGGAGAGGAGATCACTGATGTCAGACGCCTCGGATAGAAGTCGTGACGCTGGCCATAACGGGAGTATCCAGTTTTGATTTTTTCCCCTAACAAGCAGCACGGCTTGTGCTGAGATGCCCCACCCCGACGGCCAGTCTCTGTGGGACGGTCGGCCGTGGTTGGGAAGAGCTTAGCTGGAGTTGGGCGGTCTGCGAGTTCGGAGCAGAGAGAGCCCCGGAAAGGCCCCGTTCCGCAGCCTTGCGGCAGGAGCACCAGCGACTGGCCGTGGCCCTCCCGAGAGCAGTTCCCCAGTGTGGCGCTTTGATAGAACTTGATAGAATCCCACATTCAGTGGGTTTGAAGCCTCTTTCATCTTCTGTTTCCTCGATTAGTTTTTCTATTGATATCAATGGCTAGATTTTTTCCTCCCAGAAATGTTCTATCAAAGCAATGTAGCCTATAAAAATGTGTGCTGTGTGCTGATTCTGATGGGAGAGGATGCTAAAGGCAGTGGGTGGCTCAGTGGATAGAGCTTTGGACCATGGGTCAAGGAGACATGAGACACTTCCTAGCTGTGTGACTTTGGGCAAATCATTTAACTTCTGCCTCAGTATTCTCATCTGTAAAATCTGTAAATAAATAAATAAATAAATAAAATAAAATAAAATAAAACAAGTAGAAAGAGATAAAGTGACCTAACCAGAGTAATCTGTTTAAAAAAAAAAAAAAAGGAGCATCTGCCTCCCAGACCTGTTATGAGAAGCTGTAATTGTTCATTCACTTCAGTCGTGTCTGACTGTTTGGGACCCATGGGCAGTTTTCGTGGCAAAGATGCTGGAGGGGTTTGCCATTTCTTTCTCCAGCTCATTTTACAGATGAGGGGACCGAGGCAAACGGGGAAGGGATCTGTCCAGGATCACACAGCTGGTAGGTGTCAGAGGCTGGGCTCAGACTCGGAGTCCTCCTGATCCTGAGCTCAGGGCTCTATGCTCCGCACCACTAGCTGTCCCTGTGAAGATCTGAGGTGGCAATATTTGTAAAGTGCTTAGCCCGGCACCCAGTAAGTGCTATATAAATGCTTCTTGCCTTCCCCTCCCCTTCCTTTGCTTTTCCACCAGCATCTTTCATTCGAAAAGTGGCCACAGTCCTTATTCTAAACTAGCTGTATTCGTCACTGCAGTTCCCTGTGCCGCTTCCTGTGAAAAAATCTTTCTCGTTCCTCTTAAAGTCCATCTGTTAGTGACAGAATGGAAGCTCCCTGTGGACAAGTACGGTTTTGTCCGTCAGTACCTGGGCATACAAGAGGCATTCAATGAGTACCCGCCAATTGGGTAATTGCTATGTGCTTAATCGAATTTCATCTAGGGCGCTGAATGTAACTAATAGAAACAAACACACAATATGCTACATTTGTGATGTGACGCAGACGTGGGAGATTAATAGGTGATTTAGTAGGCAATCGGGGGAAGCCCAGCAGCATCCGACCTGGGGAAGGAGGAGGTGCGAAGGGAGGATACCCGCGAGGAGTGGGGATGGTCCACAGGGATGAGTCCCTGAGCCCCCGATGGCCGGGGGAGTTCCCCTAGCTTACACTTCCCAGCCCAGACTCTCCCCAGCAAAAGCAGGTGCACAAAAGCAACAGGTGGAGAAGAGGGAGAAACTCATTTATCCAAGCAAAATAGCAGGCAGAGTTTCGCAGATTAGAAATACCCAAGGGTCAGGGACTCTGTCTGGGGGTGAGATAAGATCGAGAGAAAGAACCGTCACATAGGGGAGACGTCTTCTCAGATGTAGCTAGAATTGTAGACCCAGAAGGTCAAGGAACATGTATGAGACTGCTCCCATGGATGTCTAGGACTCCAAGAGCCATTCCAAGCCTTTCTCTCCCCCCTACCTCCATGGAGTGCTTTTCTCTGGGTCTGCAACCAGCCAGACCGAGAGGATATGTGCCATGTTTGGCTGAGAACTTTTCCACCAATTAAGCATCCTGACTCCTGTCTACATAGGATGCAGCACAGGGCTGACTCTGCAGAAGATCCGGATTGTGAGTACAGAAGGATCCACACCCAGAGAGCACATAATATTCTCATTCATTTTCTCTCTCTCCCTCTCTCTCTTTCTCTCTCCCCCTCTTCCTCTCCCTCTCTCTCTCTCCTCTTCCCCCTCCTTCCTTCCTTTCCTTTATTCTTTCCTCTCTCCTTCCCTGCCTCCCTTTTCTCTCCCTTTTTCTCTCTTCCTCCCTTTCTCTCTCCCTCTCTCCTTCCCTTCTTCCTTTTCTCTTTCTCTCTCTCCCTCTCTCCTTTTTCTCTCCCTCTCTCTCTTCCTCCCTCCCTCCTTCCATCTCTCCCTGTCTCCCTCTCTCCTTTCCCGCCCCCACACTTATCTCTCTCTCTCTCTCTCTCCCCACACACACAAACACAGATATAGTCCATATATGTGGGTATCTATATATACCCAAATTTGTATATGTAGTTGTGTACATACACAATACATACGTATAAACACACATGTCTCCCCGCCCTCCAATATAGCACACAGACTATTTAGAAATGGTTACTCAAAAAGATTTGGTTGCAACTTCAATCAAAGTTTTAATGCATCCCCTTACTCTGCCTGTTTATGAACTTCACAAGGATTTTTTGTGTAATCGTTATGGACAGGTTTTAATGAAATTTGAGAGTCTCCAGAGATCACAGATACAGAGGCCTTTAACATTGTGGCGTTGCTTAGCAACCTCAAACCATTACATTTCCAGTCTCTGTAATAATATGATCTACTGCTCTTTGGCCAGAACCTGATGAAAACGTAATGGAAATCATCCCTTCCCAAAGGTTGTGCTCCCTGAGACTTTGGGTGGGGAAGTCGGCTTTTTCTGCCGCTTTCACAGCTGGGGCTAATTTCAACCCAGTGCTTAAAATAAAGTATTGTCTTATGAATGCATCAAGTGAGGAGATGAAGCAATCTGACGGCGAGGTGATGATAAAGGGGATGATGATGATATGGAAATGATTCCTTTTGAATAATGACTTGTCAATATCATGGATAGAAATGATAATACAAGCACCCCTCGCCTTGCCAAAGCCCCAGTCCTGCAGAACCTGTTTATGGACAACCCGTTAATGTGATTTTATGTCTTGTGGTGTTTCTTAATGACACTTTGAAAGAATGTGAAATTTTATTATTTTACTGTTGGAGTAAATCTTCATTGGAGAGCCAGTAGAGCATGAAAAGTTTATTCTGCGGAGTCACGAAAACGGAAGTTCGAATCTTGCCTCTGACATTGTGACATTGGCCAAGGCTTAATGTATGAGTCCCTCAAGCTGGAGATAATAAACACAAAGCTGCAACACTCCCAAGCCCCATAGATTAAAATGTAATTGGGAAGTTTAACAAAACAACAATGAAGCAAAGATCGTATTCGATTTTAAAACTAAGTCAAAGTGTGGAGAGGGATCTTTATAATTTAGTGGCCCTTGTTTTGTTTGAATTTGACGGGCCTGGTTTAGACAGCTTTCTAAGTCTGTTACAAAAAGGCTGATGGGCATTGATGGAGAGAGTTTCCATATCTGGAATTTCCAAAACAGATAAGTCACAGGTCTGACCCCCTTTTCACTCCCCACCAAAAAAACTGTACTCATTTGGATTAATTAGCTAGGGAGGCCAATCTACCTCAGTAAAAATTCTACAGTATCTTAAAAGAAATGTGGTTTTGCTCCTTTGCAGAGCATTTAATCACAAAGGGATGTCCATGAATTGGAGAATGGCAGAGCAAAGTGAGATGTGTAAATGGAATGCAGTTCTGTTGTACCAAAAGAAAGAATCTCACCCGTTAAAAGGAAAGGGACTGTCCTTTGCTTCTTTTTGCATCCCTGGCTCTTAGCACAGAGCCTGACACATAGTAGGCCGCTTATTAATGTTTTTTGGATTCCACTGAAATGAGAAAAAAGGCAGTTTCCAAGAATGGTGAGTAGTATGAGCTGAGGCAGAATAAAATGAGAGGAACCAGAGGGGAAAAAAATTATATAGTTCTATATATATCTCTATAGAGAGCTGTGTATCTATAGTGTGTTAACACTGAAAGACTTGAGAACATAGATCAATCCAAGGACTTTCAGTGTCACCTAAGAACTGATGGTGAAGTATGTTACCCTTCTCTTAACAGAGATGATGGACTTAGAGAGGTATTGTTGACAGGACTTCTTTGTGGATTCATTTTTGCTGAACTACACTTTTGTTTTATAAGGTTCTCCCACCCACCCTTTTAATTTTTTATTGGGGAGATGTGTGGAAAGAGGGGAAAGGAGGTTAGCAGTAGGGATGCCAACAAAAAGGTGCCTTTGAAACATTTCTCAGACTGTCTAAAAGAGAACAGAAGGGAGGTCAGAGAGAAGCACACAAAAGCAGGACAGTTTTGAAATTAAAGTATGGAATTTATTATGTGCTCTTTTTTTTTTAAGAAGGTACATGAAATGGAGATTCAGGCTTTTGTATTTGATCCTCTTTTTGAGTTCTGCTGTAGGTATGCAAATGCTTTTTATTCTTAGTGTTTAAGTTTAGAATGAAAAATAAAATATAAAAAATAAGAGAGAAGCTCATTGCTTGGGGCAAATTAAATGTCAATAGATAACAAAAGGAAAGCAAAACTACTAAATTTTTATTTGCTTTCATCTTCTCTGTCAAGGAAAATCATTTCCAAATGTGAACATAAGATACAGATAATAAACATGAACAAACATGGGAAACTAATAATATTATCCTCTTTAAATGATTTCAGGTCTTAAGACCTGAAGGAATTTTATCCCAAGATGCCAAAAAGAATTGCAGCTGTGGTTGTAGACTCATTTTAGTGTTTGAGAAGATATAAAGACTAGAACAAGTATGAGAAGATTGAAGCCAGGCACGTATTCTGAGTTTTTAAAAGTTTAAAAAATGAGGTAGATTTGGATAGCTATTATTGATCAATGAGTTTGATGTCAATGATAACATTCTGTAACACGATTTTATGTGCCTTTACATATATGTGTGTATCTTTATTGTTATTTTCATTCATGACTCCATTTGGGGTTTTCTTGGTAGAGATAATGGATGAGTTGCCATTTCTTTTTCCATTTCACTTTATAAATGAGGAAACTGAGGCAGAAAGGGTAAAGTGACTTGCCCAAAGTCAGACAACCAGTAAGTGTCAGAGATCACATTTGAACTCACAGAGAGGAGTCTTGCTATTTACTGTACCACCTGGCTGTCCATGTATAACTCCAGTACTAGATTTAGAAAAGGAAACAGTGGCAATATGGCTTCACTAGACACATAGGGCATGTTATACCAAATAATCTAATTTCAGTTTTTGAGAGAAGTACAAAACTGATTTTTAGGACAGGGACCATCAATAGCATAGAGTGTCTTATTTTCATCAAGGTATGTTGTGAAAACCGAGTTAAAACCCTGGATACCTTCGAATCAGCCAGAGTCAGGGTAAACAAAAGTCCTTGGTCTTTATTCTTGGTCTTTAGGAGGAGAAGTGAATTGGATGGACACAGGATCTCTACGACCTCTCCTCTTCCTGCCCAGAAGTGACTCTGGCTAGTCTTTCTCCACCCCCTAATCCCTCTTACATTTCTCTGTATACACCAATTATCGACCCAGCACAGGATAGTGGGAAGGGCCATTTTCCAAGCATATGCCCATAGAGTATTGTCCAATCCGTAATTAGCCTTAAGTGCTCAGTTGTCTGACCTCAGAGCATCAACTCAGAGTTTCAGACCTTTACAGCATGTAACAGAGTTTCTTATGATATACTTGTGCAAAAGAATAGAAAAATATGGACCGGGTGATGATTATAGCTAAGAATTTAAAATAATTCTTAAAAAATAAAAATAGTAAATATGACATAATAGTTAATCATGGCTCAAGGTTTATAAAGAGCGAAACCAACGTTCTCTCTCCATACAATAACCCTGTAGGTATCATTATCCTTAAACTGAAGCTCAGCGAGAATTGTGGATGGATGCCAGCCTGGAGGAAGGCCTCTCTGGGATGCTGTTGGAGGGCTCTGCCTTTTACCATATTCTATGACAATGTTTGTATCCATGATCTAAATAGAGTTAGAGTGGGCATGTTGGTCAGAGTTGCACTTGACCGAGCTTGGGAGGATAGTTAATATAATGGATCACAGAACTGAGGTTTTAAAACACCTCAGTAGCCTGGGGCAAAGGGCCCAAACTAACACTATTACATTTATTGGGGACAAATGTAAAAGTCTGCTCTTGGTTTCCTGCAGGGATTCAGAAAAGGAGAAAGACCTGTTGGAACAGTATTTCATGTGAAATAACCTGCTGGGAAGGCAGGCTTAGGCTGAACCAAAAGTGGGATGTATTGCTGATAAAGACAAAAAAAAACCCAAAAAACAAAAAAAACGGCTTCTGTCAACTTAGGCTACCTGAATAGAAGTTCCTGTCAAGCTGAGACAAGAAGAGCCTGGCTGTTCTCTGCACTAGTTCTGCATAGTATTGGATTTAATTCAAGGCACCACATTTTAAGAGGCAATGTTGACAGACTAAGGGTGACCAGTTTGGTAAAGAGTCTGAAAATCATGTCATATAGTAGACAGATTCTTTGAAAAGAGGAATCTGGAGGAGACAAACCTTAGAGTGATATCAAAATTGTTTCATAGCCTGGAAGGACCACCAGGTAGACTAGGACTTACTCTGGATAGCTCTAGAATGGGGGCTCTTAGTCTTTGTTATATGATGAGGCCCTCTGGAAATCTGGGGAAGCCTGTGTCTTCTCAAAGTAATGTTTTCTATAAGTACAAAGAAACCAACTATATTGAAGTACATTGATCTAAATATATACATATATATATATATATATATACACACATACACACACACACACATTTTTTTTTTTTTAAAGACAATCACAGACTTCTGGCTTTTGGTTGTTGATCAGTTATTTTAGTCATAGCTAACTCTTCATGTCCTCATTCGGAGTTTTCTTGGCAAAGATATTGTAATGGTTTGCCATTTCCTTCTGCAGCCTATTTTACAGTTGAGGAAACTGAGGTAAAATGATTTGCCTAAAATCAAGTAGCTAGTAAGTATCTGAGGCCATTAAACTCAAGTCTTCCTTTTTTTAAACGTAAGTTTCTATTTTTCTCCAATTACATGTAAGAACATTAATTTTTATTATTATTATTTTGAGTTCTTCATTAGTAAAATGAAAATATTAGACTAGATGACCATTGAGATCTCTCCCAGCTCCACAGATCTGTGATCTGACGGTATATGTTTTATACAAGGTGACCCCCGAATTTCGGCATTAAGGCCTAAAATTTCTTAAGTCTTTTATGGCACCCTGAATTGTAGGTAAGTCTTACTGCTTGCCAGGGCATCTGTCATATGCTCCAAGCATCCGTAGCTGTTCTATTTCCTGGTGCTGTCCCAATGGACCTATTTGTTCTGTTTCATTGTGTGCTCATCTCAACTCTTTTGAATCATTATTCATTCCCTTTCACAAAGCACTTAAACACCTATCTTACACAGAGGACTTGGATAGTCTTTGTTCTTGCCCTCTTTGTGATCATGTATTTAATCATCATTTGAACACAGACAGAACAACCAAATGTTTCATAAATACTTCATTTTGAGATATTCACTTCAATTAACGGTAAATATGTGCTATGTGCAATTTACTGAACTGAGCCAGTGGAAACCAAAGTCTATGTAAAACCAAGTCAGCATCTATTAAGCACCTAACTATGTGCCAGATACCATATGCTAAGGGCTGATGTTTAAAAACATGCTTCCTTTAAGGAAATTATAATCAAGTTATGGGGTGTGTAGCTTGAGGTCCTATAAGTATGTATGATACAAGATAACTTGGAATAGGGGCAAAGAACCCTAAGAAAATAAGAAGATGATTTTAGCTAGGAAAATCAGAGAAAGCAATGAAAGAGGTGGCTTTGGAGGAAGAGACGGATTTCATTAGAAAGGAGTTTCTCTCTTATCCAATCCAATCTTCACTCAGATACAAAAATATTTACTTTAACTTATAGGTATGACTATGACTCTTTCAAAAATGTCCCATATTTCTCTACTACCTGTAGTTTCTTTAAAAGTCCTCAGAAGCCTGGTTTAAACATAAATCCTTTTTAAAAAATAATTTCTTATAAATTTGGTAATAACCATCAAAAGTAAATCTAATAAATAAGCTAAATATTATCATATAAAACCATAATATCCCTATTTACAATTTATTCAAATAAGAAATGTGTATATTATTATCTTTAACAAAATCATAATGACATTTCTTTCCAGATCTCTTTCTGATATTTTTCTTGTAAGTTCTAATAATAATAGTTGTGATTGATATAGAGCCTTAAGGTTTACAAAGCACTTCACATATATCTAGTGTATATATTCTAATTTTCCCTTCGCTATTCTGTCACTTCATATTTCTTTATTCTTTATATTTCTTTATATTCTTCATATTTGCCTTTTTATGGCACAATAATATGCCATTACATTGATATTATTAATGTTGTCTATTTATCCATTCCTCAAGCATTACAATAAAACTTGTTTATAATTTACTATTACAAATAAAGCTTATATTAATATTTTTTGTGTAGTCTCTTTTCCATCTATTAATATCTTCAGGCCATAGTTCTAATAGCAGGATCATTATGTCAAAAGGCATGATCAGCCTCATAGCTTTGTTTGTATTTTGCCAGATTTATTTCCAAAATGATCGCCCTGAGTCATAGCTCTTTTGTTTAGCACTGTGACTGTACATTTTTCCCATAGCATCACCAACATTGAATATTATAAGTTTAAACTATTTTTGTTAATGGATATATCTCAAGAGTTCTTTTAAAATTTAAGTTTTGGGGGCAGCTAAATGGTGAAGTGGATAGAATACCAGCCCTGAAGTCAGGAGAGACCTGAGTTCAATCTGGCCTCAGACACTTAACACTTTTTAGTTGTTTGACCCTAGACAAGTCACTTAATCCCAATTGCCTCAGGGGAAAAAATTAAGGTTTTTCAGATTACTTTTTTAGATAATTGCTGATTCTTTTAAGACCTACCAGTTTATATGCTTTGACCATTTAACTTTTTGTAAATGGCCAATATACTTATAAATTTGTCAGCTCCTCATAGATTTTGGATATCAGATCTTATCAGCTACATTTACATTTTGCTCCCAATCTATTTCTTTTCTTTTAGTTGAAGTCCTTTTTTGTTGTATAAAACCCCATCATTTTTATATAATCAAGTCCAAATCTTTAGTCTTCTAAATTTCTTCCATATGTTCAATAGATAAAAAAGTTTTCTACTTTCCACTACTGTTGTAAATGACATCACTTTTTCACATTTTTTCCTATTTCAATAACCAATCCATTAAAAATTTATTGTAGTACATTGTAAGACATTTTATGCCTTTACTTTTCTTTCTAAATTGCTGGTTCTGTTCCATCCATCTCTTTTTATTGCGTCCAGATCATTTTGATATTACCACTTTATAGCATAATTTGAGCTCTTTTCTCGCCTATAGATTTTTGAGCAGGGGAATGACATATTTAGACTATATATGTATACAGAAGATTATTTTTAACATTTTATTATTTTAATGTGAAAGACAGATTACAGAGTGGAGAGATTCAAGGCAGGGTGACCTATTAAGAGACTCTTAAAGTACTTAAGACGAGAAGTAAGAGGACAAATATGAATGACACTGTAGAGATGGAACTGGGAGGATGTGGCAACTGATTGAAGGTAGGGTATAGGGCAAAGGAAAAAAATTTTAGAAGATTCTAAGACTTTGAGCCTTGATAAATTACTAAGAACACACTAAAGCCCTCAAAAGAATTTGGCAAGAAAAATGTGAGGGTCTTTTGGGGGGGAAGATTGAGTTAATGTGGAATTTTGAGTTGCCATGGTGACATCCAAGTGAAGCTATATCTCTTAAGACAGATGGAGAATCAGGGTTAGAACTCAAGGGAGTGAAAGAGGCTGAGGGTCAAGTTGCTCACTGAATAACCTCAATCTTCTCAACAAAGAAGAAATTGTGGGCAGAGAGGAAGAGAGCTAAGATGAAGTTATAGATTTAAAGAAGAAGGGAAACATTTAGAAACGGCCCCTATGGGTACCATGATAGGAAAACAGATAACCTGGAACTCTGAGAGCCCAGAGAAACTTAGTTAATTTGAATTGGTACTTGGCCCAGGCAATACTATTTGATGGCTTTAGGAATAGAACCAAAGAAAACCATTTGTGGTGGCATCCCAGGGTTGAGGAACTATGGGAAAGACAAAGGAGCAAAGAATTCAGGAGTAGAGAACAATTTCTTATTGTAGCTAACAGCAGAGAATATAAGGAAAATGACATAAATATTTCCATGGAAAACATCTTATATCTCTAACATGACTGAAATAAAACTGATTAAAATCACTTATCGGGAAGATTCAATTTTACTTAATTTTTCCTACAAAGAAATTAATTCTCATTTGATGTAACCTTAAAACACTTTCTTTGCTACTTAGAGTTAGATACAGGTTTCACTTTTAGAAGACACATATTCTATATTTTCAAGCAATGTTTTATTTTAATCTTGCTTTCAGGTGAATTTTTGTGACTTTATCAGAAAAACTGAATAATTTTATTTTTAAAAAAATAATTGGAGGAGTTATGTATTATGCATATAATATATTACATATATTAGGAAATATCTTACATTTAAAAGACTAATAAGAGGTATTTGAAAAATATTTTTGGAAGCTGTATTTGGTTATTTAATAAACATCACACACACATAGAAAAAATCCAACATTTGAAATAGCTTCATTTAGTTACGCAACATAAATTTATATTTCAAGAGTAAACATATAGTATTATTTTAATAAAACAAATAATGTAACTTTGAATCTTTAAGTATTTTAAAACTTTTCTCAGTAAATAAATATTTCTTCTCAAATGTGTGATAGTTGATAATGCTTCAGACATTATCATTGGAGATCCTTAGTATAGCCAGCTGGTCCCTGTGCCTATGACATCTTTATATACTTTTTCTGAGATAGCAAGGTAGTGTTATTAGTGGTTGGAGAGATAAACTGTTTATATGCCATGGATCAATTCACTTCTCTCAGAGTTCTAGGCAACTTTCTAAGATGATTCACTTGTGGGGGGAATTGGAAGGGCTTAGTTCCATTTGTAATTTTCTCTCTTGGAAGTTTCCTCACCTAAGAGTTCCCCATACTAGTGAAATCAAGAATTTTACTCCCAATTCCCATCCCTACCATATTTATGTAAAATATATCTATGTAAGTTTATTTCTATTTCCCTCCCTCTTCTCTCTTTCCCTCTCTCTTCCTCTCCCTCCTTCATTCCTTCCCTCTCTCCCTTCCTTTCTCTCTCTCCCTCTCTCAGCCAATTTGCTGGGTGTGAGGTGACTTCCTAGTGGTTCTAATTTGCATTTCTCTTTTTGGTGATTTGGAGCAATCCTTCCTATATTTGTTAATAGTTTCCACTCCTTGTTCAGTCTTCAGCAGTTCATATACTAAAACTGGAATGATACAGTGATTAGTGTGGACCTTGCACTAGGATGGAATTCAGTTTTATGAAGTATTCCATATTTTTTTCTATTTTCCAAACTTTTCCAAGTGAGCAATGGCAAGCGATTTTGTTATTAAAAAATAATTTGCAACTCTTCTTCTGAGACTTGTTTGTTCACAGCCTTTGATATATCGGAAATATATTTCTTGATGTTCTCCAACAAGGCATTATTTTCTTTTGAGTAACAGAAAACAAAGTTCTGATATTCAGATTAAGCCTAATTGCACTAGATCAAGTCTACCACTCTTTTTTTCAATATTATATTAGTGAACCATGAATGGCATTAGGGAGTTAGATTCCTATTAATCATTTTTTGTCACCCAATTTTGAATGTAACTGGACTGTGCAATGGTAGCAAAAGGAAATGGAAATTGATGGACTCCAACTTATCCTTGATGCTTCTGGGCCAAAAAAAAAAGGGAATCAGCAGGTTCAGTCCAGTTCTTCCTTTTCACTCATCTGTCCCTGAGGAAAGAAAGTCCTCTTAGTTATTCTCTAGTTTCCTTTTTACAGAAATGCCACAGGGAAAGGAATAAATCAGAGTCAAAAATTGTCTTCTTTTTTCCTTAAGTAGTGATTATATTGCTAGCTTCCATATCCATTTCAGGAAGAGCACTGGCAGAGAAGTCCAGATTCGTGGCCTGTCTGAGGAACCTTGAAGGCCTTCTCAGCAATGGTGACTGGACTATTTGCCTCATTTTCCATTTGTCTTGGTGTTTGAGACCATGACAGGCTGCCACATACTGTCAAGACATCCTCAGAGTTTTTCTTTTCTCCCTTACTTTAGGACAGATCTTCTCCAATTTCTAAGTAAAACATAGATATGGCAGGGAACTAACTCTGGGCTGTGGCTCTTCCTTTGTGTCTTGGACTGCCGAGGATGTTGGGTTTCGCATTCTGTCCCCCAGAATTCAGAGTATATCCGCTTGCACTTGGCAGGCCTGGTGTAGTGTGCCACATCCAGAAAGGGATGTATCACTCTAATTAGTGTTCTCTGATACATTTACTTTTGGAAAGCCTGCTGCTGACTTTTTAAAATAGGGCAAAGAAACATTTGCTTCAAGTTTAGTGATGCTTTTTTTGTTTTTATTATCCTTAGATTTTGTAATGATTCAATGGTCAGAGTTTTCTAATTTTTTTCATTTTTCATTTTTTTTATTTTTTGGAGGGGAGGGAGAGAAATTAGTGAATTTTACAGAAACTTATTTTTAAGAAGAAAAAACAGATTTAAAAAAATCATTTGGGGGCATCGAGGTGGTGCTGTGGATAGAGCACCAGCCTTGAAGTCAGGAAGACCTGAATTCAAATGCAACCTCAGACATTTAACACTTCCTAGCTGTGTGACCCTGGGCAAGTCACCTAACCCTAATTACCTCAGCCAAAAAAAAAAAAATGTCATTTTCATCATCTTTCTTTTTCTGAATTTTGGTAATGGGTGTTAGTTTAACCATTGTAGAAATCACAAAAGGAAAAACTGAGAAATCTCAGTGGATCTTTAGCAATATTAAAAAGTAAAAATACTAGAAATGGACTAGAGAAAAAGGCACACCATCCTACGGAGTCCACGCCAACGTGCCTTCCCAAAGCACTTCTCATGTATTTCTCTCTCATCTCCTCTTGTCTGTACATAGACAGACACACATAAAAGGACAATTGTCCTAAGAACCTTCTAGTTTATGGTGAAAGGTGCAAAGGAGCACGTGCTGTACGTTATGGGTCTCTTTTACAGTTTTTCTGACAGAATTCCAGTCTCGTCAGCTTTATTCGAACCAGATGAAGTGGATCAGCAAGGCTTGACTCAGCAGCTTTTCCCATAAGTACAAAAGGAGCTTCTGTCGCCGGTCCCCAAAACCATGGATCAGCCTTTTTGTATCTCAGTCCACACAGAGCCAAACAGTAAATAGAGCAGCTCATGATTTATGCATGGAAATAGGTTATCCCATCTGGCCTCCCTATGTCTCTTGACCCTTCCCTAACTCCTTCCCTGCTGCCAGCACATAATCCCCACTCTCTGGGGACTCAGGTGCCTGTTTGCCAATTACTGGAGGCATCTCTCCATTTCCCCAGGGAGCTTGGGCTGTCTTGTTAGGCTTAATTACTTGACCGGAGAGAACTGGAGCCTGAGCTATCAGTCTCATCAGTGGTTCTAGGACTTTGTGTTACCTGGAGCAGGGCCCTGACCAGAGGCCTGGGTTGGCTGGGCCCTTGGATGGAACGGAACTGCAGCCTGCTGCACGATGGCTCCGTTGCTCTTATCTTAACCTGAAAGTACATGGCTGTACACCAAGGCCATGGTAAGATCACTTGGAAAGGTGTCCTTAAGTCTCAGCAGCCAAATTAGTAATATTCCTCACCTGTAAATTATGGGGATTGGACTAGCTCTTAGCGAGTTCTGAATCTTTTTTGTATCACAGACTCCTGGGGTGGTCCTTTCTGAATATAACTTTTAAACACACACAAAAACCCGAAACACATGGGATTCCAAAGAAAACCAATTATGTTGAAATATAGTTATCAAGATATTTTTTTGAAGTTCATAGATTCCACATTAAGAATCTTCCTAGAAGAGATGATCTCTTAGGTCCCTTTAAGCTGGACTTTTATGTCAGTCTGTGGTTTCCAGGCTATTGGGTAGCTAAACCTTGAATTTTGTAATGTAACCCAAAAATGTCCCTGTTGTGAGATATTTACAAATCAAGGATTATATGACTCTTTAAACTTTCAAAAGTTTTCTCATGAATCTTTTTTTCAGATCACCTCCTTTAGTAAACAAAATATTTGACAGTCCATTGCTAATAATCCATTTTGATTCATCTCTATGACTGCTTTTTAATATTCAAAAAAGTTATTTAAAGGTTCAAATTATTGTCACCTGCTCTGTTAGATAATGGACAAACAACAAATAAGTCCCTGAATGTTCATTTAAATTAAATTAAATTTAAATTCATTAAATTCCTAAATTTTTAGGAAACTCCTTTGACTAATAGAAATCAACACCTTTTCAGCAACTTAAGAGTTTCCTGGGGCACTAAGAGGTGAAGTCATTTGCAGCAGGGGCCTTGTGGATAGTAGATGTCCAAGGTGGGACACGAACTCTAACTCTGAAGTTCACTGTCTCACTGTGTCTGGCTGCCTCTCATTGGTTTTTAGGTATCTGTCTGAAAGCAGCAATTCTGGCCTTCCAGGAGACCCATGATACAATTGCTGTCCATTTGGAGAGCTGCAGACCTCCAAACTGGAGCTGGCCCTCTGGAAGCCCAACAAGCCTTTATTAAGTGACCAAGGTGTTGGAGAACCCCATTGTATTCTGGAGACACAACGCCAAAAGCAAGCCAGCTACTCACGTCCTCCAGACCAGTTTCCACGTTAGGTTGGGTTGGGAAAGAGATATTTGTGCAGCAAAGTTAATGCAGCATTCTTCCAGCAACAACTGGAGGCCCCTCCTAGAAGGGGATGTCTAGCTGACCTTCCCAGGCCAAATGGAGGCTCCAAGGTATGTGTGTGAGATTATGGGATAGGAGAGGAGAGATTAGATCTTCTCTGAATTTAATTGCTGCTCCAGCATTCTCATCTCTGATTCCCCCACTCTCTAGAGCACTGGTCCTTTCCAGCTATTTGGTTCTGAACATGATAGACAAGTATTGATAGGCAGGAGGGATTGAATTACAGACTCCCTCCTTAAATTTTCTCATGCTTGATCAAACATAATAGAGAGTGATTGCAGAAGAGTTGTTGATAATTCTGGCACATTTTTTCCTTATTATTGTATCATATTGGCCTTTTTCCTTGTTCCTTTATTACTCTGCCCTTTCTTTAAAAAAAAAAAAAAGTCCCCAAATAACAGATAATCAGATTGGTTTATTTCTTTGCTTTTTGAAGTCTCATCATTCTAACTTAACCTTCTATTTGCCACAAAATTTGCCTCTTCCTATTTTTATCTCCCACAGAAATCTTGAAGAGTAGATATTTAATAAATATTTGTTGGATAACTTGGCAGATGCATACCCCTCAGCTCCTTTCTGAAGGTGCTATTTGGCCAGCTTGACAATCGTTTTGCTATTGATTGGCAGGGCAATTCATGAACCACCTTGGTCCTCAGTTTCCTCATTTGAAAAATGAGAGAGGGATGGATGATCTTTAAGAACCCTGACAGGCACAAAACATATTATTCTAATTTTCTTAACTCCAATCCTTCCACCGGCTTGCCTATTCTCAGTTGGCGAGCCTTGTTTCATGTGGTCCTCAGAAAAGCCCCATAGCATTGGGAAGTGCCCAGGCCAGGATCAAAGCCACTGAAAGTGGCTGCTTCCACTTCAGTGTGATGGCTCTGCCGGGAAATATCACAGTCCTGAAGTCACATGTCTGTTTTACCTGGAATACATTTTCTGGAGATTAAAAAGCTGCAAATGGGAGTTGTGAAGATGCTGATTTTACAGTGAGTCAGGAGAAATTGTCAGGCAGCTAGAAACAGAAGACAATCGGAAAGGCACCAAAGGCCTGAACTAAATAATAGAGTAAAGCACTGAAAAAACCCAGGTGTCTGAGAGGAGAAATAAAAGGAAGGAATTAAAGTGCAGTGAGGGACAGGGTAGATATGACAGATGTGTGGCTAGTGAGAAGGGGAAAATGGAGGAGAGAGTCATAGAATGGAAAAGGAAATGACTTGGAAGATGGAGGAAGGAGTAGTAGTAGTGGTGGTAGCAAGGAGGAGGAGGAAAAAGGAAAAAGAGGAGGAGAAGGAGGAAAAAGGAGAAGGAGGAGGAGAAAGAGGAAGGGGAGGAAAAGCAGAAGAAAAGAAGAGGAGAAGGAAGGAAGAGGAGGAAGAGAAGGAAGAAAAAAGAAGAGGAGGAGGAAGTAGGATATATACATATATATATATATATTAGAGTTCTGTAGCTGGGAGAGTTATTGAGGCAATGGTAGGAGGAGGAAATGAATAATTCTAGTCTGGATGGCATATAGGGAAGAATAAGGAAGTCAAGGAAAAAGTAAAAAAATTCAAGAATTGCCATGAAATTTAAAAACAAAAAAACAAAAAAACAGGTTGAGTGTGGGTGGAGTTCAAGGGTCTGCAAAGAATACAGTTTGATTGGATTAGATTATAACAGGAAAAGATGGCATCTTTGGAAAGTCATACTTTTTTGAAATCTAATGCTTTATTTCCCCCTGAATCCTATTCTTACAGTCTGAGCAAGCTCCTGCCAGGTGGATAGTGATATCTGAACTATAGTCCCATAGTTTAAGGCTTCTGATGAAACACTGGTAGCAGAAAAAGAGATAATATAATATACTCTTGTTTTTAAAATTCTAAAAAAACTTAATAACAAAACGATCAATTGAAAATAGTCACATAAAGAATGAAAGTAAAAAATAAATCATATACAAACATTTAACATATGCTGCACATTTTAACAAAATAGAACCAAACAAATTATATTTTTACTCCAGAGGAGCTATAGCATCATCCATGTGGTATTCCTTCCATCAAGGCTGGTGCCATCCCAACGATGCCTTTGTCATCCTAATTTTTCTTTCTGAGGGTCTACCTGCTATGCCGGGAGCCCTCAGCTCATTCTCTTCAGATGTTGTGCTTACCATAGAGCACAAGGAAGTTCATCAGTCATCCCTCACTTTACCTATATGATTAGCTCATCTTGTTTTCTCCTCCAACATATATTTATCTTTTGAATCCTTTCTTGCCTAATTCCTCACTTGTTACAGAAAGTTCGCATCTACCATGGGCCCCTCCAGTGTCTTCTGGGTCATCTTTAGCTTCAGTTCTTTGCAGTCTGTGATATTCTATGGTTTTTAGCCAAAGAACATCACCAGCAGAATGTTGGTATTTAAAAAGTTGGACCTTTATTTCAAGGGATAGTTTAAGCAGATTAAAAGAAATGGAACAGTTTTCCAAAATCAGTTCATGCCATTGCTCTCTTCCTTGTTCCAGTTCATTGACTGTTCAGTTTTTGTCTAAGACACATGAATCAATGCATGAGCTTTGCAGGTGATCTATCCAACAATCTGTCAGTCTGTCTTCTTTGTTTGTTTTTTTCCTGTCTGTATAATTAGGCCTGATGCTTTAGAATGTTTACGTAACTTCTGTGTGAAGCTCTGCAGTATTTTGGGTTTTGAGCAATTAATATAATGGAGTTCCGAAATGGGAACATACAGAGGACCCCCTCATCTATGCAGAATCCATCATTGATTTGAACTCTGTAACAGACCTCCTCCATGATGATACACAGACTCCTTATCTCTCTTCTCCTTATTTTATGCTCTACCTGATTTTAATTTACCAACAAGAATCATCTAACAAAGTCTGTCACTGGTTTCAAAGAGCTGATGTAAATTTTGGTATACACAGGGAGACACTTTTTTGGAGAAAAGCCAGTAAGGCAGCTTCGGAGCCACTGAATCAAATGCATTGGGATTTTTTTTAATGGTTTATAAGCAAAGAGGAGAGGATCTTGTATTTTTCCTTCCTTTCAGTCAGTAGACTGATTTTTAAAATTTCAGGTTGTTGTGAAATATGATTCAAGAAAGCCTATCGGTCCCTACTAGCTGGAAATCTATAATCCTAATGCATCCTAATCCTCTTAATGCATTTATAGAGTATTCTAATGAAAAAGAAAAATATTTATATGGGCAAGTAGATGTCCATGTTGGGAATAATTGATATTCTTTCATTTTGACCTTTCCCAAAGCCTTTTGTATCTTCTCTTCGAGATATCTTGAGAGTCTATTGTACAATGACCTCATAATTATACTACCTTTAACATGGACCTCTTCTGTATATATTTGGTTTCATCCAGCTGCTTTTCCTATTTTTTCTTCTGTGCTATTTCCTGAACCCCACATTTGGAATTTTGATGTTAGATTCCAAATTGATGTTTCCATTACTCATTATAAAAGAAAATGCTTTTTATAAAAGCCTTTGTAAATAATTCATCTGCTTGTTATCTCTTCAATTTCATCTCAAAGGCCTTAATATCCATTTGATTAATAGGATCTGTCACCAAATTTTCTTTAACCCTATTTTTCCTTCTAATGTTTCTCTGCAGGTGATACTGTTCATAATAATTGATCATTTTCCACAAAATGTTATAATCCAGTGTATATTCTAAACCAATATTTCCTTTGGTTGCTATGATTATAATCAGTGTCAATATCCATTCCTCTATCAATTTCCATTTTGGTGGCATCTATAATTTATTTAAATAGATCAGATTGTAGTTATTTTAAAGGCATTCTGTACCTTTTTCTTGTTTTTATTCTTTTTCATAGTTTTATAATAATTTTGATCATTGCTCCACCAAGTCTAACTAGACATAGGTGATTCGAGAATGAATCACTCATGTTATCTATGAATCATTTCCTAATCAGTTACCCTTTTGTGTGTAATGTTATTTGGGTCTCATTATGACCAAGACTTCTCAAACAAATTAATAAAACACAAAAAAGTACCTTTTGAAAAGCTACAATAAAACAACTCTTACATTCTACTGACACAATATGACATGGTATATATGAATGAACACATAGATTTCTAAAACATTAAAGCTAAGAAAAGACATTGAAGAGTCATCTGGACTAATACTTTCATTTTTCATATGAAGAAAAAGCCCCAGAAAATTTTGTAACTAGTTAGTCACAGAGCTGAAGCTGGGATTTGAGCCTTCTGCACCTTTATTTGATTTCATTTTCAGTTTTCTAGACTTGAAGCTACTCACCTGCAGTTCTAAGGTTGACGACTAAAGAATACAGTTCCCAAATCCCTATGGTGACTGCATTGGAAGTACCACCAGAAGTAAACAGAGGTGGTTTTAAAATATGTTCCAATCCTTCATTTCCTCTGAAGAATCTCCAGAGCTCAGAGGATTCATTCATCCCTATCCTTTCAGCTTAGGTCAATTGCATCTAATTTTTCCTTTGACTACCGGCTATAAGAAGGAGTTAGAGTCCCCAGATTTTGGAAATGAAGGGCTTTGTGCCCTTGTGATACAGAAAAATCTTGCAAAGAAGTGGACAAAAGATCTAATTCACATTTTATCTCATGTAGCTTAGTGTATTGATTTTTTGTTTGAAAACATTTCGCTGCAATGCAGTTCAGTGAGAAAAAAAGCTTCTCACTGCATCATCTTATTTTGATTGAGAAACCTTTCACTATTCCTTTTAGCTTTCAACTTTCCAATTATTTATGTGCATTTCTGAGGATTCTCTTGATCTAAGGATCTGTTTCAACTTGGCGAAAGGAATTCCCCCAAATCATGAGTGGTATCTACCCTGAGGTAACCCTTGCCAGTTTGAGGCCCAGAAACTGAATCAGAGCCCCAAATCCCATTTGGGAAACCAGAATGGCTTGACAAAACCCTTGCATTAATGATGGATCTTAGCAGATCGTTACCAGAGACTCTGAAGATGCCATAAAATATGCAATGACCTACCAAACTTTCAGGAGATTTCCAGTTGCTCACCTTATTAACAGTTAATTCTTCACATGGCTCCAATCCAACTTTGAAAAGTACAAAAGGAAAAGGAAAGTAAGCTGGCTTCAGAGCAAGAGTGAAACCTCACCTAAGTTCCTGTCTCTGCAGATGGCTCTGCATGGGCTTATTCCACAAGGACACCCTGTCTGAATCTTCCATTTGAGGGCCCCCAAATTCCATAATTTACATATGGCAATTCTGTTTCAGCAATCAAGGGCCCTCCTTAGGAAGGAAAGACTTAGTAAACCACAGAGAAGAAATGAGAAAAAGCAGGAAAAAGAAAAGTCTGAATCTTGGTATTCACAGGACTGCCTTACTTCCTGGGGGGACTTCCTCACATCACTCACCCTTCTAGTATTCTTTGGTGGATGCTTTAATTACATTTCATAGTTTCAAGAAATGGCGGGATTGGGCTTCTATAAATGTTTAACTAGCATTGCCTCATAATTCAAATTTTTTTTTAAAAAAAATTTCATTAATACCTTCTGAATCCAATTCTCCCTATGCAACAAGAGAACTGTTCGGTTCTGCAAACATATATTGTATCTAGGATATACTGCAACATATCCAACATATAAAGGACTGCTTGCCATCTAGGGGAGGGGGTGGAGGGAGGGAGGGAAAAAAAATTGGAACAGAAACGAGTGTCAATATAAAGTAATTATTAAATAAAAATTAAAAAAAAAAAAAGGAAGTGCAAAAAAAAGAAAAAAAAATTTCATTACTCATGATGCTAAAAAAAAAAATTGAGATTAAAATGTCAACAAACTCAAACAGAAGATGCGAATGGATTTTGTTTGCCAACCAATTCTTACTGGAGGGTAAGGCTCACAGAGTGATAGGAAATCTCAGAGGCCTGCTAGTCTGGCCCTCTTATTTTACAAACAAGGATGGTAAATAGTTTGCACCCAGGTCATACAGGTTGCTTTTTGTACTTATGGAATAAACAAAATGAGCAGATACAGACGATGGTGCCCTTTTTCCTCCTCTTCTTCTCCCTCCCTTTTCCCCAAGGTCAGAGCAATTAAAAATTGATTTAAAATGGAGCATGAGAAATTTGGATTCAATATAAAGAAGTCTTACCTGATAATAAAGATTACAAGGTATCAGAATGTGTAATGGAGTTACCCTCCAGTAAGAATTGGTTGGCAAACAATATCCATTCGCATCTTCTGTTTGAGTTTGTTGACATTTTAATCTCAATTTTTTTTTTTAGCATCATGAGTAATGAAATTTTTTTTTAAAAAATTTGAATTATGAGGCAATGCTAGTTAAACATTTATAGAAGCCCAATCCCGCCATTTCTTGAAACTATGAAATGTAATGTTTTTATATGAAACCATTATAAATTTATAACAAATTTAATCTTGGGCAATGCACTGTTCTATGAACTGTGAATTATTGTCCTAAATTTCAGATGGCAGATGCTTTCTCTGAGTTGTAATGCCTAGTTGATTAGTTTCTATGATGCAGCATAAGAATATATCTTCCCATTTGCATAGACACTACACTGATTATACACAGTTTGACTTGAGAACTTGCAAAGTATGTTTTCTGAACAAGAATCTCAGCAAATAACAATGCACTTCATTGCCAAGAAGATCAGAATAATTTTGAATACTGCACAAAAAAATTCGCCCCATGAAATATCTGCAATTTCTCTCCTTCAGGTAGCCTTTAAAAACAAAACAAAAAATGGGGGTACCTTTAAAGCATCATTGAATTGTACAAAAATGTTTGTGGCAGCCCTTTTTGTAGTGGCAAGGAACTAGAAACAGAGTGGATGCCCCTCAGCTGGAGAATGGCTGAATAAGTTATGAATTGTTATAGAATGTTCATGTTCTATAAGAAACAACAAGTAGGATGATTTCAGAAAAACCTGGAGAGACTTATAGGAACCAGTGCTGAGTGAAAAGAGTAGAACCAGGAGATCATTGTACCGGGCAATAGCAAGATAATGTGTTGATCAATCCTGGGGGACTTCAACAATGAGATGATTCAGGCCAGTTCCAATGGTCTTGTGAGGAAGAGAGTCATCTGCACCCAGAGAGAAGATTGTGAGAACTGAATGTGGAACATAACATAACATTCTCATTCTTTGTATTGTTAGCTTGCATTTTGTTTTCTTTTTTTTTTCTTTTTGACCTGATTTTTCTTGTGCAACATGATAATTGTGGAAATAGGTTTAAAGAAATTGCACATGTTTAACATATATTGGATCACTTTGCTGACAGAGAGGGGATGGGGAGAAGAGAGGAGAAAAAACTAGAAGATAGGGTTTTGTAGAGATGAATATTGAATATTATCCATATATATATTTTGAAAATAAAAAGCTTTAATTTAAAAAAGGCATCATTGAATAAAGTAAAAGTATTTAAACAGAGAGATAGATACAAAGTATTTTCTTCTGATGTTAAGACTTAAACAGGATTTTTATACTTCTGTCCAAAGGCAGCTTTAAACAGGGAGAGTTGCTTTATGTCTTGGATAGAGTATTGGGCTTAGAATCAGAATAGCTTCAGTTCAAATCTCTAAGTACCAGTTTGACCAGGTTACCCTGGTCACTTAATCCCTTTCAGTCTGTTTCCTCATTTGTCAAACTGGAGCAACAGTAACGACTTCACAAGGTTGTTGTTGGGCTCTGAGGTAATGAAGGTAAAGTGATTCTAAAAATGATATATATGATTATATCCAATAATTAGAAGGTCTCATTGGTCCCACATCCCTACCCTTCAGCCAGCCAATGTTAGGGAATTGTCACAGGAGCACTACATTCCCCTAATAGTCTTTCCCTGCAGTCTACAAACATCGCCCACAAGGGTCCCTCATTCTGAAAATCCCCCACTAGACCCAAGTACCCCCTCAACGTATCATCCTGTATCTTTCATTCCCTTGGCAGCCACACTCCTGGAAAACCCAATCTACTCTTCCTCCTCTCTCCTCTCCCTCCATGTCCCTCTGGCTTCCACTCATCCCCCAATTAAGACTCTTCTTTCCAGAGATAACAGTGCCCCTTTCCCTTGCTGGGAATGGCTGCCTTTTCTCAATCCTCATCTCTGTGTTTGACACTGTGGATCGCCTTTCCCTTCTAAATATTCTTTTCTCTCCCAATTTTCACCGTGAAAATGCAAGCCATGGTCAGCAGCCAAAGCTGGGTCCTGCCAAGTACAAATGCCCTGATCTCTTCCTCAAGAAACTTCTGCTTCATCATAGCTACCTCCTTCCACGTTCACATTAACCTATTAACAAAGATTCTTCTCATTTGGCCATTCAACCAGTCTAGCCCAAGCTTCTACATCTTTTCCATTTTTTACTAAAATCTATGTAGACATATCTGATTCCCTTCCCACAAGACTCTGAAAACACTGAACTCTTCATGGAGAATCCATTTGGATAATATTTATAGAGTGCTTTGCAAATAGCACATAGGAATGTCATCTGCTAGTAATAGTAGTCATAATACCAATTTGATTGGCTAAATTAGTTGTCATATAGCGTTGTATTTGTCACTATTTAAAACTGACACTTCCTCTGGACTCTTATTCCGGCTCTCACCCCCATAGGCAGAATTAATCCTTAGTCTCCTTCTTATGACAGAATTCTAGGGGTAACCTGAAGGATTGGGGGGGTGATTTCCTAATTCTATTTGTCACATGTCTCTCAATTGTCACACGTTGTGCTCTTTGATGATAGCAATTAACTAGCCAGGTTTTATTAACTTAATTAAGGGTACTTTCTAAGGTGCTTTAATAAAAAGTTAATGCAAAACACTTCCCTTGAAAATCTGGACCCATTATCTCACAAAGACATACAGAGTCCAGGGGAAGTTGGGTGTAAACTCAGGGAATACATGTGGCAAAGTGGGAATGAAGTTTCAGTCCTTATAAATTTCTCCATGAAGGACATGTCACTCTCTATTGGGCTCTGATGGTCAAGTTCTTTGTAGCTGCTCTCCTCTCTGGCCTGAAGAGGTCACGGTCCCTTTTGCTCTCTTTCTGTGAAGTGTTCAGTTTGTACCCTCTCAGCTCCCAAATGGATGCATTGTTCCTTCCTCAAACATTCCCGAAGCAGCGCCTGGGATGCTTTCCATGCACGGTTCTTCTCTGACATACACAGGGCCAGGGGTGAGTGTAACTATGTCGGCCAATCCCAGTACTCCTCCACCATCTGATTCCTTCCAAGGACTTCCCCTTTAGCTGGTTTCTACTTTTGAGCTTTGGTTGGCCATTCCATAAATAGGTCTAGAGATTCTTCACACCTACTTTACAGCTTTGATTGATTCTGGAACTCAGAAAGGAGGAGGAAGAAGAAGAAAAAGCATCTTGATTGTCACACTACTTGGAGTCATAGATACGGAACACACCTTTTAAGCAAGTTAAGAGGGTGGCAATATTAATAGCAAATTATGTATTAGAGAGAGGAGGAGGTGAACCCTCTCTTTTCTGCCTTGATATAACAGAACTTCTTCCAATTTGCGTATTATGGAGCTACTACTTGTGGGTTAATTAAATAAAGGGAGCATTTACTTATAACAAATGTTGAGAAGAGCATCAAAATAATGTTTAAACCATAAAGGGAATTGAAATTAAAACTTGAATTTTTGTTCCAAAGTATTTATATATGGTTCTTGGTTGTAGGACAATCCCTTCTAGAAACTGATAGCATTTCCTCAGACAGATACAAAGAAGTGACGAAATTGAGCCGTTCTCTCTCTAATCTTACTATTTACATCTCCTTTTTGGTGAATGAAAAGGACTTTAGAAGGTATCTTCTATGGGAAAGTGGAAATTAAATGAAAATAGTTAATAAAGTCAGTCGAAGATTTCAATAACTTGTTAATGTCCGCTTTTGAGAATTATGCAAACTGTTTTTTCAGAATATGATTTTGAGTGTTTTTTTTGGGGGGGGGTGGGGGGGAAGACAGTGATCTGGACTTGTGATCTCATTGGTATGGGGAACTTCTAGTGAATATATTCTCTCCTCTGCTATTCTGCAATTTATATTCGTAAAAAAAAAAAAAGTGGTTAACATTGCAGCCAGCTTGTCTCTGAGGCAAGATTTGAATGCCATGATTCTTGATTCCAGAGCCCAGCTCCCTATCTCTTACTACATGTTGTCTCTCAACTGTTCACCCAGATGAGGTCCCAATTCTCCTGGAGCTCTTGTGCTGGGACTCAGGAAGCAGACACTTGAAAAATAAGGATTGAATAAGAAAGAGAGGGTGGTGCACCACCAGAACTGGCAAGGGCACATTTGCCAAGGAGTCACCTCCAAGGAGTGCATTCACTACACCAGAGCTTCGTGTAAAAAATAATAATAATAATAATAATAAGATACATTGACATTCAGACTCTGTTTACACCTGTCCATCATTCATAGCCCTTGATTTTAAATAGATGGAGATCATAAAAAAGGGAAGAAATGTGAAATTTTCTCTGTAACATAGAGCTCCAGCTCCCTGTGCCCTAAAGGGGAAAAGAATATTGGCATCCCAAGACATCATCTGTGTCATTGGTCCTCTTTGAAAATGAAGGATAAACAACAGTCCACTATCAAGTATAAAGCTCAGATTTTTTTTTCCTAACTATGCTTCCACCATTTATTGTCTTATACTTGATTTCTTGAACTTATATGCTAGACATTACATTTTAAAATACTACATTTTACCTTGTTCTTTTCAGTTCACTATTCTGACTAACCTCTGCTTTGGCCTCTATTTAATATCTAAAAAAGTTATGATTTGCTGTTATACCATTAGTGTTTATAAAAGTATATTAAAAAGCATCACTTTGAAGAAAAAAAAAAAAGGAATATTGGCATCCTCTTGGAAAGAAAAGGAGTACCTTGGCCTCCATATCAAAACAGTCCACATAGAGTGACCTAATGCTACTGTCCAGAGACTTCTGTGCAAAATTGGAATATCACTCTTTTCTTATTGTAAGTCAGGGTAAAACTTAGGTTTTATGTTTATACCAGGATATCGTTAAATAATCACTCCATGATTATTCGCTTTAGCATTCAATACCACTTTTGAGGTCATTTTCCATTGGACTGCATTCCCTCTTCCCATTCTTCATAGTTTAAGAGGATTTCTTCTCTTCCACTTTCTGTGTAAATCCTGGCTTCTCTAGCCATCAAACCAGTTTCCGGGAATGCTCAGAATATTTCTTTCTTAAGTAGTCTAGTAGGATCACCTTTCACCCCTCTGTATTTGTCTTTCTGGAAGGAAGATTAGGGAAATTGCGGTTTGACCTCTGGGTATCATCAGACTCTCTTGTTTACTACTTCCCTTTCTGGAGAAACCAAAGGTCAAATAAAAGTCAGTCACCAGGTGTAGGGAGGGGCCTCCTCGCGGGGTTAAGCCTCGCTGAGTCACCAGGGTTGAGTCATGCAGCAAGAATCAGGATTGCAGACAAAGGTCTGCATGTGGACCTTCTGCCTCCTCCTAAACTCAGGCTGGCTTAGGCCCCTATCGTATGGGCAGGGCTTAGAGGCTCATCAGACACAGGAGGCTGGACAGTCCTGCCTTGGGGAAGCAAGCAAGGTGTTCTGTCCCCTTTTCTAAGCTGCTATCTTCCCTAAGGACAGAGCATCAGCACCCCATCCTCTTCTTACAGAGAGAAGATCTGGCCCAACAGGGAGATTTTTTTAAACCCCAAGATAGCTCCAGAACCACAGATACCGCTGTTCTAAGGAAGACAGAGGCCAGAAAGCTATGATTGAATCAAGCTTTTCCCTCTGCCTGTATCAAAGCCTGTACTTTATCTTCTAAACTCAAATATGGGAAAGTTATATATGATTAATAGCAACTGTGCTGAAATATGGAAATGATATGTGTTCATGAAGAAATGATTTTACCATTCACATTTATCAAAGTATTAAATTATAAAAAATTTATATATTTATAGTATAAATGGGAATATAGCCATAGAATGGCATACACAATTTATTTCCATTCTTAATAATGGCAAGGTGGCCAAAATAATCTGTGTCTCATTTTTCAAAAAGATAAGTATGGTCTTGGCAATAAAAGTATAATGAAATTTCTTTTACTTAGAGGAGAAAAATATGATTACTTAAAGAGAAATTATTTTTCTTGAAAGGTATTGAAATAAAGGTACCTTGAGTTGTGGACTTTCACTGATATAACAGTAAGAAGTTCAGACAATGAGCCCATGTAATCTGAATCCCAAGGTCAGAGATGTTAGAAATGGGGGAAAATAGAATATTCTGAAATTTTTCCTTTTCAGAGTCATATTCTCATTCTGCATAAAACTTGAAGAACAGAATTTCTGTAACTTGTGAACTATGTGATTGAAGAGGTTTCTTTCCTATTTGAGAATGATAGGTAAGGGCCACTGCCCCTAGAGTTTCATGTCCGTTCCAAAAATATTGGGCAGTGAGAGGAGCTGGGTACTGTCTGCAAGGATTTGCTTTGACTTCAAGTCATCCTGGGATGACTGAGTCTCAGCCTGAGTCATAGCCAATCCCTAGAAGGCCCAGTTAGCTGAGAGACGGACCAAGATATTCCAGACCAGGTCCACTCTGGCGGGAGGCCACACATCTGGCTTGTTCTCAGAAGACATCAGGAATTAATCAACCAACCACAGATATTTATTAAGTTTCTCAGTGCAGGGGTGCTATGCTGAGCAGTGACGGGGAAAAAAGCACAAGAGCCCAGAATTTGGAGTCAGGGAGGCCTGGGTTTGGCTCAAGTAGTAAATTTGGCTGAGCAAGTTTCTAGGCTGAGCTCCTTCTTTTGTTAAATGAAAGAGTTATAGATGAGATAATCCCTGAAGTGCTTACTAGTTCTAACTTGAAGTGATTCTATGGGAATTCAGAGAAGTTTAAGATATGGTTCCTGCCTTCTAATAAATATCTGTGAGATTAAATTGAATTAAGAATTTATATAATCCAGGTAGGGAAACAAAAGAAAACCAAAAATTCAGGCTGTAAAACAAAGCTATAAATAAGTGCCCAGGGAGTATTAAGGGCTTTCCAAATTCCAACCTGCAGAAAACTTGATCCCTCCCAGGTATTCTCCAGAGGAGAATTGAACCCTAGTTGGCATGGCTTCAAACGAAATAGGATCTCCCAATACTATCACATGTGGAATTGTAGCCATCCCAGAAATTAACACAACCAATCTTCCTGGATTGCTTCTGGCAAGACTGAGCCTTAATTCTGTCTTGTCTTCTCACTGTCTTTCCTTGCCTCAAATTGCATCAGAGTCCTTGGCCAATACACCCCTTTCTTCTCCCTCCCAAAGTTCTAGTTTCATAGAATCGTGAATTTAGTCACAGAAAAACACTGAGTCTTAATTGCCCAATCCCTTCATCATATAACAAGGAAATTGAGATTCAGAGAGAAGTGACTTGCCCAGGTTCATATTGGTGAATTAAGGTACAAAGCAAAGATTTGAACTCAGGACTTTAAATCTGGTGTCCTAAATTATCCCTTGCTGAGTCCAAAAATGATTTTATCACTGGCATCATATTTTAATAAAGCTTATACATAGACAAACAAAATGCTCAATGGTTACTTTCAATAACATTGTCCAACCTCTATTATGCATCCCATGTAGAAAAATTATAGCTTAATCCAAGATTAAAGACAAAATACCCAGAATGTCCCCATCTTATCCATCCATATGAAAGAAAAACATTGAATTGCCATAGAATTCCTTCACCATCCTACAGTTGTGCCTACATGCCCCTTTCAGTGAACACAAGCAAGATTGCAAACTTGTTATTCAGTATCCAGATGTAGGGATCTCTGCTGACTTTCTCTAACTCAAGAAATGATGGACATTGATTCTGCCCAGCATGTTGCTTAGCACCACAGGTTATGTAAGAACTGAGCACCAGAGAGAAAATGAACTAGAAACCCAAGTTCCTTCCAGAAATTACTTGAAACAGGGATTTAAGAATACCCATTTCCTATTTTTCTTAATATACAGAGAGATCAAGGCTGACCAGCTTCCTAGTCTGGATGGGCAGGTGGGGTATATTAATGTAGAAGTAAAAGGGAAAAGAGGGGAAGGTAAAAGAATAAAAAAAACTAGTAACTGAAAACAGAAGGAATAGCTGAAATACAGAAAAATCATGAGAAAAAAACTAGTTAAAAAACCAAATAAACCAACAGAAAGGAAAAGGAATGCAAAAGGAATAAATAAAACAACAAAAAGAAATCACAAAAAGGCAAAGCATATTGAACAAATATTATAATATGAAAGAATATGAGCCAGTATTATCTGAGGAAACAGGAGTTCTATGTGATTTCCAGAGATCATAGAACAATAACAAGAAAGTCCAGAAAGGTTCAAAAGATTTTTTCTTCAAAACAAAATTAGTAATGAATTTAGAACAGAAATCAGAAGTCTTAATGCAAAATTTGAAAACACAAACAGAAGAATAGAGAAAAATGAATTATATTATGAGAAATCTCACCAAATAAATAAAAGGTCTAAGAAAGAAAAACGAAGTTGGAGCACAAAAAAATTGAAATGGAGGAAAATTTGTCAGAAAAAAGACAAAAGGCAACAGACTTAAAAGATTGCAGGAATTATACACAATAAAATTACTTACACAAAGTAACTCGTGAGTCTCCCACAAAAACGCAAGAAAGCAAAACACATGGATTTCCTATTGGTGTAAATTATTTAAGAATACTGTCCAGAACTTCTGAATATGGACAACAAAATATGGAGAAATTCCAATCATCACTACTAAGGGACAAAAGAAACCATGCTACAAACTCCAAAATAATTTAATAGTTAAATTTAACAGTTGTATTAACAAATAAATTTTGCAAGGAAGCAAAGAGAACTTCCAATATAAAGGAAAGGTAATGACATATCATTAACATATTTACAAGAAAATGCCCCTTAAAATGTATTAAACATTCCCCCAAAAAACAAAAGAGCTCTAGCTGCATCACAAAATGACATTTCCTACAAAACATAGCCTAATTATCAACAAAAGAAGATAGACATTCAATAAAAGAGACATTTGAAATATTCCTGAAAATTAAAAAAAAAAAAAAAAAGCAGATTATCCAATTTGTAAATATCCCAAAAACTGAAGTATAACAAAAGTGAAGCAGTATAATTATCAGGAAAAGATTTAAGAGCAAAAGCTTGATCCATACTAGTAAAATACAAAAAAGAGTTGCCAAGCAATAAAAAGTACCTAAGAGCATGGGGAATGAAGATAAGCAAAGAGTGGGGTGAAAAGGGTGCTCTGGCTCACTCTTGCAAATCCAGGCAGATTGCATCTCCCTCCCTCCTGATTTCTCAGGTCCCGACTCTGAGTTTTTGCTCTTTTTTCCTTTACCATCCCTTTGTACCCTCTCCACCCAACCCCCTTTGCCCTGCCCCTTCCTTCATCCTATTATTAGGGGCTAGGGACCAGCACTCCCATTCAGTGTAACCACTTGGCACCCCCTTTTACAAGGGAATATTTGCTTTGAAGACATAGTAAGAGTAAAGTATAATAAACATTTCCCCTCCTGCCTCAGTCAGTGGCTTCCTGTCCCCGACATCCCCTTAGTCGTTAGATAGAGTGGGCCCAACCAGGATAGTTCCCCCACTCCATTAGTCCCATCAGGTTCACAACTTAAAGTCACATGCTGGCAGGAAGAGCTCTCCTCTCAGCTATCCCTGAGTTGGGTCCCAAAGGTCCCCTCTTCCCATCAACCCTGACTCTAAATGTTGGGATGCCGGATGCCTTATTCCCGAGAGAGAGAGAGAGAGAGAGAGAGAGAGAGAGAGAGAGAGAGAGAGAGAGAAAGAAAGAGAGAAAGACAGAGAAGGAGAAAGAGGGGGAGAGAGAGAATCAGAGAGAGAGAGGGGCAAAGACAGAGAAAGACAGAGACAGAGAGAAACAGAAAAGAGGGGAAAGGGAAAGGCAGAAGGAGACAGAGACAGAATGGGGAGGGGGAAAAGAGCTAAGGAGGGAAGGGGAGAGAGGAGGAAGGAAGAGAAAGAGGGAGGGGAGGGAGAGAGGGTGACAGAGACAGAAGTGGGGGATGGAGAGAGAAGAAAAAGGAGATAGAAGAGGGGGAGGAAGGAAGCAAGGAAAACTTGGAGAATCATGTTTAAAAAAAAAAAAAAACTTTATACATCCTTTTTTGTTGTTGTTATTTGGGTTTTGTGCTCTGTCTTTAAATACATAAATCTCCTAAGTATATGAGTGTTGTCTCTCCTAGAATCCAAGCTTCCAGGAGTAGAAATTATGTTTCTTGTGTTGCTCTATGCAGCCCCAGAGAGCCTTGCAAATGAAAATACTTTATGTTTCTTAGAGATGAAGGTTTAACTCCCTCTTGAAGAAACCGTATCCTTTTAGTTTATTTTTTGTCTCTATTCCTCTTTTTAAATCCCCTTCTCCATTATGTTTTCTTTTTAAAATTAATTAAATCAGCTCTTCTCCTTCTTCCCTGGCTCATCCTTCTTTCCAGTATGCTGCCTTTCATGTGACCTTTCCTCTCTATTGCCTCTCCCAGCAGGTTTCTAGTCATCCTCTTATCTTTTGCCTCAGCTATTTCTCACCTCCCTTCATACCTCAGCAAGTTTTTTTCCAATAAAATTGGCACGCTCTGAAGGGGAAGGAGTCTGGAAGCCTCTCATAATAGACGGCTGATTTTAGATCACCATGGGTGATGATTTCACCAGTTTTCCACTTCTAGAAGTCTTGCTGTTTAATTGTAAAGCTCTCTGATTCTCAGTGGAATACAAGAGTTTCTTGATTTTTTTTTTTTTCTGGGAGGCCCCATGTCCCCCTGATGTCACTTTTTTTAGAATATAAGATTTTTACTTAAATTGTTTAAAATATGAAGGCTTTGTGGTTTCATCACGGAGCTAGTTGACACAGTGGATAGAGCACTGGGCTTAGAATCAGGAGAGCTCATCTTGCTGAATTCAAATCTGGCCTCAGACACTTAATGCTTGCCAGCTGTGTGACCCTGGGCAAGTCACTTAACCTTATTTGCCTCAGTTTCCTCATCTGTAAAACAAACTGGAGAAGAAAATGGCAAGCCTTCCAGTATCTTTGTCAAGAAAACTTCAAATGGGGTCTTGGAAAGGGCTCAACCACAAACAACAACCACTGTGATTTCATTATCATTTTCACAAAATGATTATACGTACTTGTGTATTCTGGTTGAAGACTTGAAAGGATTATTCCTCTGTAAAATTTGTTAACTTGCTATGTTTAACTTTAACAAATCATTATTCTTTAAATAAACTTTAAAGTTGAGGGAACTCTCTTTGAACTCAAAACAGCAGTCATAAAGGCATTTGGATTTACTGCCTGTTTATTCAGAAAGAGGAATAAATCCTTACTTTTGAATCATGGGCCTTTTTCTAAATATTTCATCTTTTTTTAAGAGAAAAAAAAAACATCGAATTTTAATTACTGAAAGCTATAATTGGAGTTCTTTGAAGATAAGTCCAGAATACAAACTCTTGAATTATTATGCATGTTCAGTTTAAAGTTTGAAGCTCATAAAAAAGCCGCACTATATTTACATGAATATATTTGACATAGTCCTTATCCTTTATATTTCTGACCCAAATGACGAGCTCACACCCTTTCAGTGAAGTCAGTATTCTCTAAAGGAGAAGTAACTGGGAGAGTGCCTTTGAAAATCAGTATTTGGAGTAATGAAGAGTTTAAAGTGCCTGCTTGATTTAGGAATGATGGGCATAGTTTTTTTTTTTTTTCTATTTTTAAATTGAAAAGCTTTCCCCTGTCCAAAGAAGGTACCTTAAGTTTTTATTATTTTTATTTATTTTATTTTTTATTCTTTTATTCTTCTCTTAAGTTTTTAATTCTTCTTATATCAGTAATTGTGACAAGATGAAACCAAGTTAATTAATACAGTCTTAGAGCCTGGAAAAAAAGGGGGAGGGGATCTGAGTCTAATCTGTCCCTTCCTCCAAGGAAAAACCCTGCCAACATCCTCCGCTCTATTTCAGCCCTGTTTTCCCCCATTGGCTTGGTGTGGGATAGCGGATCCCCTTCTATGCAGCATCCCTGGTACTTTAGTAGGAGTGGGGAAAGACGGTGCCTTTGGGACACTCTTGGCTGATCAGGGCAGCTGGGGCTCATCCAGCCGAAGGGTCGCGAGCTCTGAAGTCGCCGACCAGGTGTTGCCCTTTGCTCCTTTTCTGCATAGCCCAGGACCACGGCTTTAGCCATGGAAGGGGCCTTAAAAGTCACTTAACTCCCTTATTTCACAGATGAGAAAACCGAGTTCGGGCCACTCAGCACCAAACAGGAAGCAAGTAATAGGTCTGGAATGCTACTGATACAAAGGCTTCTCAGCTGAGTCCTAATTTAGCCAATTCCCTGATCTTGAGTCACTTCCAAGTCAACAGACGGGGCTCACACAGCAGAGTCTCCCGCCCCGAAGACCTCCGCTCTGAGCCCTTCCCCATGATAGCACTCGGACTCCCTATTGATGGCGCTTTGCCCCTGCTCCAGTGAGGATGTTCGTAGACTCCCAGGCCACGGTTCCCTTCCTGAGAGCGAGCCCAGTCCGCAGGGGGGAAGGTCTTGTATTTCAGAGATGGGAAGGTGGAAGAGTAGGATAGGGATAGGAGGGAGAAATGGCAGAGCTTTTGAGAAACGGGGAAGTCTCAGCTGCCCAGAGAGAGCCCATTGTAAGAGCCCGTCTCAGGGAAGCTGGCCTGTCACATCAGAAATCCTCCTTGTGAACTCAAATGCCATGTGCTCCCAAGGAAGAATAAGAAGCACGTGTTGTGGGACCTGCTTGACAGACTGGTCAGAGTGCAGAGTATCTGGAGCCTCGTTAATAGAGGGGTTATCCGTATGAAGGGGGAAGGCTCTTTGGACATGAGGGTCAGCGCCTGAGAGCCAGGCCAGCGAGAGCCGCAGCCATCCAGCTGACTCATCGTCCTCCCATTTGTGTTGTAATGCCGAAGAAACTGAGCAAGACAGAGATTAGAGACCAATTCAATAGTTTATTAAATGAAGAGAAATACTGGAACCAGTGGCTCCATGTTTGATCCCAGGGCTAGAAGAGACTATCATCTCAAAGAGTCCAGCCCCTAATATGGGGACAGCAAGCTTTGTTATAGAGTAACAAAAACAATGACATAGTGGAGGTACCTAGATGGGGATAACCTAATGGAGGGAGATTACTGATATTCTAATGACATCTAAAATGGATAAAACTTTATCTTGTCAAACATTAAGAGGGAATGTCTATAAAGCCTTTATCTCAAACATTAAGAGGGAAAGGTTATAACCTAAGGCAGAATAACTAAATGGGACAATTGGAGAAACTGGGTCAGGACATTAAAAAGGGAACTTTGGCACAACAGTGTCTATCTAGGAAGCATTACTGGGTACTGAGGCCCTACGCAGCAGCTCTGTTCATGTTAGGCTGCAAAAATCCCTTTTTGGACGGCCTTCTTGGGCCAAGGAAAAGCAGGTTCATCTTCCTCATCATCACCCAACATTGCTATAGGGCTTTAAGGTTTGCACAGCACGTCACAGATATTACCTCATTTGGTTCTCACAAAAGCCTTGGGAAGGAGTTACAGTGAATATCCCCTTTCTTTGCACATGAGGAAAGGGAGTGTGGGGGAGGTAAATGATTTACTCCAAGCCACATGTCTAGTAAGTGTCTGAGGGAGAAGTTCAACTCACGTCCACTTAGCTCTGGTGAGAGTTGTTCCCTCTCTCATTGCAAGTATTGCCTTCCGATGATGTCAACAAATTGGAGAATGCTGAAATGAAAACAAGAGAGAGAGAGAGACGGAGGGAGGGAGAGGAAGAGGAAGAGAGAAAGGGAAAGGGAGAGAAAGGAAGAGAGGGAGGGGGAGAGAAAGAGAGAGGGGGAGAGGGAAGGAAGGGAGGGTGAGAGAGAATACATAATCTTATCAAACTTGGGCTGTAATGGATCGAATCTTGTGATTTTTAAAGTGTCACCTTAAATGGGTGATAATGCCTTTGGTATCAACTGTGTAAAACCAAGTGGAAGAGCACAGAAGGCATCCTGCCATCCATGGAGCTTGCAGAGCTCATTATTTTCGGTTTATATCCCTGTCAGTAATCTTTTCGTAAGGCATGTGGTTGAAAATAGAATGATAATTAGCATTAGGCTATTTGAGAAGCTTCCACTGACAGGGGCTTATTTATTGTTATGTACAATTAAAATGTGATGGGAACTCATGAGAATTCAAATTAAAACAAGACTAAAGCTTGTCAGCAGTTTTCTTTTTGTTCATAGGGCTCTTTATTAGGCTATCGCTGCTTGTGTACTTTTTTATATGACTTTAACTCTAATAACAGTAGCAACATCCCAATTATTAGAAACCTCAAAATCAGCTTTGATTGCAAAACAGACAAAAGAACTCCATTAGAAGCTTCAGGTTCAATGGCAACTCAAGATGAGGATGTGAGATTAGAGTGCAGGAGGATTAACCTCAGAGGAGGCTCAGGCCCACTATTGTCCTGTGATCGCTTTGCAGTTGTGGCAAAGTGGCCCGTGGTGTTTGTACATGAGCTGACTAGGACGAATGAATATACAAACAAGAATGGAGGAGATTAATTTTATAGCCCTTACTCATGCATGTCTGGTCTCTTTCAATGTCCACCTCCGTGATTCACTGAGAGCCTGGAGTAGCCACACCACTATACCCACTTATTCCTTCTGACTGGGTTTTTACCATGTCGGCAAAAACTCTTCCAGGTCTCGCTGGAATAGGTGTAGTAGGAACAATCTAAATTTTGGAAATGCATCCTAATAAGTGCTTAATTTATCACATCTGCTAAGATATTAAACTTTCCCTGTTTTTAGTGTATGGTAAAATTTGTTTGTAATTAGTTCAGGAAATGACTTTCTGATTTATGATTCTAATTTATAAAAGCTTTGGATTCTACTTCATTTCCAAAAACAATATAAAGGGAATCCCGAAGCACATTTATTTCTTCCATTAAACTGTTATTTATGTGGCAGATTATTTGTGGTTTAAACATGGTCTTTAACAAGGACAAATGTGACTACTGGCATGGTCAGTCAATTAGAATTTAGGGAAATCTAGAAAAGCTTTTTCTAGGTAGTGGCAATTTAGCTAGATTTGTAGGAAGCAGGAGGCAGAGATGAGGAGGGGGAGAAATCCAAATTCCAGGCTCAGGGAACAGCCAATGAAAAATCAAGAGAGGGAATATCTTGTACAGGGAATAGCAAGGAGATGATGTCATTTGATCACTGAGTAGGGAAAGAGAAGAGAAAGGAATAAACATTTATTTATTGCCTACTATGTTTCTGGCACTGTGCTAAGCACTTGATAAATATTCTCTCATTTGATCTCCACTGGATCATTTGACCACCCTGAGGGGTAGATCTATTGTGGTCCCCATTTTACAGTTGAGGAAACTGAGGGAAACACCGAGGTCACTTGCCCTCCGGTACCAGTGCCCTCTCCACTGAGTAGATGGAAAGGTCTTTGGTAGAAGGAAACCAGGTTACGAAGGACTTTGAGTGCCAAGCAAAGGATTTTACATGTGATTCTCAAGGTGATGGAGAGCTGCAGGAGTTGTCTGAACTGGGGACTGGGGCAGGAGGTGGAGTGAGAGGTCATGTGATCCTGTGCTTTAGGCAGATTTCCTGGGCAGCTGAGTAGCGGACAGGCTGGAGGGGAGAGATTGGAGCCCGAGCAAGAGAAGGAGTCAAAGAGGGTGTTTGGATTACTGTACTGGAAGATGTGGGCCGGGAGGGAAATGTTTGGGAGAAAAGATAATGAGCTATTCCATTTAAGATATCTACGGGAGGAGGGGGGGAGGTGTTCCATCGAGGTGCCCATTAGACACTTGGAGATGAGAGACTGGAGCTCAGCAGAGAAGTTGGGGGGAAGGGGAGGTAAATGCATTTGGGCATCATCAGCAGTACAGAGATAATCACTGAGTCTGTGGGAGCCAAGGTCACCAACTGAAATAGGACAGAGGGTCACCCACCGTTAGCAGCCATCTCAGTGCCTCCGAAAGAGGAAGCTCTTTCTCCCCAATATAAAATACAAGGTAGTCGTTATTACAGCCGGGATCTAAAACCAGGCCTTCAGAAGGGACACCAATGCAGTGCTCTCTGTGTGTGTGTGTGTGTGAGTGTGTGTGTGAGAGAGAGAGAGACAGAGAGACAGAGAGAGAGAGAGAGAGAGGCAAAGAGACAGAGAGAGATATGGAGGTAAGGCAAGGAATGCAGGAGATGGGAGAGTGAAGGATGGGGAGAAATGGTTTGGACAGATGCTGTGGGGAATGGGAGAAAGAAGATAAAAGTAGAGCAGCTGAGGCCGGATCAGAAACTGGCAGTGAGTGAAGTCTGGTCATTTTCACATTCACCCCGTGAAGCTCAGTAGCCCCGCAATCAGAGCACAAACATCAAATGAAAGATTTAATGAAGACTCATGGGTCTTCATGGTGGAAAGTCAAGGGTAAAGTAGCAAAAAAAAAAAAAAAAAAATTTTAGGGCAGAACTTAATGAAGCAGTAAAATTATAGGAGTTAAGACTCTTGGGGGGAAGGAGACGAGTTGAGGGTGAGAGACCTCCTCCAACTAGAGGTCCTCTACCAACTGTACCCCCAATCCAAAACCAAGTTTAATTAGCTTTCTCCTTCAATCTATTTCTCCTCTTGACCCTGTTCCGTCTATGGTCATGTTTACTGACTCCTCCTCCTCCACAGGGAGCTTCTCTCGATGGCCCTCAGTCCCTCCTCCTTGACCCTGGGCGTGTTTGTCTAGTTTGCACGCGTCAGGGACTGGGCTCCACCTTTCTTGGTAAGGCTGGCCCCCAGCAGAGCCCGCACACAGCTGGTGCTTAATAATGGTTTCCGCCTGCTGTGGCTGCCCCCTGGGAGCCTCAGGCCCCATCCCTGGCCAAGGCCACAAGTGCGTTCTCTCAGCCCATACCCGCGGCCTCTTCCCGAGGCCGCCATCTTGATCCTGTCCAGTCTTAGTAAACTTCCATTTATGGTGATGGCGCCTTCCTGGAGTCTTTCAAGTTCCCCGCCCCCTCCCTCCGGGTCCGAGAAGAACCGTCCCGGGGAAAAGGGCCTCGCATCTTGGGTCCTGGTGCTTTGTTCTCAAAGAGGAGCAAGTGACGTCACCAGAGCCCGGTCCGTGCGTCCGCGCTGCTGACCAGACCAGCAGGCGCTCGGGAGACCCCGCGCAAGGGGGGATGTTCCTGGCGTGACCCGGTTTTAAGTCATAAGCCTGGTTCTTTTGTCTTCTGAGGCCCAGCTAATCAGCAGTCATTAATTAAGTCCCCCAGTGTGCCCCAGGCTGGGACCCTCCCTGCCTTCCAGAAGCGCCCGCTCTCGGAGAGCTGCAAAGACGTTCCCAGACTCCCGGATGCAGGAGGGACACAAGGAGGCGGCGCCCACAGCCGGGGGCCCCAGGGACCGAAGGGGACAGTTTGTGGCTGGCTGGGTTTTCTAGGGTCTGGCCCGCCATTTATGTGCGGGGACGGGGCCTGACAGTTAGTGCAGTCCAGCTTTTGTGAGCTTCCACTTCCTTTGTGTGAGCTCAGCAGCCAAAGGATGGATCCCTTTGCTAACTACAGTGGTGGAGCGCCTCCCTAGGCCACTGCCTGCAGCTCCTCTCCTCCAAGCCGGCTGCTCATTTTATTTGGAGACCCTCCAGTCCATCAGCCTTTTAGAATCCTTGATGTTTCTTTGTATCTCACCATTATTTAGTGGTTCCTCGCCCGAAGATGCTACGTCAGGGACCCACTGGAATGCCCCCTTCCCAGCACATCGCCGGGACAGGGACTGAGCCATAGAGCAGGGCCCCAGAAAGGGAGCTCTCTTCAGCTTTGCTTGCAGGAGCAAGGGCCGGATTTCTGTTCTGCTTTGCTTCTCAACCTTTTGAGTTGGATCATCTAAAAATCTCATAGTCCAGTGGACTGAAAAAAGAAGCAGGGGGAGGAAGTGGGGTAAGAAACAAAACTACTTTACTCTCCTCAATAATTTGAACATTAAAAACTCAATCAAACATCAAATAATTTTAACAGTAGAAATAATGTGTACTTTCCGTCCCAATTAAAACACAGCTCCTAGCAATTTAATTATGTAAATCGGTATAAGCAACCATGGAACAATGTTAAAGAGAAAGTATGAAGATGGGTTAGCTAAAATTGTTGGTGACATTTCTCTTTTTAATTTTCTTTCCTGGCAAATATTATGCCAATTTTCATGCATTAACTGGGTGGAGACTACTTTTTAAAGATAAATACTCCTATAAATTTATTTAAAATAGATTAACCAGTATTGGAAAAGCTAATACCCGTTTTCGACTTTACTGACCATTAAAGCTGACTTGACCTATCCCAAACTAGGAACTACGCAGTCAGCTCAGCAGCCACCTTTAAATGCCGTGTTTATTTTCTGAGCATACCGAGAAGCCTTTCTGAAGTAAGTCGGGTTGCCCACCGCCCCAGGAGCTCAGGGCATAAGTGAAAAAAATATAGGGTTTGTCTTTAGTGTTAGTATGTAGCATCCTAGAGCAGGAAGGGACCTCAGTGGCCAACTGGGCCAACCCATCATTTGACTGCCTTATTCATCCTTCTTTTAGTATCCACCCCCACCACTCCCCCTGTGGCTCAGTGCCCTCATGCTTCCCAGAGTTCCTGCAGTGACTCCCTACCTGGGCAGGCCAGCACCCACGCTAGCACGTTTTTCAGCTCTTTCTCCACCTTTCCCCCCGTCAAAACTTACGTTTTTTTCTTTCACTCTGGAACTGGCTAGCTATCTATTGAACTAATTCAGCTTGAAATCTTAATAACAGAAATGGTTGAATGTTGTCCCCATCAGAGAACAGGTTAACTGTTGTCTTTAGTACCCTAACCCTGTGGAGGGAGAAATGTAAGAATTTCAGGCTCTGTGAGGAGGAAAGAAATCTGAGACTTTAGTGCTATCTATTTTGTTCCTTGAGCAGTTAAATGTTGCAGTGGATAGAGTGAGAGACCTGGCATCTGGGAGACTTATCTCATGAATTCAAATCTAGTCTCAGATACTAACTCTGTGATTCTATGAAAGTCCCTTAACTCTGTTGCCTTAGTTTCCTTATCTGTAAAATGAGCTGGAGAAGGAAATTGCATACCACTCTGGTATTTTTTTTAAACACTACTTTATTTTTCCCAATTATGTGTAAAGACAATTTTTGATATTTTTTAAAATTTTGAGTTTCAAATTTATTTCTTGTTGCCTCTCTTTCCTTCCTCCTTCCTGAGAAGATAAATATTATGATATAGGTTATACATGTGTAATCATGTAAAGCATTTCCACATTAGTCATTTTGTGCAAGATGGATCAAACCAAAAAAAAAAAAAAAAAAAGAAAAGAAAGTGAAAAACAGTATGTTTCAGTCTGTATCCAAACAGCATCAGTTCTTTCTCTGAGAGTATTTTTCATCATGAATCCTTTGGGATTGTGTTGGATCACTGTACATAACAGTTCTCATACAATATTGCTGTTACTATCTATGCTGTTCTTCGGGTTCGGCTCACTTCACTTTGTATCAGTTCATGCAAGTTTTTCACACCTCTTGTCATTTCTTATAGAACAATTGTATTCCATTACATTCATTTGACACAACTAGTTCAGCTGTTCCCCAATTGATGGGCATTGTCTCAGATCCCAATTCTTTGACACTCCAAAAAGATTTTTGGACAAATAGATTCTTTCCCATCACATCATCATCTTTGAAGATCATATTTTCTGTTTAGCTCTGGTCTTTTCATCAAAAATAATTGAAAATCCCCTATTTCATTGAATTTCTATCTTTTCTGCTGAAAGATAATGCTTAATTTTTCTGGGTAGTTGATTCTTGGCTATAGTCCAAGCTCCTTTGCCCTTTGGAATATCAGATTCCAGGCCCTTCAATCCTTTAAAGTGGAAGTTGTTAGATCCTGGGTAATTCTGATTGTGGCTCCTCAATATTTGAATTGTTTAATTCTGGGTGCTTACAGTATTTTCTCCTTGATCTAATAATTCTGCAATTTAGCTACAATATTCCTTAGTTTCACTTCAACATCTTTGCAAAGAAAAACCCAAACAGGATCATAAAGAGTTAGACACAACTGAAAAATGACTGAACAACTTTGTCCCTTGTCAGACTTGAATCTTAGAACTGGTCCACGAATCTAGGGACCTCAGATACAATCAGCAGTCATTGATCACTGAGTGTTAGGCACTGTGCTGAGGGTACAAAAGAAGGTGATAACAAGGTCTCAGACCTTGAGGACTCACATTCAGGTGGAGACATCATGAGAATTATTGAAGGAGCTGGAGGTTGGGCATAAGTCTGAGAAGGGCCCCCTGCAGAAGGTGGGATTTGAGTAGAGTCTTGCAGGAAGTTAAGAGGGTTCCAGTTAAAAGAGTAGTCATGGAAAATGGCACAGAAGATGACTAGCTCTGATAATTAGCTCTTCTCAGCAATGTGATGATCCAGGATAATTCCAATAGACTTGGGATGGAAAAATGCCCTCTCCGTCCAAAGAGAGAACTATGGAGACTGAATGTGGATCCAAGGCGAGGATTTTCAGCTTTTTTATTTGTTTGTTTGCTTTTTCTTTCTCCTGGTTTTTTCCCCTTTTCATCTGGTTTTTCTTGCATGACATGACAAATATGGAAATATATTAAGAAGAATTATACATATTTAACCTATATGCTTGTTCTCTTGAGGAGAAGGGGAAAAGAGAAGGAGAAAAAATTTGGAGTGCAAAATGTTACAGAAATAAATGTTGAAAATTGTCTTTACATGTATTTGGAAAAATAAAATGCTATTGAGAAAAAAAAAGATAGAAAAAGACATGGAATCAGGAGATGGAGAATTCTGAGACAGGAAATTCAAGGAGGTGAGTGTCTCAGCAGATCATGTAGGAAGGAGTCAGGTATAAGAAGACTGGAAAGGAAGGAGAGGAGAGGTTATAAAGGGTTCTGAATGGCAAGCAGAACATTTTGTATCTGATCCTGGCGGTGATAAGGGAGGACTGGAGTTTATTGAAATGGAGGTAGCAGGATCAGAGCTGAGCTTGGGGAAGATCACTTAGTTGAGTGGAGGCTGAATGAGAGTGGGGAGAGATTGAGGTGGGGGAAGACCCACAGGTTATTGTCTGGGTGTTGGGGCCGAGGGCCTGAACCAGGTAATGGAGAGGAGACATGTTGGCAGTGCTGGAGTGAAAGATTTGGCATTAGATTGGGGTGTGGGGTGAGTGGAAGGAGAAGTTGAGGGTGACTGGGTGTCTGCTGGAGACCCCAGCAGTCCTAGGGACGTTTGGAAGAGGTGGCCAGGGGAGGAGGGGAGCGGGAAGATAGAGTTTTGTCTTAAATGTGCTGAAGGCGAGATGACTATAGGTCATGGCCTTTGGAACTTCCTAAAGGCCGTTAGTGACGATGAGAGACTGGGCATAAGGAGAAAGGTTAAGGCTGATATGTAGCAATTATCTCCACAAAGATGCTGCAATAGTATAAAGGCAGAGAAAAGGAAGTCCAGAACAGAGCCTGGGGTCCCCTAGATGAAGCTCCAGCAAAAGAGGATGAAAAAGCTGCTCAATAAATGGGAGAAGAGTTGGGGGAGAATGGGGCTGTGAAAAACCTAGAAAAGACAAGAGTATGGAGAGGTAATCAATCAAGTCAAGGGCTTCAGAGACATCAATAACGGTTTAGAAAAGGATTTCCATGTGATCTCACTGGATCGTCAAAACAGCCCATCCATGAGGTAAAAGCTGTTATGTTCCCCAATTTACAGGTGAGGAAACAGAGGCTGCGAGGGGCTAAGTGATTTGTTTCAGGGTCACACAGCTAGTGTCCGAAGCAGGATTCTAACCCAGATTTATCCAGACTGCAAAAGTCATTCAGTTTGGCAGCCTTGGTGAGAGCAGGTCCGGCTGAATGAAGAGGTCAGAAGCCAGATGGTACAGGGCTTAGATTTTTGTGAGGGGAGAAGTAAAGGCAGGGAATGTGGATGGAAGAGGAAATATAGAAATATGATTGCTCTGTCTGGTCCTGGAAACAGACTGGGGAGGTGAAGCGTCTTGCTCAAGCTCATATAAAACATAGGTATGATACAGGCTGGACATGTGAAAGCATTGGTCTGAGGAAGTCCCCCTCTTCGTGCCTTCCTTTCTTTACAGCCACTGTGCTGCTCCCAGCTATACATGAAGGCTGGAGAACTTCGTCCCCTCTCTGGCCCCCCACAACCTATTCCTTTTTCTCCATGGACACTGCCATTCCCCTCGGGTATATCTGTCGGCTTTTCATATTTGTAAACCTAAAGCAGCAAAAAATCCAAGGCAAAATCAGCTTAGGGTCTAGCAAAAGTAGAACGCTTCCCAGGCAGGACTCACTTTAAAATGTAGTTGCTCCAGGACAGTCAGGGAACAATCAGCCTGGAGAAAACCCGGGAGTTTACCCGGCTTTCACCCAGACGCCAGTTTTTCCCGGCTCTGCGAGTGCCAGCATTCCAACTGAATCAATTAATCAGGTATTGATTCAGTGTCTCCCGGGTGCCAGGCACTGGGCGTGCTGCTCGAGGAATAAACATCCGTCTTTTCAAGAGCTTCTATTCTACTGGGAGTATATTTATGTTTGTATATGAGTGCCTATAGGGAGAGACCATATATATGTGTATACACATTTGTCTATAGATACATGCACATCTGTGCTTATATAAATTGTGGATATGTAGATACACATCTGTGTGTGTGTGTGTGTGTGTGTGTACACATATGTGTTTGGACAAGTGTGGTTGATAAGCATTTACACCTAGAACAGATACCTAGTCTTTAAGCAAAGGCAGTTTTGGAAGAAGCAGTAGGGAACAGAGCGGCCTTCCTGAAGTGTTGATGACGAGAGAGAGAGGAGGAAGTTCCTTCAGCCAGGGTCCAGCCGGTCCGAGTCACTGCAGCAGATGGAGGATGCCGGGTAAGCGAGAAAGAAGGGCAGCTGGGTTTGATCCCCAAATGGAAGGGAGAAGGCATGAAAAAGAGATGGCTGTGAAAGGTTTCCAGCGAAACACGTGTTTCTGTTTCCTCCTAAAGACCCTAGAATTGCCCAGAGGAGTGACACGACCAGGGCAAAGTTGGAGGGAAACCTGGAGGGCCTTCCTTGGGCTGACCCTGTCCCCACATCATTGGCGAGGGGACGCGAGCAATCATTAGGAGCCTGAGCTGTCCAGGAAAGAGCCGCCCTCTTCCTGCCCCAAGCGCCAGAGCTGCCGAGCTCCGGAGCCTTTCTTGCCTCCCCTCTCATTCTTCAGACAAGAAATCTCAGCCCCTTCCTTATTCCTCCTCTTCTCAGAGTGTGTGTTACATTCAAGCCTTTGGGGGGAAATAGCGATGATATTTTAAAGGTGAATGTGGGAACTTTCTTGGAGAAGAAATGGTTGTTTCCATTTTGTGATGTCTCTCCACGGGAACAAGGAGTTTGGCTTTAGGAGAACTTGAGGTAGTTGTTATCTTCATTTGACATCTGCGTGAGACAGCAAAGTTAGATGAAATCGTCCTCTTTTTTCTCTGGGCTTTGTGGCTGCCATAGGAATCATTGTTTTAATGGCTCTCCAGCCTCTTTTTCCTCATCATCTCAACAATTCTAGGTATTAGCTTTCAGGACATCTGCATTACTTAGTTATGATTATTTTTCTCTAAAGCTAATTAAGCTTAAAGACTGGTTTTCTTTGCCTCTGGGAAATTAAAAAACTTAAAGGACTTTGGGTCCTAATTCCAATGATATTTGAAGGGTGACGAATTTTAATGATATTCAGGACTTTATTTGCAAGATATGGCAAAGATGGAAGGATTCTTAAAGAATGGAAAATACCACAGAACATGTTTTGTTTTGGGTTTTGCTTTATAAAAATGACAATCCAAGAAGGCATTAACAACTACTGATAACTGCCTACTTTCTCATTCCCTTAAAGTCTGACAGTGGTCAGTGCATTCATTGATGGCACCCTTGATGAAATCCTGAGAAGGAACCAGTCAAGTTTCTGTAGATTATTTTCCATAGCAGACCTTTGTCATGAAACTAAAGTTATTGAGAGGATGAGATCCTTTTGTCTGTCAATTTTTCTTGGAAAAGAAATTGTGTTTCCATTTTGTAATTTCTTTCTGTGGGAACAGAGAGTTTGGCATGAGGGGAGTTTGATATCATTTTTAATCTTCATTTGGCACCTATATTTTAAAGTATTCGCCTCGGAAGAACAAAATGCTGCCACAGGAGTCTTTCTAAAATGAGGTATCTTTTGTTCCTCTATAGTATAAGGTTCTGTTATAATTGTGGCTACAAAGAAAATTTTGTTCAATGACCTCTGAAGTATTATCATTAATTTGTACATACATATATATGTGTATGTATACATATATATGTATAATTTAGAAATGCTTTCTATAGTGGCCATCAGTGTTATGTAATCCATAAAATTCAAACTTAAAAAATATTCATCATCAATGTCAAAATTTTTCAAAAGCTCCTATTTGTGGGGAACATCGTGCTAATTCCATGGGTTTGCCAGAGCCTTTTCAGTGAAATTTTTAAGTACTCAAATTTTAGTTTACAACTCACACTGGAAAACCAAGATACATAGAGAGAAACAACATTGTCTAGAATAAAACATATAGCTGGACAGGTTCCCATCAGGTTAATCTAGCCATGTGCACGTATATTTGTATTCTTTGATGCGGACCTGAGGTTCATTGGTATGAGAAACTTTCAATGGGGAAGCTCCCCTTAACGATGATGAGATGAGTAACCGTTCTGTGACTTTTGGTCCTGGAGAGCCTCTGAGAAGTTCATGGAGCTACTTAGGGCCGCGGTTGGGGTTACTGTTCAGTCATTTCAATCGTGTCCGACTGCTCATGATCCCTTTTGGGGTTTTCTGGGCAAACAGGATTCAATGACTTGCTCACTTCCCAGCTGCAGCTGAGAATTACAGATCACCATGTCTTGGAGGACAGACTTGAATCCAGGTCTTCCTGTCTCCCAGCTTACCTCTGTTTACCTCTCACCTCATTGCCTTTCCCTACTTTTTAGAGCCAGCATCATGATACAGGTTGTGACTCAATTGTGAGGATCCACAATCTCAAAAAGAACTAAAATGTCAAGTGCCCCAAGAGCAGTGGGAAGAAGAGTTTCCTCCATTCCCAGGGAAGCTTTCTGTGCGGAGAGCAGCAGCCAAAAAACCATCCAGAGGCGTAAGATGTGCCTGGGAAAAGAGTAGCCAGTGAGCCATCGAGAAGGGGAATCCACAGGCTGGCTTTTTGGAGAATATTCACAGAATGAGAGGAAAGCCTCTAACATTTAGGACACATACCTGATAGAAATGTGTGCAAGGATAGAGATAAGGATTTTCTCAGAAGGGCGGCTGTCTGCATCAGAGAAGGTCCTGCAACACCAGGACCCACTAAAGTCATGTCCAAACTCCAATGGGCTGACCTACGAAAAGTCTCTACCTAGCTCCTATCCAAATGAAACGGTGTCTGACCTGCTACGGAAAAAAAAGGAACAGATTGTTGGGTATTTGTGAAGAGAGAGAACCGATAGAAATAGAGGTGAATAAGTACATTTTTAGACTATTTCCATGCCTTTCTCACTCACCAGCATCAGTAAGCTGATGTCATGCTATCATAGTCTCTAAAGGTCACTATACTAATTCCCATTATATTAATATGCCCTGATTAAGAAAAAATACAAATATTGGGAATCCTATAGAGAAAATATTATTGTTAAACTTTTGGATGCTGACTTAGGAACTAATATTATTGTAATAGATTTAGGAGTGAAGGGCTGGGGAAGGAAAATTTTTTTAAAAATCAAATATACATATGAAATTATGTTGCTTTTATAATTGTATCAAAATCTCTACAAGTCTAATAGATGAATTCCAAACATATCACTTATATACAAGTTAAATAATATAGTGACCTTAGTAGCATAAAGATTACCTAAGAGAGTGGGGAGGGAGGTGGGTAGATGAGGAATAGCTCAATATCATGGCATAAGGGCCTCAACTTCAAATAAACAATAATTCTCCCATTATTCTTTTCTTGCATTACAGAATTGTGCACCAAATGAATGTTATCATACTATTAGATATTTAGACATTTTGTTGTTTTATTTTTATAGAATATATCTGTGTAAATAGAAATATAAAAATTTCTAGAAAATTTTAGAGGCAGTGAATAGAGCACCAGCCCCAGAGTCAGGAAGACCTGAATTCAAATGTGGCCTCAGAAACTTGACACTTACCAGCTGTGTGACCCTAGGCAAGTTACTTAACTCTAATTGCCTCACAAAAAAATTTAAAAAAATTTTTTAATTAAAAAAAAAGGAAAAAGTCATTTTGTTGGGATTTTTTTTTGCATTAATAACTATTTCAAAGTTGAAGAGACATTAGTAAGTCACTTAATTTAATTGGTACTTTACCTTTTTCCATTCAGATCATATTGTTTCAGTCACGAAAGGGACCTGGAAGCAATAAAACTTAGGCTTCTCATTTTGCAGATGAGAAAAGTAAACATCAAATTTAGAATGACTTGTCAAACCATCCATCTGGTCAGTGGTAGAGCCAAGGATAGCACTCAGGCCTCTTGCTCAGAATTCCTTCCAAATATGTCCCACCATCTCTCTTCTACTCATCTTCTTCCCTTTTCCATGGGAAGCTAAATGAGATCATAAGTACAAAGTGCTGCAATTATTACTGCTCCTACAATAATAACTTTAAGGTGCCTCTCGGGCATCATTATTTTTCCTATGGTTTTTCCTATGTAATACAGAAAAGAAGGAACTCTAAAGAATATTTATGTGTTTTGGTCCACTGCAGTATAAGTTTTTCAATCTTTCATAGGTCTTCAAAAATTCTGGGATAGTCATAAAGAAGGAGGAAGAGGAGGGAGAAAGAAGTAAGAGGGGAAGATTGGCATTCTTGGGTTGTTCTAGCTCCTTTATGTTTTTTTTCTTAACAAAATATTAATATGATTATAAGATTTAAGGGACCTCTATTTGGTATCATTAGGATTGGTGGTTGTCCTCTGGGGGTAAAGTATAATAATGGATAACAAGAGAACTTATTGTGTAATGTCATCTCTCCAAAGACTTGTTTTCTTGCTCTCATACTGCCAGCCAGTTGCCAAGTAACATCAGTCTATCCTTAAATGTGTTCTTAAGTAGATTCTAATTTGTTGATGATGATGATATTAAGATGGGGAGAATCTTAGAGTCTTACCTACATCACTTAGGGATTTACTAAATAACTCTTGAAAATAAAGAGTGATAGATTTCAAACGCATTAAAAGTAGCTGATAATTCCCGTAATCACGCTTTAAATACCATGCCATAAACCCTGATTCTTTTTTGCTCAAACCACCTTTGTGATGAAGTTGTCATTAGTCAACATCATACCATTTGGGGCCTTAGCTCCCAATTCAAATTAAGTTAATTTAAAACTCCACCCTTAATGAGCATACTTAAAAGTGTTATTAGTGGCTTAATTATGAAACTTCCTTAGCTTATAAAGAATTTATTGTGTACCATTGCTATAAACACACCTTTTTCAGTTTACTTTTAATCTTAAAAGCTTCTTTTTCTCCCAAATGGCTAATAATGCCATGTCATAAAAATTGGCTCATGTTTCTATGATGGTAGGAAATCTCTAAAGCACTTGATTCACATCATCCCCAGAAAGTTTTAGGGCAAATATAGGTCTCAGATCCTAAAATGTTAGAGTTAGAAAGAAACATAGATGTCATTTAATTTATCTTCCTCATTTTAGATTGAGGAAAATAAAATTCAAAGAGGGAAAATGAATTACTGTTCAGTGTCACATGGCCAGGAAGTATTAGGAGATTTCAAGTTTTCTTTTTCTTTTTGGAGGAAATTAAGATCAAGTGACTTGCCCAGGATCATAAAGATAGTAACTGAGGTCAGATTTGAAATGAGGTTGTCCTGACTCCTGGACTAGTGGTCTATCCACTACACTACATAGCTACCCCATGAGAATCCAAGTTTTCTCACTTCTCCCAAGTCTCTTTCCCTTAAACTGAGGTACCTCAGTTTCCTTCTGCTCAGATATCTGTTTGATTGCCAATCTCCTTCACCAAATCTCCTTTACTTCAAAGGTACAAGTACTCCTTGCTTGGAATTGTTAGATACCCCATTTCACCTCAGGAGATGGTGTTCATGAGTCCCTGTTCCAGAAGAATCAATCACCTGATGGCCAGCTTTCTGATAATAAACCTTAAGAAAATTAGCAAGGCCAGATCTAATTAGTTATTTTCATTTCTTCTTGTGCATTAAAAAGCAATGTAGCATAGGAGGAAGAGTATCATACTCAAAGCTTGACTCTTCAACAATGTATATCACATACATAAAGTGTCTGAACCATTATTTTAGGTGCAGGAAATTCAGAGACAGAAATGGAAGGTTCTGTCCTTAATGAATTTATACACACAATCCGTACACAGATAAATCACCTCAAAATACTTACAGAGTCCTTCTTCTGATACTGGGCCAGAATTCAGGCTCATCCAGAGTAAATGGAAAGGATTCTTCTCAAAATAACAGAATGTGGTGAAGGATGACAGTGTCAGTAAACATTTATTTATTGAGTACCTACTATGTTAATAAGGTTATAAGACCTGAGGGAACAACAATGAAGCAAAAGACAGTCCCTCAAGGAGTATAAATGAGTGGTATATAGGATACACAGGAAATAATTGAGAGGGGAAGGTCCCAGAATTAAGAACGGTTGGGAAAGGCCTCTTTAGGAAGATAAGGTGGTTTTTGGTATTTGAAGGAAGGAAAGCCATTAGGCAGAGCTGAGAAGAGCATCCCAAGCATGGGGGACAAAAGGAGAAAATTCCCAGAGTTGAGAAATGGCATGTCTTTTCCCGGGAAAGCAAGAAAGCCAGTGTAACTGAGTTGAAGAGAACATGATGGAGAATAAAGTGTAAGAGACTGAAAAGGGGGGACGGCCAGGTTATACAGAGCTAGGAATACCAGACAGAGCATTCTGGAGGTGATCGGGAGCTGCTGGAGTTTATTGAGGTAATGTGGCCAGGGCTATAATTTAGGAAAATCACTGGTGGCTAAGTGAAGGATGGACTGCAGTAGGTGGACACTGAGGCGAGCAGCCCCTCAGCAGGTGCAGAGGGTCTGCCCTAATGTGGGGATGGTATTAGAGGAGATAAGGAGGGATGTTAACGATGGGGACATCCATGGGTCTTGGCGACAATGTGGGTGTGGGGCCTGAGGGACTGGGAGGATGAGGATGTCCTCACCAGGAATAGGGATTGAAGGGGGTCATACTTTGGGGAAAGGTAATAACTTCAATCCAGTTTGAGAAGTCTGAAAGGAAATCGCAGATGTGAGACTTCTCACAGACGGCAGAATCATCCATATAGAGACGGTAATTAAATCTGTTGGAGCAGATGAGATCACCAAGTGGAGTAGCATAGTGGGACAAGAGAAGAGGTCCCAGAACAGAATCCTGAGGGACAGACACAGTAAAGGGCATGATCTGGAGGAGGAGACTGAGAAGGAGCCATGTGATGGATAAAACCCGGAGAGGATGATGAGCCAAAAAGGAGAGAGGGAGAAGAACGTGATTAACAGCCAAAGGCTAAAGTCAAAGGAGGGAGTTTTGCAAGGTTTTGCAAGGGCTAATGTTGGAGAATTATCCGTGCATATGTTTTGAAAAAATAAAAAGCTTTAATAAAGGAAAAAAAAGAAATAATAAAATCAGAAGCCAGATACTGTGAGATTAGAAGAGAATGAATGGAGAGAAAGTAGAGGCACCCCTTGTGGATGATCTCAAGGAGTTTAGCTGCCATCGGCAGAAGAGATGTAGAGCAATAGTTAGCAAGAAGGAAGGATCAAATGAGGTTCTGGGGGGAGGGGGATTGAGGAAATGGAGGTAAAGGAGCCATAGCAATACTAGATATCTAACTATATTACAAAGAAACAATAATCAAAAATTTGGAAATGGAGCAGTGGATAGAGCACCAGCCCTGAAGTCAGGAGGACCTGAGTTCAAATCTGACCGCAAACACGTAATACTTCTTAGCTGTGTGACCTGGGCAAGTCACTTAACCCCACTTGCCTTGGCAGAAAAACAAAAACTATTTAGAAATTTTAAAATGAAAAGTTAATCGGTGGAACAGCTTAGATACAACAATATACAGAAGCAAACGTACACAGACTGAAAGTACTGGGATGTTGTTTGACAAAAACTGTTGGGAAAACTGGCAAGAAATCTTATAGAAATAAGATTTAGAGAGAAATCTTGTACCATAAGCTCCAAATGGAAACATCATTGGGATAGAAAAAGTCACATTCTCAACAATTAGAAGAGCATGGAAGAAAACACTTTTCACAACTATTAATAAGGAAAGAGTTCATGATGAGATAAGGGATATAGGAAGTCATGGAAGATAACAGACAATTTTCATTACATAAAATTGCAAAGTTTTTGCACAAAAAAACCCCCACATTGTTAAAATTAAAAGCTAAACAAATGATGGGGGGGAGGGAATGTCTGTAGCAAGTTTATTTAATGAATGAGTTTGATATCTATGATTTCTAAAGAACTGAATCAAATATATAAGAATAACAGCCATTCCCACAAAAAAAAATAAATGTTCAAAAGATAAGAACAATCAGACCTCAAGGAGAAGTAATCCAAGATTTCAAAAAGAATAGGAAAAAATACTTCAAATCACTGAAAATCAGAGGAAGACACATTTTAAAAAACTCTAGGGTTACACTTATCATTATTAAATTGGCAAAGGTAATAAAAAAGGAGAATTACAATTGTTGTAGTAGCTATGGGAAGGAAGCCCATTGGTGAACACTGGTGAAACTGTGAATTGGTCCAATTGTTCTAAAAAGCATTTTGAAACTATGCCCCCCAAATCATTAACCTGTGCATACTATTACAACTACTACTATTATGCTTGTACCCTCCAAAGAAAAAAGGACACATATGTACAAAAATGTTTACAACAACTCTTTCTTTAGTGGCCCAAATGCCCCCAAACTACTTAACTAATACTCATCATTTGGAGAATGGATGAATTATGGCAGGTGAATATAGTAGAATACTATTGTGTTACATGATATGATGGGAGGAATGGCTTGAGAAACCTCAGAAGATTTGTATGAACTGATGCAGAGTTAAGTGAGCAGTACCAGGAAAACAATTTATTCATTAACAATACATTATAAAGACAGAATTACTTTGAATGCTAATCAGGGTAATGACCAGCAATGATTCCAGATGTAATAGATTTAGGATACAGGATGAAATACAGTTTTTTGGACATGATCAGTACAACAATTTGTTATACTTGTCTAGGCATATTTGTTACAAGGGCTTTGTCTTCCTACTTTTTCCTCAGTGGAGGATGAGAGAGGAAAAGACAAAACAGATTTTTATTCACTGAAAAATAAATTCAAGGTGCAGAATGAGATACAATTTGAAAATGACAAATGTGTGGATTTATTTTGCCTAACTATATTATTGTCTTTTTTAAAATAGTTTTTATTGGTGCAGGGGATAGCTTTAGGGAGGACAGTGGAGAAGAATTTAGATTTTGGGTATTTTTTTTACGTTCCCAGAAGAGTCAAGATGTCAGGCACTTATTGAGCACCTTCTATGTATCAGGCATTATGTTTCACACTGAGGATAAAAAGAAAGGCAAAAATAATCCCTGCCCTCAAGGAGCTTCAGGCTAATGAAAAGACTCACATGCCAACAACTATGTGCAGAAAATAAAATAAAATGTACAGAGACTCTATTGGAGATGACACAAAAGAGGGGACCAATAACATTAAGAAGGAATAGGAAAGGCTTCTTTTAGAAGCTCAGATTTTTAGCAAGGACTTGGAAGAAGCCCAGGAAGTGAAGAAGGAGAAAGAAAAAAAGAGAGAATTCCGGGGTGTGGAGCAAAGCCAGTAAAAATGCAGGTCGGGAGTAAGAGTGTCTTGTGCAAGGATCTTAGGAGAGATCTGAGCCGCTGGATCAGAGAATATAGAGGGAAATGAGGTCCACGAAGATTGGAAAATTAGAGAGGCCAGATTGTGAAGGGCTTTCAAAGCCCAAAAGAGGATTTTGTATTTGATCCTGGAAGTATAGGGAACCACTGGAGTTTACTGCAAAGTCAGGGGCTGGGGTTTCATGTTAACTATTATTTGGGAATATCTTAATCACACTTAACTTAATGATTCTCTATTCCATGACATTGCATGAAACATCTCTACATGTTTCTCCAAGTTTGTTCTGTCTCTGATGCAGTCTTGTACATTCCCTTCAGGGAAAATTCTTTTTGAGATAGGGTATTTTTATTGCTGCTGAGCAGAAGCTATCCAGATATATCTTTCCTTGCCTTCCCATTTTCAATACAAGATCGAGTACTTAGAGGAAATCATTTTAGGAACTCCTGATACAATGACTAGAGATTATTTTTCCTAGCTATACTTCAGAAATTCAATGTAGTATGCTGCATGGCCACAGCTACCAGACTGTGTGGATGTGCTGAATGTGAGACTCGGTACTTTTTGGAGAATAGAAGGAGTCCATATGGATTTGTCATCTAAGAAATTCTGCCCTAATAAAAATTCTTGTGTAGCAATTTTGTTATTATCATCGTCATTATTCTTACTATCATCATCATCATGTATATATATGTATATGTATATTTGTATATGTGTATGTGTGTAATATATATGTATATGTACCATGGTACTTCAATCCCTTAGCAACTCAGCAAATAGACAAAAAGGTAGAGAAGTCAAATAGTCAAAAAGTTCAGCAAAACATTTTTTGTGATCATGGATTATTGCTGTTTGTGATGTCTCTTAGCCAAGTATGAATGAGCAGATTTCTGCTGTTACGAAGCGTTAGCACCTGGATGCCCAATTAATACTTATTTTGGAACAGCACATCTGTAGTTTGCTAGGTATAAGGAGGAGCCTTAAACAACAGGAGGTTTGGTATTCAGAAAGTATGGCGAGAATGGGAATTGTTCCAATTACTTAATATGATTGTGAGGGTACATGGGCCTAATCAATCAGAGGTAGGAGAAGGGATACAAACCATCAGGTGGTCCACTAAAGAGTCCAGGGGCTAACTCTATTGCATATGTTTTTGTCTTATTAAGTAATATCATTTTATGTGAGTAGGGTTTTTTTTTTTTAATTTTGTTTTTGTATCCATTGTTTCTTATTCTGGATGCTGCTACTAATGAGACTGAAAGTTACTTTAACTTTTTCCAGGAGCCTTAACACCATACTATTAATTCACACCAAATTTGAAATCCACAGAAACACCCAAGATTTCTTTTCCTGAAGCTATCTTCTAGAATATCAGCCTCAAGTTCCAAACAAGGTTGAGTTCCAGATCTGCTATCCCTTAGCTAACCTCCTGGCTATCTGTACCAGCTTTGTGCCATCTTCATTCACATCACTAATAAAACATTTTAATGTAACGTTACCCAGGATATAGACTTGAATACTGAGATTTCTCTTCAGGTTGGCTTTGATCCATTAATTATGAGTCTTTTCATTTGGTCAATCAAACTTAAGTGCACTATTAATCCTATCTCTATCTCTCTGTTTTGTTTACAGAGCTACCATGTGAGATTTTATTGAATGTCTAGCTGAAATCTAAGTATACTGTAATAATGAAATTCTCCATGTATACTAGCCTAATTATTCTATCAAAGAAAAGAAAGTTAGTCTTCTATGATTTGTATTTAATAACCCATGCCAGCTCCTAATGATATCTCTGCCCTTTCTGGGTGCTTACAAACCATCTCTTAAATAATGTGCTTGAATGTTTTTTTTTTTTAATTAACATTTGGGGGAAGAAATAAAATTTTTCTTTCCTTTTATGAAAATCTAGTTACTGTCTATCTAGTCCTTTGACTACTTACATTTTTCCATGATCATCCAGTCATCCAGAAAGTATTTTAGTACCTGTATTAAACTTATTGAGAGTGGCTAGGTGAATTCACTTATATTGGTTTCATTTCTGTCAACTACACATAGGGAAGGTAGCATACAAAGAATATTATAGAAATTTTTTTATTCTTATCTTTTAATTTTTCCCAAAGACCTAAAAGTGCAGAATCAATATGAAACACTCATTCTTATACCACGATAACAAGTATTTTATACCAAGCAACTTTCATTTTCCAAAGGTAATTAGAACTAGGTTCACTGTGAAAAGCCATAGTTTCTATCTCCATTATGATTTATTTTAATATTGTGTTATCTGTGAGTCTTTTACATTTTCACACCCACATTTTTCAGTGATTATCCTAAAAGAGCATCCCGAGCCCCAGCTCTCTGATTGGCTTGATAACATCCAGGCTTTACAAATCAGTTATTACTTTTACTGGTCAGATCTACAGAAGAGAACTTGCTGGGTAATTTAAGGTAGAAAATCTTTCCTTTTGTCTGAATTACTTAGAATCACTAAGATAGGCTTTCCAAGAATTTATTAATAACCTTGGCGGTTCATGAGCCTCAAACTCCTCTTCGGTGTTATGAGACCTGATTGAAGATGTTAAAGAAGCAGACTCTGCTCAGAAGACTGACGGTTCTCTGCATCCTATAGCTCTCCATGTAGTTGCAGTACTTTGTGTTAGTGAACCCCGGGCCCCTCGTGAAGGGCCCTCTTTCCTTAGTTTCCCTGATAGGACCAACCCCGGCCCTTGGACCTTTCTGTTGGACCCACCTCCAACTCATTTCTTTGAACGATTTTAGTGTTTATTCAGTCCTCTAATAACAAGCAAATAATGGTCTAAGAGAAGAGTTTGGCTCTTGGCTCACCGTCTTCCTCCCCTCCTCACTTCCTGGCCCTAACGCTGGGAGACTTGAATATTCACCTAGACCCCCTGCTCCTTCACACTACCCCAGCCACAGTAAGGATGGTTCCCTACCAGATCTGGCCGTTACCCTGAAGGGTTCCAGTTGCCTAATTAAAAATTCTGACTTCCTCTCTCAGATCATAACTTCCTGTCACCTCCTCTCACCTTCTTAACCCTTTACAATCTGGCTTTGGACTGAACCAGCCCTCCAGAGCTGCCCTCTCCAAAGTTACTAATGATCTCTTATTGCCAAATTCAGTGGCTTTTCCTCAGTTCTCATCCTCCTTGACCTCTTTGTTTGACCTGTAATTTTTTTCTGTCTCTAAATATTCAGAACCCTGGTCTGTCCAGGTTTCCCTCCTACCTCTCTGACTGTCCCCTCTCTTTCTTCCTTCAGCTCATGCTCTTTAGCTGTAGATGTCCCTCGGGCTTCTGTCCTGGGCCCCCTTCTTCCCTTTCCTACTTCACTTAGTAATCTCATCAGTTCCCACAGATTTAATTACTAGCTCTATGCATGCGATTCTCACATCTCCCTAGCCTGCCTTGATCTCTCTGCTGATCTCCAGTCGTACATTCCCAGCGGCCTTCCAGACTCTCAGACCAGATGCCCAGTAGACATCTGAAACTCCCTATGTCCAAAACCGAATTCATTATCTTTCCCCCTCCTCCCCCCCATTTCTTATACCTTCTATTTTTCTGTTACTGTAGAGAGCAATACCATCCTCCCAGTCCCTCAGGCTCACATCTGTGGGTTACTCTGACTCCTTCCTAACGCTTACTACTCAAGCTGCCGCCAAGACCAGCTTCTTCTCCAATGCATCCCTTCTGTGGTGCGTCCATAGCCTGGTGCAGACCCTCATCTCCCTGCCTGGACTGGTGCCTCAGGTCCCCCTGCTCTGACCCACCCTCCAACCACTAAAGTGGTCTTCCTAAAGCACAGGTCTGGGCTCATCACACACACACAATCACACACTCTGTCTCCCTTCCTCCCTTCCTCCCTTTCTCTGTCTCTCCGTCTCTGTCTCTGTCTCTCTCTCTCCATCCCTCCCTCTCTTTCTCCTTCTCCCTCTCCCTCTCCTTCTCTCTTTCCCTCTTTCCCTCCTTTCTCTTCTCTCCCTCTCCCCCTACCCTATGCTACTCCCACTCCAGGAGCAAATACAAAATGCTGTGTTTGGCATTCAAAGCCTTTTATATAGCCTCCCCTACCTTTCTAACTGCTTCCTCCACATGCACGTTACCATTCAGAGACACCGAGTTTTATGGTTTCTTTCATGGTTACTGGGTTACGAAAAGTGCTTTTTATCGGAATTAATGTGTTCTTATAAAGAACTGCATGCAGAAAAGTGTATTTTCAGCAGTCTCTAGGGAAAGGTTACAGGTTTTGGTGGTGATGGGTAGTTATTTCCTGTGTATTAGTATTCACTTTTTAAACTTTTGCTCAGTTTTCTAGGAAAGGGAAAGTTGAGAATTAAATGTATTTGTTTGTATCTTGTCTCCCCCCAATAGATTGTAAATTACGTGAAGAATAGCACTGTCTTTTGCCTCCTTTTGTATCCCAGTCCTTTACATAGTCCCTGGTATATAATAGGTACTTCATAAATGTTTATTACCTTAACTAAATCTAATCTCTCTCTTAGATCTTTAGTCCCTCCACCCCTCAATCCTCTGCTGCTGTTCTGATTTCACTTTCCTTGACTTCCAATCCCAGTACAATAGTTTTAGTTCAGTTTGTCCTTTCATTATTCATTCTTTGCTAATCTCAGTCCTGGATAACTGTAGTCCTCTACCTCCCCCATTGCTACTCAAGAGCTATTGACTTCAGCTGACTGGAGTACCCCTCAAATTCATGTTATTTGATCTCAGCCGGACCCTCACAAGCTCTTGATAGTCTGTCAGACTTCTTGGGTAAATATCATCTCTTTGCAGATAGTCTCTCCTGAGGTCCGAGCCCATATCACCTGCTTTTTGGACATCTCAAACTGGACGTCTCAGAAGTATCTCAAGCTCAACATATCCTAAACAGAACCCAGTTTTCCTGCGAACTCTCCCCCTTCCTAGCTTTGCTATTACTATCAAGTATACTACCAGCTTACTGGGCCCCCAGACTCACAACTTAACTATACTCTGTTTCACTAATTTAATCTATTGTCAAGTCTTGCCATTTTTATTTTCAGGGCATCCCTCGCATGAATCTCCTTCTCTCCACAACCACAGCCACATCCTTCCAACAGGCCCTTATGACCGACACCTTGCCCAGAATTCGCAACAGCCTCCTCATTGCTGCCCCAGCTTCAGGTCTCTCCCCTCCCCAGGCCGTCCTATACACTGCTGCCCATTTTCCTTATTGCCGTGGCTGTATGGCTACTCTAATCAATCAAGTCCAAGGGCTCCCTATGGCCTCTAGAACAAAATGGCAATCCTTGCCCCAAACCTGCCTTTCAAGTCTCATGGAGCATTCTTCTCCCTCCCACACTGTCATCTGGCCAAACTGGTCTTGGCTCCGGCAGCCAGCCAGGATACCCGTCTCCCCTCCTCCTGCCTCCTGCCGGCCTTCCTTATGGCTGCCATGCACTTCCTAGTAACCCTCCTCAGAGACCCTTCTTCCCTCAAGCCCCTTCTTCCACTGCCCCCTCGGCTTTATACATTTGCACTGACTAACTTTATATTGCCTCTACTTTTGTATGTTCTTGTTGTCTCCCCATTGCACATAATAATAAGCCCCTGGCCAACAGGGATGCTTTCTTTCCTTGTACCACGGTCAGAGAGGCAGATGTAGGGAGAGGGAGATGTAGCTGGAAGTGGAAACGGGGCTTCTGGGAAGGAGGGAGGGGAAGAAGGCGTCCGAGGCCTGGTGGAGAAAGTCCGAGAGGACAAAGGAGGAAAGGAGACATAGTGGTTAACAAATGCTGAAGGACTGGCTGGGCCTGGAGACACAGAGGCAGCAATGAAACAGGGGACTCGGAGATGCACACGTACAAGCGGACATCCTTGGTACATCTTTGGTCCAGTTGCACTGGTCCTGGGCGTTATCCCTCGCTTCTCTAGGAGTTCTCGTGGCCGCCGAGTAGATCCGCGCCCCTTTTCCGGCAGCCTCCTTTACTCTCATCCATGCTTCTGCACTCCATGACTGGCCTGGGTTGCCTGAACCATCACTCTTAAATATGGCCACGGAGTGCCTGTTGACTGTAGAACAACATCAGGGCACAGATGGGCATGATGTAACTGACTTTGCCAGCAGAAATTGTACTGCCAAGAGAGGCTTTTTTTTTTTTTAATTTTAATTTTAACTGGGGAAGCCAGGTTCTAAGATACTCTAAACAGGCACAGATGGTCAGGTAGTTTTTATCCTTATATCAGAAAGCAATCAAATAGTTACTTTAATTGTGAGCCAATTATTTTGGCAACAAGAACAATAGAGGATCATAAGTTTAGAACTGCAAGGAACTTTAGGCAGCCTTCTTTTTCAATGCTCCCATTTTACAGATGTGGCATTGAGAGCCCAGACAGAGTGGGTTAACTGCCCAAGGTGACCCAGATTGTCAATAATGTGGCCCCTCAAACAAGCCTCCAGTTCCAAGCCCAGCATTATTGTCGCTCTTTTCAATTAAACTGGGAGGAACTGACTGGAAAATTAAGGGAAAGAAAGAATGGGACGTGTCAGAGGATCATAGGGATCATTGGTCCAACTCTCCCATTTTACAGATGGGGAAACTGGAGGTATAAACTGACTTGCTTGTGTCAGCATTGAGTAGAAGAGCTAGAATTTGAACTTAGATTCTCTGAGATTTTTATTACTCGGCCAAGAACAATTTGGAAGAACAGCTAACGTTTATTTAGTACTTCAAGGTTGACAAAGCATTTGAACATATATTGACTTATCTAATCCCTACAATTCCCCTGGGAGTAGGTGCTATTATAATTCCTATTTTGCAATTGAGGAAACTGAGGGAGGTAGTATCTTAGGGTACATTTAAACTCAGGTCATCCTGCCTGTGGAGCCAGCGCTCTCTCCACTGCACCTCTTAAAGAGATTATGTCAAAGAGCTGAAGAACTACAGACTGTGAGAACCACTTAGGCACATCCACCGTAGTCTCTCTGGCCTGGCCTTTGGGTGCCAAGAAAGTCCCAGGACTCAGAGGCAGAAGGCAAAGCACGTCTCCTGGCCAGAGACGCGACTTGTCTGGAGACAGAACTTAGGTGGGGAAGGCCAATTATTGGGATACTCATCTAAAGCGGCTTCATGTTGGGACAAGCTCAGGAGCAAGGGCCTTTACCGGCTTGTGTATTTGGTTCTCTCAGTCTCCTTCACACCTTAATGGATACCATTTATCAAGCTTTTGAGTATCTTCTCTATTATTAAACCAAGGCTTCTTCTCATGAAGAGTATATTTGTCATTTGAATAATTCAGAATTCATCATAGGCCGGAAATGTTACTTACCCTGAACCCCCATCTGAGTGAATCAAGAGGGAGTAGAGGCCTTGAAAAGACCCAGCATAAGCTGGGAAACTGAAATATTATAATTAAATAACTAGAGAATTGACAGCTAAGACAGAAAGCCTTCATCTGATGGGTCAGGAAACATGCAAATTAAATATCTTTTTTAATGCTGTCATTCCCTAGGAAAATAAAACAAACACCTTCTTCCCATCACTGATGTTTACTATTTTAAAATTGAAGAACACGATCTTCTCTCTAATTTTTATCCTTGACCACTGTGGAAAAAAACAAGGGAATTTGCCCCTATTTTAAAATGTTCATCAGTGCATTCTTTCGTCATTCTTAAAATGTCTACTCTACTCACTGATACATGATGATTATAGAATGACAAAAAAGCAAAATGTTAAATGAAAAAAGTGTCAGAAGACATATAAGATCTGAGGAAAGAAAAAGCATAACAAAGATCTACAGGGAAAAAAAAAGAAAAGAAAGAATATTGACCTTAAAGACATTGCACTCCAATTCTGGATCAGCTCTTTACTTACTGCTTCTGTGATCTGCAATAAGCTGTTTTATCCTCCAAGACTTCAAGTCTTCATCTTTTTTAACAGTGTTTTATTTTTCCAAATATATGTAACGATAGTTTTCAACATTCATTTTTGTAAGATTTTGTGTTCCATGGCAACAACAAGCTTATACAATGATCAATTCTGATGGACGTGTTTCTTTTCAACAATGAGATGATTCAAGCCAGTTTCAATGATGAAGAGAGCCATCTGCACCCAGAGGACTGTGGGAACTGAGTGTGGATCACAACATGACATTTTCATTCTTTTTGTTGTTGTTTGCTTGCATTTTGTTTTCTTTCTCATTTTTTTTCTTTTCAATCTGATTTTTCTTGTGCAGCAAGATAATTGTATAAATATGTACACATATATTGGATTAAACATATATTTTAACATGTTTAACATATATTGGATTATTTGCCATTTAGTTGAGAGAGTGAGAGAAAAGGGGGCAGAAATTTGGAACACAAGGTTCTGCAAAAGTCAATGTTGAAAAATTATCCATGCATATGTTTTGAAAATAAAAAACCTTTAATTTAAAAAAGACTGTGTTCCAAATTTTTCTCCCTCTCTCTTTTACTTCCCCCTCCAAGATAGCAAGCAATCTGATATAGCTTAAGTATGTGCAATTCTTTTAAACATATTTCCATATTTGTCATGTTGTATAAGAAAAATCAGGCCAAAAACCCACGAGAGAAAAAAAACCCAATCAGACAAAAAGTTGAAAATATTATATGCTTTGATCCACATTCAATCTCCGTAGTTCACTCTCTGAATAAGAATGGCATTTTCCATCCCAAATCTATTGGAATTGCCTTGAATTACTGCATTGTTGAGAAGATCCAAGTCCATCATAGCTATTCAACATATATTCTTGTTGTTACAGTGTACAATGTTCTCTTGGGCCTGCTCATCATTTCTTATAGGACAATAATATTCCATTACATTCATACACCATAACTTATTCAGCCACTCTCCAAATGATGGGCACCCACTCAATATCTAGTTCCTTCAGTATCTCATTTTTAAAATGAGTAGGACATAAGCTTTGAAAAGGGAAATGAGAAGAAGGAAAAAATAAATGTACATTAATTGAAAAAAAGAAAGATTTAGGTTGTTTTGTTTTTTGTTTTTTTAATGTGGGCATGGGAAGAGAGGATCTTTAATAAATCTTCCAACTCTGAGCCCTATAATTTGACTGAGGAGAGCAGGAAAGGCTTCATGAATGGTAAATAAAGCATTTGAGATGAGCCTCGAAGGATTTTAATAACCAATTTGGATAGAATGAGTACTTATTCTCCTAAACTGTTCCATCTTGAGTAGTCTGTTTTCTGTCCCTGGATCCTCCTCCAGACTGCCTGTCCCCTAGGTCTGAAATGTTCTCTCTGAGTTTTCATTGGTAGAACATAAGCTTGTTGAAGGCAGGGACCATTTAATTTTGGCATCTAGTATAGAATATTATATTTATTCGGTGCTCAATGAATGTTTGTTTATTTGAAGCAAATTCTGGCCATGTAAGCACTAATGTGGGAATCCATTTAGTAAAATGGGTAAGACACTGCTCTTGGAGTCTGAAAATCTTATTTAAATGTGCTTATGGGTTATTAAATTTAAAACTCTTAAAGGAATAGAGACTTAACTAAATTCTGAGCCTTATGATCCCGTTGACTTCATATAGATGCTTTTCTCTACGGACTTGGAAAAGGGGAACCAATGCCTACAGCAGACCATTTGGCCCCATTAGGCTCGCCTTGCTAGTCTCATGATCAGAGAATGAAATATTGTTGGGATTTCCTCCTCACATTTTCTCCTTTTTGAAAATGTTTTTATTCGGGTTTGTTCCGGCTGTGATTAGCTGCGAATTCCCCTTAATTTTGAGCTTTCCTTTTCTCCCAAGCCCAGGATGGCGCCCTATAAATAAGGTCCATCATCATCATCATGATTATGTCATCCCTGCACACCCAAGCTGGCTCAGACCTCCTGGCCTCTTGCCTTGTAGCACCCTAAAGGTGTGTGATTGTTATAGAATGACTAAACAGCTGCTTATTTCTTAATTGTGGTACTTGAAAGGTGTCTACGAGCGTGTTCCAGTATGAAAAGGTGTAAATTACCAGGATAATCAGGGAAATGGTACCAGCCTCCCTTAAATGAAAAGGGCACAAGTGCTGAGATGCAGGGAATTGCACAGAATTCTAAGGCTGCCTGAGAGTGAGGGACCTTTTCCAGGCTAAAAGGTAGCCAAGGAAAAGAGAATGTGGAACAAGATGGAATGGGAAGAAAAGATAGTGAGCAAAAGTAGTTAGAAACACTGAGTAAGGCAGTTTTTAGACCTGTTGAAGAAAATACCTTTAGGGTTGTGTTGAGAAAAATTACAATATAAATTAGTAAACATATCATTAGCTAGGATTAATTGAATTTAATTTACTCCTATGCAAACTACCCCATCTCTCCTTCCAAGTATTTGTTGTAGAATTATTAATCAGCTTCTGGATAAAGGAAAGATGATTTTATTGGTGAGAAGAAGACCAAGGAACTGGGGAAGATGTTAGAAGAAAGTGTGGAAAGGAGAAAGAAAGGTTAGGACAGATTTCCCTGAAGCAGCAAAGTGCCCATTCCCAAACTCTTTTCCTGTGAACCTATTGAAAAAAATCTGAACTCCAGACCAGGTCAGGAGTTTCAACTCCAGGAAAACAATAGAATAGAGATGAGTATGCAAATTAAGAACAGATGATCATTTGGATTTTTTTAAAGCTCAAATTTCTAAAATATTGCACTATAGTCATTCCAAATCTGTTGTTTTTAGTGGCTTCTAAATAATAAAGCTCCCTCAACCAGAAATGATTTCTAGTCATCTCTGGAAGCAAGGATAGTTTTAAGCAAAGAGGAGAAATGGGGATGGGAGACCTCAGTTTGTTTTTCATAAAGTCTTATTTAAGAACAGCTATGAAAATGTTTATAAAGACTACTCTGCAGATGACTACTGACATTTTAACCTACATCAAGCCTTTTCTTTCACAGTGATTTTCTTCAACATTTACCAAGTCAACTGTGAATAATAAACCTTTCTTGAACTTTTCCTGTCCCCTTGACTCTAGAAAAGGACCATGAGATCAGGGAGGGGATACCATGACACACAAGTGAATTGGATTTCAGTGAGGGAGGCTGCGCAAGGTCACCTGCCTCACTTTCCCCTCCAGGATCATCTGGGTCCAGTGACTAGAGATAGATCAGAACCACTGGAGATGGCCCTGGACACAGAGGGAAACCTTGGGCTTTTTAAGCTCAGGTCTTTAACAGATCCAGACTAGAATATAAACCTTGTTTGTGTGTGTCCTTGTCTGTGCAAGAATGGAGTTCCAACCTTTCTCCTTCCCCCACCCCAACTTAAAGCTAAAAAGGTTTATAACAAAGACCTACTAATACATTTGAGGAAGAGAATTGGGAATTATAGCAGCCAGGCATTTCAATCAGGGAGTCAAAAGCTTACTTGAGTTAATAATGAAATTCTTGCAGGAATTAGTTGCAAAGCTGTGTTCAAGAACCTAATTTGAGGAGTTGTCTCTATTAATTTGTAAAGTATAGCGCTGTTTGTCATGCTTAGAATGCTTTGGATTTTATTTACTCCACACCGCTAAGGGATTCGGAATGTGGCCACTTTGGGTTATAGATCTCAGGTTATTACCATGCAGCCTGAACCACCTGAGTCTTTGTTTTCTATCAGAAAATATTTTTTAAAGTTCCAATCCATTCCTTACCAATAAGTTCGTTCCCCTGTGCCAGCATTTCTGCTTTTTACATGTAGATTTACTATGACATTCACTGGAAGCCACTTTCCATCAACATCAACATAATTTTTTAAAAATTCAGTTTATAAATGTAATACCTACATTTGGATTTGCATTGAAAGTATCTGGTTTGCATAATAATTTGAAATCTGTTCTCCTCTTTTGTATTTCATTTCAGAGTCAAACTCTGACTTTTTTCCCCTCTAAGAGACCATTGAAGCTTTTATATTTCAATTTAGAAAAAGTTATTTCTATTCCCTCCCCCATCTCAGCCCTCCTGGGGATCATCTTTACTTCTGAAATTCCCATGCTGCTCCTCGAGATTTCTACCTTAAGATGAGATGAAGCTAAAAACGTAGCCACAGTCTCTCCGAGTCCCAAATGGAACGCTCCCCTCCGTTACCAAGCTGGTGTTTGTTTGTTCTTCAGAAAAGGCCCGAATGCAGGAATTTTCCAGAATAGTCTATTAGCACAGTCGCTAAATTTAAACCCATCCCCTATTCACCAGGGGCTGAGCGCACATCGCCGAGCTGTACCTTAATGAAAAACATATCATTTAAACTGTCAGAAAATTGGAGGCTATGGTTTGAAAAAATCACGAGCGTTAATGGAACTGTGGCAAGATTCACCGATTCCTGGCTTTCTCCTTACGTCTGTGCAGAGATTTTCACATGGCTGAATAACGGTCTCCTTTGGAGAGAGAATCGTGTTTTTACTCCTTTGGGCCTGATGCCTTTGCAGCTCAGAACCGTAAAGTGCAGCCGCTCCTCCCGGGAGCCACGGCCGCGGGTGCCCGGGCCGGTGTCGGGACCAGAGGCCCAGGTGGGCCTTGGCAGTGCCCTTGGGGAGCGGGCAGCAGCTCCGAGGGATCTGCCCTGGTGGGCTTTGATACACACGGGCTGTGCAGCCTGTAACCGGTGATTACCTGGGCAGGGCCCACTCTGGGACCCGAGCCGGGAAACAGCCGGGGCGAGAGGCAGAGAGTTTCCCGCCTCCGGCTGCTCTTCCCTGCGGTACAGGGACATTTTCATCTTTCTCTGTGGATGGAGAGAGAGGCCGCATGGTGGAATGGAGCCGGCAAGCCAAGGTTCAAATCCCCGCTGCTACTTACTAGCAGGAGGACCTCAGTGCCTCTGTTTCCTCATCTAGAACAAGAGGGGATTGACCTCTGGGGCTACTCCAGCCCCTTCAGCCTCTGGATCTGTGAGTCTGTACCCATCTAGATTTCAGCCGTCGGGAAACTCCCTCTGCCCATGTAGGTTGGTGCTTTCTCTATAGCGAATAATCTTAAAGAGAGGCTTGGAGCCCTCGAGAGGATCAATAATGGCCCAAGGCCCCATGGTGGTCGGAGGCTGGAACCAAGGCTTCCCGGCTCAGCCACCGGGTCCCCTTTCCCCTCTTCCTCAGAGTGTGGTTGTGAGCTCCTGAGGCAAAGTAGAGAAGCGCTGCATCTGAAGGGGCGGGGAGGCGGCCCAAGGGCTGTCTGCAGTCTCCTATTTCCCGGGAATTGATGAAGGATGGATCGGTCTTGTCCTGCTTGATCCCAGTGAGGTAACAGTAAATAGAAGTAGCTTCAAGAGAGCAATAAATTGTAAAAAGAATATATATGAAAATATATGAATATGAAATTTATGAAATATGAAAATTATGTGAAAATAGCATAAGAGAGATTCAGTCATAGACAAAACATGGGCAAACCATTCATCTTTATGGTCTTGCAAAAGGAAGGACCCTTCCAGTTCTAAATCCTTGAGGCTCTGATGGAGTAGAGGGGATTCTCTGTCTTGTATTCATTAAACTCTGAGATCCTTGTGATCCTGCCTGTGATTGATCCCATGATCCTAAGATCTTAGGGTTCTGTGACTCAAGGATTCTCAGGACACAGAAGAAGTCTCATAAAGAGGTAAGAGCCTCCAGAGCAAGGGAAGTGTCTCTTCTAGATTGGGGAGTCAGAAAGAGCTTCATGGTAGAAATGTTATTTGAGTTTCAGCTGAGTCTGGTATAATAAGGGTTTCAGCAGTTTTGGAAGCAGGATAAGATAGGGAGCAGCTAAGTTCACTGAGCCTAAAGAACAACAACTCAAATATGTGCGAAATAAAGCTGGAAGAGTAGGGTGGAGCCAGTATGTGAAGGGCCACAACATTCATGAGAAAGATTTCTACTCTTTTTCTTAGTGATCGAGAAATGTTTGTTAAGCTCTCATCCGTCCTAGGGACTGGTAGATAAAAATACAAGGAAAGAAATCCCTTCCTGCAGGAAGCTTCTATTAGGAAAGACAAGATCTTTAAGCTTCAGTGACTAAACCTCGCTCAGACTTTTAGAACACCCTGAATATAAACACATTCAGTATAAATGTAAAGAGAAAAAAAAATGCAAGTGGTTACATTCAGATTAGACTAGGAGAAAGGAAGCTAGTAATTTGGATGGAAAAAGGCTTGATGTAGAAGGTGATGTTTGGGCTACATCTTGACAGAAGAGAGATTCTTTGAGAGGGAGATGAGGAAAGGATAAATCCCAACCATGGGAGATAACTTGTGCAAAGGTAAAGTCACTGAAAGGGGAAGTGACCTTTACATTAAGACAATTTACCTTGGCTGCACTTTGAAAGGTGGTCTGGAAGGAAGAAAGTCCAAAGTCTAAGAATCCAATGAGAAGTTGTTGTAGTGGTCTACTTAAGAAGTGTTAAGTGATGACCAAATGATGAAAGAAAAGCTGATAGATTTAAAGGAAGAATTTTCTCTATTTCATGTGGAGGACAATATCATCTGATAGGAAGATATACTGCCTGGATCTCGGAAGACAGAGAATTTTAGCATGGCTGAAAAATGTTCAATTCTGGATAATTCCCTAATCTACACAATGGGTTCCATTCATATTCTTTTCTCTAATTTGTAGGATACTTGTGTTTGGTGAGGGAGGCACATGATCTTTTCAGCATCTCCATACAACAGTCCATTTCTTTCTTCACCAAGAGAATCAGTCCTGTTATTAAAGAATTGCAAAAGCAACAGTAAACTTCATTAGCAATAGACACAATTTTAAAGGTTTTTCAAGTAACTACTGGAAAAATGTAGACATTGAAATGTCACATAACAAATGGATGACCTGGATAAGTCAACTTCAGATATAGAGCTTCATTGGAATAAGTTAGTCAATGCAGTGCTAAAAATCCATTTCTGCTTCTCCTATCCTTTCACTTTATTTAAATCTTCAGAGTTAATCAGGAAATAGTAACATAAAATCAGGAAGTACGTGTGCTAACTGGCACTGCTGAGTTTACATGTGTGCAAATCTCCATACCAACCTCTATGTATTTTGGATGTACAGTCATTACTAGCTGGCAAGGATTTCACTTTGTTCCTTTGCAACAGTGCTTAAACATTGTGGACACTTGACAGTTAATAATAACAGTATTCCCCAAAATTGGGCAGGGGGAGAGGAGGAAGTAATTCTTTTCCTTCTAACTATATATTTAGTGTTATTCCATTTTCAATATAAAGATATTCAACCAATTCAAATTCAAAAAAACATATTAAACCTCTGCTATATTCAAAGTACTATACTCAGAGTTGCAGGATCCAAACCCCAAATAAAAATCTCTGCTTTCTAGCAGCTTACACTCTTTTTAAAATTAAAAATTTTTTTCAATTACTAAAAATCTATTTTCTCTTCTTTCATACTTTCCTCCCCCCATTGAGCCAAAAAAAGATTAAAAACAAATCCCTTATAACACAGATATATAGTCAAGTTAAAAACAAACAACTCCTGAGTAGGTCAAGTCCAAAAATATATGTCTCATTTTGTATCTTGAAGTCCATCACCTTTTTGTCATGACATGGATAGCATATTTCATCAGTGCTTCTAGGGAGCTTATGTTCTACATAGCAGACATCCCGGCTGGATTACTTTTTTCAATTATTATTTTCCCAAATAGTACCATTTTCAGGTATTTTTTGGTTCTGATTTATTTCTAGTTTTGATTAGTTAATAAATAATTAGTTAAAGATATTAAGACTCAATTGTCCCATTCTGTCTCCAATTTCATCAGGGATTTCACTTTAAGGAACACTGTTACCCACCCTCCCCCTCAAATTGAGGGCAAAAAAGAAAAGAGAAAGAAACAGAAAGTGTTCTGAGTCTCAGAACCAATGGAGAAAATCAGAAAGTAGGAATCAAGGCCATTTGAATCTGGTCTTGCTTGTTGTAGCCAAGACCATTGACAAGTGAAGTTTGTAAAGAAGGAAAGCTTTTATTTAAGAGAGTTTGTTTGTTGAATTTTTTATGCTGCCAACCTCTTTTCACACTAATGCAGAGTTTCCAGCATTCTCTGATTTTTCCAGAGATGAGAAAAGGTGTTTCTGTGGCCATTACCACCCTAATTAACACCTCTCCTCTTCTTTGAAAGGAACCCATGGGGTAGTTAATGGAACTATGAGAGCTTGGGGAAAAATCCTCCTGGTGTGCAAGCTTATGATATTAAAGGGAAAAAAAAAAGAAAGAAAAAAAACAAGAGTCAAGGACAGAGCTCAATTAAATTCCATGGAAAATTTTAAGCTGGTTTAAAAACAAAAAGACAAGACTTAAAGAAATAGTTCTGTGGGAGAACTAAATCCTAAAAGGAGTTCAAGAGCAGATTGGGCCTAGGTGGCTTAGTCAAAGGATGAGCTATCTATGAACAGGTGTGGGCTAGATGCCCAACACTGAAAATGGCTCTTCTCCAGGAAGACTTAAAACAAGTGACTTGCCCAATGGGGAAAATGTTTAACTGGGAAGGCATAGCCCAGGCTTGCAGCCTCTTGTTATCGGCCAGATCTCTCAAGCTAAGCACCCCCTTAAAGGGAGATACCAGAAGAGATAGCTCTCTCACAAGAAAGGGATTGCTCGCAGCAGATGCTGTCCCATTATGTTGGGGTTTGGAAATTACAAATCTTTCCATTTACCATGATGGGAACTCCTCCCATAGACCAACTTTTAATAAATACATTCTTTAGGGAGTTAGACTTTCTGTTTAAGGAATAGGCTGGATTGGGTGCATTTTTACGCCAGAATGAAGAATGTAAGGGCTGAATTTGGAATCTGATACCCGATGGCTTCCGATCCAAACTCTCCTATTTCCTAGCTCGCCACGGACCTTCTGTTTCCTCTCATTTGTATTCCCCTCATTTCCCTCACCCATCTCCCCATCTATCAAAGAAGAGACTGGGACTAAGTGACTTACCCCCGCCTCCTTTGAAGAGCCTACAAAGGTGGTCTGGGATGTTTAGCTCCTGGTCAGGTCACTTCATTGATAAAGTCCATACCTTGACAGAGTTAGGGGCCCACCTCCACTGGCACATTTTATGGGGAAAAGCTTATTCGTCTGAGCGGTCTGACTCCATTTTGGAAAGTAGCAATACTATATCTATCTTTCTTCCTACATAAAATCAATTTGTGGTAAAGTGAAAGGAAATTGAACTTCCCTTGTAATCTCACAGAATTGGCCGGGATGACACTGCTTGAAGACCTCTTCGCCCCAGAGGCTGCCACAATCTCTTTGCACACTCATGCTAATAAGCACCATTTTTTCGTGGCTGAATAAACCTGTCAGTCAGTAGTGCCCAAGTTGTTTTTCTCCCCTCCTTATGACATCACACACCTTCCCAGTTTTGGTGCCTGCTGAATATCTTTGTGTGGGGAGTCGATCATCAGGTTTTTGCTATTTCTCAGAGAGCTCTTTTAGACCAAGGACATGATAGTCTCTTAGCAAATGTTTTTAGGTGATAGTTGTTACATAAATTTTTTTTTGGTTCTTTATTTTACTCTCACTGTGTATTATTGCCTTTATTAGTTATTATTATTATTTTAACAAAAGGGATTAAGTCCAGGTGAACTGAGAACTAAAAACAGGAACCATCCACACTACATTGTAGACTAAACTGAGCCCAATGTGGTTTTTTTTTTTTTAACCTTCAAACAAGCAGTTAAAAAAAGAAAGAAAGAAAAACTAATGAGGCAGTTCAAAGCATAACCAACTCACTGAATCAGAACTTTAGAATATTTTCCAAACTATAAGTCATTTATATTAAGCCCTGATCAAATGAAAATAAAAATTGTCCTACACCGGCCATGTCCTCAATTATTCAAGCTACTTAGAGAGTTTGCTTTGTGCCTGTCAAGAAGTGAAGGAAAGGCAGAGCCGGAGGATCACTGCCTCTCAGTGTGGGGTCTCCAGTCACCTCTCTGTCCCCCCATTAGGAGTCCCTCGAGGAGCACGAGAAGGAGGTGGAGAGCCGCTGTTTCTCTTTGAATTCATAAATAATTCACCCTCAGCCCTGTGTCAGTAATATCAAATACAGCCCGGCGTGGCCGGCGATGTGACAACACCCTCGGCCCCCTCCCCACGGAAGGGGCTGTTGGAACTAATTTCCTTCAATCACAGTAAGATTACTGTAAACAGATAGAAAAGAGGAATAGCTGGCATCCACTTTTCCAACTTCAGAGCCCGAAAATAAATCTTCCCTCGAAGTCTGCAGTAATTGGAATTCATTTTGGCATGTTGCAGAACGCCAGTCTGTAGGCTGATCGGCATTGTGCTGCCAGATAAATCAAAACACCTACTAAAATATTTTATTAAATTTTCTCCTTCAGTATCGCCGCCCCTCTCAGTCAGTCATTTATCCTGATGTTCACAACGTAATAAAATCGGTAATTTGTTGTTTAGGGGAACGGAGGACTTGACTGGAGAAAATTGGTTGCTGCAGTTTGGTTAATTTACATACACCAGGGAGAAGAGCAGGGAGTCTGGACCAGGGCCACTTGTCTTTGGTGGGAGTTTAGTCAATCCTTGAGGCTCTTTATTTATCATCTTAATCAGCTGTGTGTATGTGTGTGTCATCTCCTGTGAAAAATGGAGGGAGTGCCGAACCACTTGCTGTTCTTAAGCACGTGCTCTGGAGAGATGGGTCTGGATTATAGTAGGTGGGAGGCAGGTTAGAACCAGGATGGCAGGGCTTACCATGGGAGGAAATGGAAGCTTCCTTCCCCAGGTCAGAGAAAGTCGGTTTATATTTTCCAGGTGTTACTTGACTTATTTTTATGTTGTCAGATCCCTGCGAACACCACGGAGTGTTCATAGAAAAAGCCATACTAGTGTTTACTTAGAAATACAGTGATTACCCTTCAGAAATGGCACGTTTCTCAGATATTTGGGTAAATGGGGCTTCACAGCTGGCAGCCACAGTATCTCTCTGCTGCTTTTATTCTGTTCTCCAACTGTTTTCTCTCATTTTGCTACTTCCTGCTCACTCCCATTGTTGTCCTAACTGCTCTCTCCATCCACTATATTTCTATCATTTATATATATATGTGTGTGTGTGTGTGTGTGTGTGTGTGTATGTCTGTGTGTATATGTACAAATATATACATATATAATGTGTTTTTTATTTTTCTTCAATTACATATAAAAACAATTTTAACATTTGAGTTTTTTTTTTAAGTTTTGAATTCTAATTCTATCCCTCCCTTCTTCCCTTTCTGCCTTTCCCACTCCCTGAGAAAGTAAGCAATTAGAGATATTGGTTGTAAATTTGCAATCATGTGTACAAGAAGACCCAAATAAAAGAAAAGAAATGAAAGAAAGAAAGTGAAAAAATAGCTTGCCTCAGTCTGTATTCAAACAATATCAGTTCTTTCTCTGGAGGTGGATAATATGGGATTATGCTGGCTCATTATATTGCTAAGAATAGCTAAGTCGTTCACAATTGTTCATCGTGCAATATTGCTGTTACTACATACAACATTCTTCTGGTTCTGCTTCATTTTGTGTCAGTTCATGTGAATCTTTCCAGGTTTTCCTAAAAATCACCTTCCTTGTATTTTTATAAAATAATATTCCATCACAATCATATACCACAGCTTTTTTATACTAGCAAGGAGATTTTAACTATATATCACAGGGATCATACACTAAGATCCCGTGGAATTTACACAAGAGATGCAACGCTAGTTCAAAAACTATCAGCATTTTCCCATCATTTGTAGGGTGGATGACAACCATAGCTTATGAACGTTAGGAAATGTTACTTCTCTGTTTGTTAGACCAGCACACAGCCAGTCCCTTGTTACCATTCCCTAAAATCCTGGATTATTCCTTGAGTTTCCTTCCCAGATCAAAGTCTCTTTGGCTCCTTGTCCTTGGGACACGTTTGCTTCAGGTACTACTAGGAAAGGAGAACCCCTGCAGTTGTCCGCCATTTTATGGTACCTAAGCTAATCTTCTTTCATTAGTGAATAATCAGACGTTGACTGCATTTCTTTGCAAAGTAATAAGTTAAAGGAACCCAGCTGAGACCTAAATAACCTGACTGACTCTGCTGAGACATTTGTATCTTACAGTAAATGTGCCATACTATAAATTTCATAGTTGTACGTTTCTGCAGTTACAAGATCTTAATCTTAATGAACACCATTTCTCTCTTTCCCTTTGGTAAGTAGAATTAACATTCCAGCATGAACTGGAAATGCTAAATTGTTAATAGCCTCCCTAGAGTTTTGCTTCTTGCTATGACACCTTCAATGATTTCATCAGTTTTAAGCAGAGTGAAATATCACAATTCATGCTCAGAAGCATGACGTTCTTTAAATGTCCTTTAGTCACCTATTCCTCTGATGTGCTTAGAGGCAGAAAAGTCTTTCTACACAAAACCTGGGTACAAGACAATGTCAAAATCAGTTAATAAGCCAGGTAATTATTATCAGAGTCACTGGTATAATTTTTAAAATTATAATGACTCACTGAACAATCATAACATTGTTCATTTTTGTTTAAATGTGTGACCTTCAAGACTACTCAATAGGATAGGGGCATGTTTTATTTTTTTTCTCCTCCCTTCCTCCCTCCCTCCCCGCCCCTCTCTCACTTCTTCCTCCCCTCCTCCCCTACTATTTTGGTAGAGTTTGTTTCATCATATCCCAGTTTCAAAAAAAATCTTGTAGGTAATATTAAAGATTCTGAATTTTTCTGTTGTAACTTTGGATATTTGGACTTAAAAAGTAACATAAATTTTTTTTAAAAGGTTACTACTTGGAAGGTAGAAGACCTCAGTTTGAATTTTTACTTTGACACTACTATTTCAGTGGCTTTGAATTTAATCTTGTTATACTTCAGTTTCCTCATCCTATAAGAATTGCATTATAGGACTTCTCAACTCCCTTCCAGCTCTAAATCCTATCATCCTTTGGGAACATTTTCTTTTTTTCTGGCATTAAAAAAATTATACATTTAATTTTTTTTCTATACATATTTTCACATTTATCATGCTGCACAAGAAAATCAGATCAAAAAGAAAAAAAAAAAAGCAAGCAAACAAACAACAAAAAAGTGAAAATCCTATGTGTAATCCATATTCAGTCCCATCAGACTTTCTGGATGCAGATAGCTCTCTCCATCACAAGTCTGTTGGAATTGGCCTGAATCACCTCACTGTCGAAAAAAGCCACGTTATGGGAATGTATTCAATGCATTTCTGAGATACTGAGGTCATAGTGAAAATATGACATGTATTCCAGGTTTTTCCTTTAGTACCAAAATTGGTCACTTCCTTTTTCTCCATTTTATAAATCATGTGCTCATATCAAGAAAGGAGCATTCATTCTAGCAAGATGTTCATTCCCTTGCCACTACATTTCTGAACTAAAAATGTTCAGAAAATGAAAGCTGAGGCTGGGGCTATAACCTCAAAATGTTTCCGGGATTCCTCCCTCTCCATTTGTATTATTTCTGAAACTATTCCTTGGGCTTGTGATCACCCACAAACTTCCTGTTGGTAGAGAGATCACTTATCAAAAGGCCAATTTTAGTCTAAGATTTTTAAGAACAGTTGAGAAGGACATATGACTTGAGAGCTGCACCAGTCTGTTTTATGTTCCTTTGACTGATCCTCTGTTTTGGAATTCTTGAAATGATTGTCACAAATAAGGAACCCAGTTACTGAGACAAGTTTTCAGTCTTTTCAGTCAACAAGAGACTGCCTCCTTCATGGCCTCCAGCCTACTCAATTAATACTCACCTACAATTGTTGCCCATCCTTTTATTTAACCAAATAATGGAGTCACCTTTCATCTGAGTAGCCAATACATTCTACTGATTATTCTCACATTTAAAATAGGTAAAAAATATCACACATTAAGATTCCAAGATGACTTCTTTAATCAGGATGTGAATCCATTAACATTTTTGTGTTTGATATTCCATCAACTAACCAAATTCCAAATAGTTTTTCATAGAAAAAAAATTAACTCAAGATCTTGTGCACTCTCTAGATATTTATTTCTCTTAGTGCTTTCACTTATTATAGCTATCACATATTCTCTTCAAGATCTTAGAATAATCTCAGTATGATTGACTGATCCCCATCAGCTCTATCTATGTCTTGAGTGGTGTCGATCTAAATTGAATATGTCAGATTTATTAAGATCATTACTAAAAAGATTTGTTAATTACATAGCCAAGACTGTCAGTCCTTCAGTGCATTATTTTAAAAGTGAGCTTTATATCCCAATATTGATTAACTGGAACTAAAACAAACCCAACTAGCCCTTCAGCAATAGATCTCTCTTTAGAAATAAATTGAAATACATTATTTATTTGAGGATCATAGTTTGTAGAGCTGGCAGAGATCTTGGAAGTTGTCTCCTTTTGCTAATGAGAAAATTGAGGCTCTTTCTTTGTTTGGTGATAACATGTCTGCAAGGAGGTATTATTAAAAATATGACGGGGTTATTGGGAGATTGGGTCTTGTCCAGGGTCCCAGAGTTAGTACCTGGCAAAGAAAGGACTTACATCTGCCTTTCTGATGGCAGCTCCTCTGTCTTCCATACCATGCTTCTTCTCACCCATATATAAACTAAAAGCATCTAAAGCAGCTTCCTTTGTACTGAAGTTTGTTTTCTGCTTATCGAAGGCTGACTCTGTCATACTTCACAATAAAAATTCCCCCAAGAATATTTGCATTTTTCCTCCAAAAAATACACTTTATTAATTTATTTGTTTTTACATTGAAGTACTTTTCCTTCCTCACCCCTGAATAAAAACCTCCATCCCTCTTCCAGATTGAACCCTCTTGTATTCAATGACATGCCAAGAGAATAAAAAAGACAATACTAGCAGGATTGACATAGAGTTTGGGTGCCTTACTAGTCATACTACCAAGGGGATACTTTGTAGAGTCAGACAAAATGATGACAGAATTTATTTGGAACAACAAACATCGAGAACCTCAAGAGAAATAATTAAAAAAAAAAAAAGAAGAATGAATCACTTTCAAAACTTAAGCTATACTACAAAATAGTAACCTTAAAAACTCTTTGATTCCATTAAAAAAAAAAAAACAAACAGAAATGTTGAGCAGTGGAACAGAGTAAAAAGGAATGAATCAAAAAATCTCAACCATCCAATGTTCAATAACCCTAAGAACATAAATAACTTGGGAAACAATTCCCCATTTAGTTAGAATTACTGGGGAAACTGGAAAGCAGTTTGGCAGATATTAAGTTGAAATTAAATCCTCTCTTGAAACAAAGTAGAACAATTAAAAATTTTAAATCTTTATACAATGTTCAGATTTGTATGAGTATGACAGTGTATACAGTATTTGACCCTAATGGTTCCCTGATTCTAGTAACTGAGGAGGAAAATAAGCTTCATTATCTGTTTTTGATTTTTTTTTGATCTGTTACTGATTTTTCAATTACCCCAAAGTTCAGCTGCCTTTTAGTGATCTTTTTATTTGCATTGTGTGTATGTGTATGTGTGTATGCATGTATATATATTTATATTTAGTTTTGCTATTTCATTCTCCATTGGTCCATATACATCTTCCTGTATTTCTCTGAATTCCTTGTATCCATTATTTAATAATTTTCCATCGTAATCAAATACCATAGGATTTTTCCTTTTGTCATTTCCCAGTTAATCGACACTCACTTCACTTCTAGTTTTTTCCTATCACAAAAAGTGATACATTTCAGTATATGTTGAACTTTTACTCCTGTTTTTGACCTCCTTGGGAGTCACTGAATAAAGAGTTTAGGCACTTAAATGTCCAACGTGGTAGCCAGGAAGGTTGGGCCGGTTCAGATCCACCAAAAACATTGGGGCACCTGGCTTCCCACAGCCCCTCCAACAATGACTGTTTTGGTTTTCGTCTTGTCTTTGCAAGTTGTTTCCATGTATACATCTCTCACTATTAGTGACTTGGATTATTTTTTCAATCTTTGGAAAATTGTCTATTCACTTCCTTCTCCCCTTCTCCATTAGGTGCACTTCCTATTAGTAAAAGGCCATGTCTGACAGCTGTCACTCAACTGAACTGCTTTTTCCAATTCTTATATTAACGTAATAAGCTGTCAATTACTCTTGATACATTATCCACCCAGCGCTGATGTTTTCTCACACCACCCCTTCTTTAGAGATAAGCCCGTGATTTATGATTTTAAATGTTTATCATTCCTCTAGGACAGTGCTCTGTGGCGAACATGCTGCTCAGTGCATGGCAGACATGCTAATGGCAGTGACTTACCGTGGTTATTTGTAAAATATCAGTTCTTTTAAAAATATATGATTGTGACACATATTTCTACCTTTTCCTCGATAGTCTGGCCTAATTCACTGTTCTTGTTATTTAACAATTTAATGTTTAACGTTACGTAGCCCTTGACTCCCTCTTCATTTACACTCATCTTCCCAGGTACCCTGGGGATCTATTCATCTTCATAGCTCTCAGCCCCAACAGTTATATTACTGTCTGCCAAAATAAGCCAAGAATTCAAAAATAGAGGGGGAAGGGAGATAATTAAGCAGAATAACAAAGCAGATAATCTTTGGAGGAAAATCCTCCATATGGATAGCAGCAGACCTCCATAGATTCCCAAGCTGCCAGTGAAGAGTGAATTCTTCCGAGACAACTCATGCATGTGGGGTGGCGTCCTAACGTAGCTGTATCTCACGGTTCTGTTATCTCAGTCTCCCAGAAAACCTCCCTCCCTCTCTCCCTCCTTCAGTTCTTTGTGCTACTTTTCCCACAGCATTTTTTCTCTGTCTTTCCCTGTTGATTTTTTCTCCATAGAGATGCTTACTCCAGTCTCTTACTGGGCTCCTTTGCCAGATAGCTGTTGCTGCTGCTGCTGCTGTTGCTGCTGTTGCTGCTGCTGCTAAATGTAACTTTACTTTCCTGGCTCTTTTATGAGACTACCCTGGTCAATACCAGCCTGGAGCCAATCAGTGGACACCGTTTTCAGCTCTTTTGTTAGTCAGATCCTTGGCCAAGCAAAGTGTGCAAAAGGAAGAGTCCTTTGGGTCAGTGTCTTTCTTTGTGATAAGATCTTTTCACTATTAAAATCAAAAGTCCAGCCCTTATCCCCAGCCCTCTCAATATTTAAATTAGAGTGAATAAATTTCATTCACCTCCCCTGACCAGAGCCACATTTTTTTCACTTAGCAATTGGAAGGGTAGAAAGAAACTGGTGAGCATTCCTCTGATAGCACCCAGGTCCCTGTTGTCCTTAGATTTAAATAAGTGTTTTTTCTGAGCTCAGACATTCTGGAGTGTGCTTGGCGCTGAGGGATATAAAACCAACATCTGAAACGGCTCCTGTCCTCTAGGACCTTATATTCTTGGATGGATGCAGTGCAGAAAAAAAGTAAATAGAAGATGATCTGAGAAAAGAGAGGGCAGTAACAATGAGGGAAAACACTTCCCATAAGAAGTCACACAGTGAATTAAGGAAAATGAAGGTTGCATTGTTAATAGCATTTATATAGCTCTTTCGGGTTTGCGAAGTGTGTTTTATATAAAAATATATAACAGACAATAGTCTGTTAGTTGAAATGTCTATTATCTCCATTTTACAGATGAGGAAACTGAGGCAAAATCTGGAGGCAGAGATTTGAGCACCAGGGTCAGAGAATAGCAAATAGGCAAGATTACCTAGGATATGAAGAAACAGTGGTAAACCTAGAAAGGTGGCAGGCTTGGGCCAGGCTAGGAAGGATTTCAATGACAAGCTAAGCTGTTTCATTGCTTTATTTTGTTTTTAACCTAGAGGTAAAATAGAGGAGAACAAAGGGGTGGGATCACAGAGGCCGGCTCCTGGAGAAAACCAAAGGCGATGAGCCCCAAAGTACAAGTAAAGAGGTTGCCCTCAGTACTCCTGAGCAGCCTTCTAAGATAAGGTTGGAAAAGAAGTGAGGTCCTGAGCTGTCCTGAAGAGTAATCAGCCTCCAGTCCTTCATTCTCCCATCACTAGTGACCCTTCCTCATTTCCCCACCCACCCCCTCCTGTCTGCTGAGTGCTACAACTGTCTCTTGCTCCAGCCTCTGGGTTCCAGAAATTCCATTTGTGGTGATCAAAACTTCCCTTGATTTGATTTGTATTATTCATAGAATAAAGTACAGCTAAAGCACTGTTTCAGTATAGAAATGGGTGAAAATTATTGTCAAATGTGCCGTGTTTGACTTTATTAACAAGCTATTGTATCCAATCCTTCATAAGACAATACAATTACGTTAAGTGCTACCTCCTGCAAATAAACATAAAGAAGAAATTTCTATGTTTTTCGATCTTGCGTTTGCAGTAATATTTGCTATTCTCCTCAAAACAAGTTCTGGAAAAACAACTGCTCATGAGGTATTACTACCATGCAGAGCAGATGTGGGCAGTCCTTTTCCAACTCCTGTAGAAACATTTAAGATTTCGAGAGCCCTTCTCATTTTCAAAAGTCAAAGCCAGCGAGGATAATAATAACCACAGCTGGTATTTACGTAGTGCTTTAGCCATTGGCCAAGTGCCTAACACCCATTACGTCCCTTGAAGGTTAGAAGTCCCGTGAGATGGGTACTCCGATACTCCACAGATTCTTCAGTCCCAGGAGAGACACTAAACCCACCCACGATGGTATTTTTAAAAAATCCATTTTGTGGACAAAGAGGCAGAGGGTCAGACTTGCTTGCCCTCTGTCAGGGACAGGGTTTGAACTCTGGTCATTGTTACTGTGCTGTATCTAAACTCAGAATTTACCTTGGCAGATTTTCACTCAGGCAGATGCTGCTCAAAGCAAAGTACTCCTTCTCCTGGGCTCTGGAACTGCTCCTGGGGCACAGCAATCCCTCCTGCTTCTAATGACTTATTTAAGAGATCAGCCCTCCCAGTGCACTGTGGGTCAAGGGTACAGTGTTCCCCAGAGCTGCCCGCCTCTCAAGGCAGCTCCGTGTTCTTGAGCGTTCCTGCATTCTCCCACTAATATTCCATGTATTAATTCTCATAATCTCCCTGTCTCTTTTCTGATCATCAGCTAAAAACAGGAAAGCAGAGGCATTCAATTAAAATGGTATCATTTTCATGAGTGTCCCAGCTGGGACCTTCTGGGAAGGTATTCCAGAAAACCTTACTTTAGGATCTTACTCAAATTGGGCATTTGTGTCTAGAAGCAGGAGAGCCCCCAAAGTACACTTCCCATCCCACTCATTCATTTCTTTGCTTTAGTATTTAAAATCAGAAAAAGTCCAGTCATGGTGGAGGAAGAGTTTAATGTGGGAGTCCCTCTGCAGTCCCTGACTAGGTTGTAGTTGAATAAAATATGGATATCTCCAGAATTCATCAAAAGACTCTCATGTTTCCCTTGTCATGGTTCCCATTCTGACTCTTCTTATTAGCAAAAACCCAAGCTAGTTCGTCTCTTGAGAAAAATCAAAAGGCAAATCTTTTTTGTGAATAGCATGTCCAAGGAACTCTGCTTTTTATCTTCTGTTTTGGCAGTGTATGTGTCGTTATAAGTTTATTTTTCCCCTGTGATCAGTTCAATCATATTCATTGCAATCTACATCATAGTTGGTTTATATCAATTATAAAATAAATGCATTATCTGGGTATCTAATGCTTGCAGTCATTAGCAGAGTTATATGATCGATGTTGTCTCTGTCTTTCATAGTGCTGGGTGACTTTTTTAGTCAGTATAAATGACCAAAGTAAAGTGCTTTGGAGTAAATTGTGGTCTTTGGATTTATTGACTCATACTAATGGCATTTTGAGTCTCTGACATGTCAGCACTTAAAGTGTTGGTGTGATATTACAAGTAAGACATTATTCCTTTTCCCAATCCATGCTCCTCTGAGTTGTGCACGTTCAATAAACTGGCTTTCATGCTTTTATTTATTTGAATGAGTCAGTAAATTATCTAAAGATTTCATTCTACACAAATCTTGCCAACTTTTACTTCTACTGGCCTGTGTCTATGCTAGAAATGTAGCCTTCTTTCAAATTAGTGGCTGTTCCCCCCAAAAAAAACTGATAAGCTAGAGAACTGTGCTATGATGAGACTTTAAAGAAGTCTGATAAAATGGCGGCGTCTTTCTCTGAGTTTTTTGGGTCTAGTGTATTCCCTGAGAGGGATAAGTTTATTGGATCTTTCTAGCATTTGATTTCAGGAACATAAGAACACATTGTGTTGTGCTTGCAGAGCTCCTCCACTGGTTGATAGAACCCGAATCTAGCATTCTGCCTTCAGCATAAAAGCAGCAAGATTCTTTTTTTTAAAAGCTTTTTATTTTCAAAATATATGCATGGGTAATTTTCAACATTCACCTTTGCATAGCCTTGTGTTCCAAATTTTTTCCCTCCCTTCCCCTCACTCCCTCTCCTAGATGGCAAATAATCTAATATATGTTAAATATGTGCAGTTCTTCTATACATATTTCCACATTTATCATGCTGCACAAGAAAAATCAGATCAAAAAAGGAAAAAACTGAGAAAGAAGACAAAATGCAAATAAACAATAATAAAAGGGTGAAAATATATGTTGTGATCCACCTCAGTTCCCACAGTCCTCTCTCTGGGTACAGAAGATTCTCTCCAGCAGATCGTTGGAAGTGGCCTGAATTATCTCATTGTTGAAGAAAGTCACGTCCATCAGAATTGATCCTCATATAGTATTATTGTTGAAGTGTATAACGATCTCCTGGCTCTGATCATCTCACTCAGCATCGGTTCCTGTCAGTCTCTCCAGGCCTCTGAAATCAGCAGCAGCAAGATTCTGAGACATTTACATGAACCAAAGCAATACCGCACCCAGGCGTGTTCCTCCCGGCACACTTACCCGTTCCATCAATTCAAGGAGACTTGGTCTTCATGCTAGGTAGGAGTATGGGCAGCAGTGGCAGACAAGAGATGGTAGGGAGGGGGGTCTTGTTCCATAAACTCCATAGACCTAGACAAAGAGCAGGTCAGAGCCACAACTTTGGTTAGTTTAGGGGAAAACAGGTGATTCTCCCAGACCCTGTGCCTAGGTCAGTGCCCAGGAGGTGCATGAAGAATAAGAGCAGCAGATGGACACCATATCCAGGGAGGTCAGCAAAGGAGGAAGCCGAGAGGAGGAACAATGTTGATCCTAGGGCAGCAGTCACTGGTCCTTTGCTCCTTGAAGCACGTGAGCAGACTTCACTTTTGCTTCCTTCATCCTTCCAAAGGGAGTGAGAAGAACCCTGAAGGTCCTGATTGATGGTGATGAGAGCTGGGCAGCAGACCAGGGTGGGTTAGAAATGGCCAAGAAAATAGGAATAATGTTTTTTATTTAGGACTTTGATGTTCAAGACTTCCCTTAAGGTTTTTTAGTTTAAAACCTTTGTATTATTCTGTCTGCAAATAAAACTGGAATCCCATTTAGATGACTTGTTCTCCTACACACAGAAGCCTAAACATATCTCATCATTAAATGGGCCACCATGTTAGAGAGCCAATGACTCTGCGATGGAGCCCATGGAGTATTGATCCATGTTAACTGCCTGTGCTTATGCCCCTGCCCCATGAGAAAAATCTTGCGTGATCTGCCAGCAGGGATGGCTCGTCATCCGTTGGCCCCCTGGGCAGCCCCAGGGACTCTGCATCCTCATGAGAAGAGCACGAGAATGCTCCTGCTTGGGCATTCTGGCCTGAGCCATCTCAGCACAATGGCTAAATTCCCACTCAGGGAACTTATTAACTGAGCTTCCACCATCAGCCAGTCACTTTTCTGCATTGTGGAAGACACGGAAGTAAATCTGAGCGATAGCCACTACCCTCGAGGAATTTAAATCCAGTCCAAGACACAAGAATAATCATAACTCACATTTATATTGTGCTCTAAATTTTGCAGAACACTTTCCTCACAATAACCCTGCTGAGAGAAGGGAATAGAAGGATTATTTCCCCTCCCCCCACAACCCCCCCTGTCCCATTTTACAAATAAGGAAACTGAGGCTCTAAATGATTGAGACTTGTCCAAGATTGCCTGACTAGTAAATACATGAAATTAAGTCTTCTAAAGTCTCCTGACCTTAAATGTAATTCTCTTTCACACAGGCCACACTGAGTTTCATATAATGAAGTGGAATTGGTGAAGGGTCATGGCTGCTAAGAGTCAGTGAGATGGCACAATGAGTAAGTCTGTTGGACTTGGAGTCAGAAAGACCCGAATTCAAATCCTGCCTCAAACACTTAATATCTATGTGACCCTAGGCAAGTCATTGAACTTCTCTCAACTGAAATAATAATAGCATCTACCTCATAGGATTAGAAGATGAGAGTCAAAAGGAAGTTAACATATATAAAGCACTTTGTAGACCTAAAAATAATATATAAATGCTTTTCCTTCTCCCTCTCTCCTTCTTTTCCTCCCTCCCTCCCTCTCTCCTTTCTTCCTTCACTCCCTCCTTCTTTCCTCCTTCCCTCCCTCCCTTCTTTTCTCTTTATTCTTCCCTCCTTCCTTCCCTCCCTCCTTCCTTCCCTCCCTCCTTCCTTCCCTTTCTTCTTCCCTCTCTCCTTCCTTCCCTCTTTCTCTCCTTCCTCCCTCTTCCTTCTTCCTTCCCTCCTTCTTCACTTCTTTCCCTCCTTCCTCCCTTTCTTCCCTCTTCCCTTCCTTTCCTTTCCTTCCTTCTTCTCCTCCCCCTCCCCTTCCCCTCCTTTCCTTTCCCCTCCTTTCCCTTCCCTCCCTCCCTTCCTTTGCCCCCTTCTTCTTCCTTTTCATAAAAAGTTAGGCCATATTGTACTTGGACTAAAGTAGTCAGCAACATGTTTGTGGAGATTCCTTCACAAAGGAATTTGAGCTGGGTCTCCACATGTGAATAAGATTTGAACAGGCAGGAGGGAGGAGCTTGTCCACAGTCTTCTCACTGTCTTTTTCTTTTTTAACCTCCTCTGTCTTGTCATTAAAATATTATAAAATCTTTTAACAGAACAGCGCAGGTCTCTGACCGCCTGGCGAGCACTTGCCCCTTGGGAGTTTTGGACATGGCCAGCCCGGCAGAGCTGGAAGGCCGGGCAGTGTAGCCTGAGAAAGCACCTCAGTGTCTGGTGTCTTCTCCTGCTGGGGAGAGGGAGGGGGAGAGTCTTCAGGATTTAAGAACTTTAGAATGGATTGTATGACGTGGGGGACCCCGGCACAGGACTGCCACCATGGCGTGCTCTCATCAGAGAAGGTGCTGTGCTCTATGAGTGAAGCAGGATTGAATTGGCTCAAAGGAAATGGGAAATAGGCAAAGTTCAAGAAGCTCCCTGACAAGTTCATGTGGGCTCTTTGTGTCTGCCCCGGGGCAGAGCATTCTCATTCTGGTCCTCTTTAGAAACGAAGGAGAACGGCGTGATATATTTTAATTTGGACAGTTTACACAGTTGTTCAAACCTTAGTCTTTGGACTCAGAGCTGTGACAGACCCATCCCTCGGTCCCTCCAGAATGTCCTCTGCCAGGTGTCCCTCTGCAGCCAGGTGGGTCAGAATCTGAAGTCTCTCTAAGGCTATGTCTTATCAGCACCTGTGTCCGTTCTCGCCCTCTCAAGTCTGCCTGCCCCAGAGAGACATCCTGGATTGTCTGTTCTGAAAGGAAAACTTTCCTCACTTTACTGTTTACAACTCAAGGACTAAAAACCATTGGCTGCCTCGGAATTCTCAAAGCCGGGTCCACCCAATGACATCTACAGTAACAACTGCTGTGGTTCAGCATTTCTGTTCACGAGTGTTATGGATGAATGAATTTTGTAAAAGCATGGATTGAGTGCTTACTATGTGTAAGACATATATTATAAGCTCTATGGATCAAAAATATGGGAGTATGTCTCTTAATTTCAATTAACTTACATTTTAACAGACAAAGATAACACTTATTGGGGGGTAGTGACCAGAGATAATGAATGGAGACACAGGGCAATTGGATGATAGCTCTTTATCAGTAATCAGTAGCAGTATTGGTTTGATTTTTCTTCTAAGAGCAAGAGTTGGAAAGCTGAGTCTGGGGTGGAGGCTTTACATATGGAAATATGGCAGAGTCAGATTAGTGATGTCTGCAGACAACTGAATGCTCATTGGTTCCCATGAGCACGTTTTTTTCTTCACCGTACTTATATATCTCCAACCTAGTCACATCTTGTAACTATTCCCACTATTCTCTCCCATCTGCCTTCTGATGTTTAATGGCGCTTCGGCACATGGCCACATTCCAAGTCTGTTGTTTCTCTTTTATCTCATTGCATTTCTTTCCATCTATCATCAAAGACTGAATTTGGAGAATGAGGAGTTGCTGACCATTTTTCTCTTTGGGAAGTTCCTGGTGTGTGTGTGTGTGTGTGTGTGTGTGTGTGTGTGTGTGTGTGTGTGAGAGAGAGAGAGGGAGAGAGAGAGACAGAGAGAGAGAGAGACAGAGAGAGACAGAGAGAGACACACACAAAGAGAGACAGAGACAGAGAATGTGTGTGTGTGTGACAGCAAGAGAGACAGAGACAGAGACAGAGACAAGGACAGGGACGGGACGGGGGGGGGAGGAGAGAAAGAGAGAGAAAGATAGAGGGGAGAAAGAAGGAGGAAGAAGAAGAAAGGAGAAGGAGGAAGAAGGGAAAGGGGAGCAGAAAGAGAATGCTCTGAACTTTTGACTCAGCACATCATGTAGCAAACTGTCATGATCTGTGCTCTTTCCAGATGGTACTACATTCAGTGAGTGCCTTTGAACACTTCTCCTTCAGCACCATTCAAAAATCTATTCCTAATAACATTTTCATTGGACAAGGAGGAAAAAACCATCGGTGCTCCAGTAAACCCTTAGCAAACGGTAAATATGATAGATAGTGTATCCTTTGAGGAATTTTTCTCTTCTCTTGATAGGTTCCTGTCAAGGGTTGCCATCATTGAGGAGAGATTCATACCACTGTGGGGGGTTCTGGAGGCTGACTTCTGCCAAACTAGTTGCCTTGCTCCCTTGCCAGTGAGCTCTGTCTTACAGGTCACTTTTAAGGCTTGAGCACCTGCATCTTGTATGTACAGGGTACACAGGTCAAAGGTTTTGGCTTGCCACTGAGAAAGAATCATTAAGTAAAGGCAGTGTTCTTGAAAGCAGGAGCAACAAACAGTAGGTACCAAAGCACAGGAGCCTGAGAGTCGAGGCTGAGACAGACAGTAATATCTTGTATTCCTGTGCTAGTATTTGTGATCATCTGAAGGAACTCTGAGTGCTTTGTAGACATTTCACTTAATCCGTGTGGGTTGGAGGTTTTTTTTTTTCTTTTCTTCCAATGAGATTTTTTCCCCTTAAGGCTTTGTACAAATAGAGAACTCCTAAAAAAAAAAAAAAAAAGGAAAATTTCATTATTTATAACAATGTATTCTCTACTTCAGCAGAACTAGTCTTTTGATAATTTTCTTTTTCAGTAAAGTTCTATTCATATTTATATGCCACATTTTAACTAGTGCTGAATAAAATAATAATCATGAAAATAATGTTTGTCCTAGCCCCTTCTTTAATTTCTCAAGTCTCCATTGTCCTCCTTAATGAGAATTTTCTTTGTCCTGAACTATTATACTTCTTCATCAGTCTTTTTATTATCTTATTTTTAAATTATTCATATTATGATTGTCCCTTAATACTTTTAATTCCCAAAACCAGATCATTTATGCTCCTGTCCTTGCCTTTTAATTGCACACAAAGAACCTTTCCTCATACCCAGCACCACTGTCAGTGGCCATCCCTTTGTTTCCCAGTAGCTATTCCCAAAATACTCTTTTTATATAATCAGCCTCTCGTTCATTTCCAGGTCTAGCTCTAAGGAGCCCAGTATTTGATATGTTGCTTAACCAAAAGTTTCTCATTTGGATGAATTATATTTCTACTTTTAAGGTCAAGTTCTCACATGACTTTTTAAGCCTATTTTCTTTTTGATGTTTCACATTCATATATATATATGTATGTGTGTGAGATATCTATTATATATAATATAAATTCTTCCATATACTTCCCCCAGTTTTTCTCTCTCCCCCAGTATTAGAAGGAACTCTAAAGCATTCTCCCATTTCCTACTCTAATTTTTTTCTGTTTGAATAAGTCTAAGAATAAAAATCTTATTTATTGAATGTTCACCATTGGCGCATATGCCAGCTCACTTCAATGATATCTCTAAGTAAACTTTGCCTTTTTCTGCCTGTTCTCCCTCAGCTCTTCTCTCAGTTGACTCTTTTTTGTTTTTTAATCTATCATTATATGGCTTCCTCCTTTCTTTTCTTCTTGTCACCAACCTCTTCCAGAATGTCTTTAGGTCCACCAACTGATTGTTTTTCTGAAATTGTCTTATACTATTCCCATTCACTTTTTTTACTTATCTAAGTCTACTGAACCCAAGTTGGAGAGAAAACTTTTTTCCCTTAAATCACCTACCTTTATAATTATCTTTTTATCTTGTGATCCTTAGGTCACATTTGCATAGCTTCTATATTCCCTTCTCAAACTTGCTTGCCTTTTTAAAAACATTTTCCACATTCCTACCCTGTATTACTGGTTTCTATCCAGATATCACTTTTAATAAAGTGGTTTTTTTAAGTGAAAACATTCAGCAGAACCAAAAATACTTTTAAAAAGTGTGATGTTTCATGTAGTATTTCATACCTATGAACCTCTGCTTTGGCAAGAGAGTAGGGAACACAGGTGTCTTCTCCTTTGGGACCAACCTTTGCCAGTATAATTCCACAGAATTCAGTTTGGGTCATTTTGCATTAGTTGTTTTTTCCATTTATGTTACAGTTATCATACACGATATTTTTCTGATCAGCTACTTCATTTGCATCAGTTCATATAAATCCTTTCCTGTTTCTCTGTATTCATCATGTTGTCATCGATTATAGCTGGATTTCCCCATCTCTTTCCTCATGTGGCTGGGAAAAATCATTGCTATTTGTTTCAATGAAATATGTTTCATTAAGGAAGGGGTAGAGGGTTCTGTAGAAAGGACATCCCTGTGTAATAAATCCTAGACACAAGCACATGGTCAGTTTGTGGTCCTTGCTGGGGTATTGGGGGGGAGGGGGTAGTGAGGGATGGGAGAGGAATGCTGATTGAATCGATTGAGGATTCTCTTCTTGTGCTAATTCATGAGGTTCTTTCTTACTCTGCCCGGCTTCTTATTTTCCTGTCCTTAGATTTAGTCCGTAGAGTGGTTGCTCTGCCTCTGCCACATTATTTCACTTTTAGGGAATTTCGAGAATGGGGACTGGAAAAAGAGAGATCTCCATTTTGTGTGTCACATATTCTCTCACTTTGCAAAGTTAACCACGATCTAGAAAACATCTTTCTTAGAAAAGCAAATGTCCATCATTTATACCATTGAGGTTTGCTTATCTAGGATAGTGGCTGGATGATCCATTGTTGGACTGAGTCCCCACCTTGGCTAATGAACCAGAAGCTACCTCGTCTTCTACTGGATATGGTACTTACATATTAGGCTTTTCCAATTCATTAACCAATGCAGGGTTCTCAGCACAGCAATACCATAAGTAGCCAGAAGCAGACAGATAATACTTGTACATGCTCAAGGTTTTACCTGGTCCTCTGGGTGCCCCTGGGTAAAGAATATTGGCCTGAACTTTAAGGTAGTAAGATGGGAGCTATTCATAAGCAGATTTTATCTTGTTAATTATATTAGGAAGTAAGGACATGCAATCCTTGTCTTTTACTTGAAATATCCAGATTCTTTACACATATATAATTTTTCTGGTCTTTCTTAGCTGGATTACCCTTCTTTATTAAGTCTTAAAAGGCTATTGCTTTTTGTGGGCAAAGATCTGCTTCTATATTAATATCATTTTCATTCTTTTTTGTCCTATTACAACACAGATATTACTTAACCTTATTTTACTCCCTTTCCTTTTCATGTCAGTATCACATAATACACCTCTGAGGTCCTTTACAATTCCTAATCTATGATTTTATGATGGCTTGATCTTCTGGCTAAACTGTTGAAGCTCTTCCAAACTTCTGAGATTAGAAAAATATCTCATTTAAAAATTTCCCCTTAAGGACTCAAAAGGAAAGTTCCCCCCAACCCCTTTCCAATTCTTTTTAGCATTGAATAACACAGTAGTTAGCGTGTATGTCATATTTTAAAGTTTATAAAGTAGTTTACATCCCTAATGATAAAAAATCACTGCTGGTACCCATTGGGTACAGTCACTGGACCTTCTTCCTTCCATTAAGGGAACAATCTCTTCTGGATCTTTACCCATGGTCCATGCCAGATTCAATCCTTGGGGATACTGCCCTACAACAAGAGAGTTTAGATTTTGATGCATGAAACTATCACCCTGGGAAGGAGGAAGGGCCACCAGGAAGAGGTACCACTTAAGGCTTAGTTTTGAAATTACCCTGGCATGGGTTCTGTCAATAAAAAATTATTATAAAATTAAATTAAATTAAATTTTAAAAAAAGGCTCAGTTTTGACTTATGTGAATGGAGAGTAGAAATTTATTCAGCAAACAAATAAGCAATCAGAAGAATCCTTATAGTCATTATGATGATATTAGGATAAAGATTTCCATCTCCTCAGTCAAGAACTTATATGAAGATATGTCATTTTTCATTTCCATTCTGTACAACAAACTGAATAATGACTACCAGAAACAGTATTTGTGCATCTTTGTTTGGGGCAGTATAATCAAGTATTCAGTCTGATAACCTGATCTCCGATATTCCCCACAATGTGTTAGCCTCCCAGTTTCTACTATCTAGAGGTCCTTATCAGCCTAGAATGAGCATGTTTCCTAAAAATAAAGTAGGATATTGTCAAAATCATCTTTAGGCCAACTGGTACAAAAAGGATAAGGGTTAGAATATAGCCCCTCACCAGAGAAGGCATTTTGCTTTTACTGATAGTGCTTTTCCTCAAACGATGGGGGAAAGAAGACTTTGCCAGGCCGGAGCAAGTTCCCACATGGGATCGTTTCCAGATTGATCTAAGGAGAACACTAAGAGGTATGTTCACTGAGCAGAAATATTGCCAGCCTTAGATAGAGGGCTCAGGAGGTCATGTGTCCCTGCAAGGTAGCTGCCATCATTACCCTTGTATCCAAATTGATGACGGACCCATCCTCATTCTCTTGTTCTCTCATCCACATAATTGTTCATTCTAGGGAAGCTGAATGGTGTCTCAGTGTCAGTAGGACACCCTTCCAATAACCCCACATGGTGGGAAGCCTCAATGATATTCCTCCATTGGGCTTCACCCCAAAGTGAAGAGCTGTTAGTTGTACAGTTCTGTTCTTGGTAGGTCTCAGACCACTCAGTCTGACCTGTAGCACTCCAAGGAATTGGTATAAATAATGATCTTATCTACTCATCCCTCAAGACTCCCTCATACAGTTGGTGAATGAGGGTTCATTCTTCAAGACCAAAGATGGAGAAACCATATTCTGGTTTTGTCTGTTTAGATTGTGATGTTCATTATCTGGTTAAAGATCAATGTCATGAAAATCGCTTCTTTACACATGAGTGATTATCTCCACAGCAAAAAAAAAAAAAAAAAAAAGTGGCATTTCATGTTTTACTTTTTAAATTTTTAAATAAAGTTTAGTTGTTAATTTTAAGAAAATTAAATTCAGTTGTTTTAGTTTCTTTAATTTGAAGAATAAAAATGATATCCTTTATGATTGAGTATTTAATAAATGTTCCCCTTAAAAATAAACTCCCTATAATACATATAAAATATTAATAAAATACTTTCACTATAAAAAAATTAACTCCCTAGATGTACATCTTCATGAACTGTTTGCATCACATATACAACTATATCTGCTATGATGCATTTCTTTTTCTACCGTGTCATAGCTGTCTTTCGTATATTAGAGGGTTTTTCTGATAATGTCCGTTGTTTTCATGTGTGCCAAACTAAGGGAGAAGGAAGAGGGCCAAAATAGGTAAAGCTAAAGAAAGACTCCATATTTCTCTAGAAATCTGTTCAGAGTTTTCAAGTTTCCCCAGTCATGTTCCCGATGGGTAGTAGCTATTCCTTGGGTCTACAGTGCTTCTCTATGCTCTGGATGAATAATCTCTGTATTGAGCCTTCCTCAAGGCACAATTCAGGCCTACATTTACATTCTTTTTTGCGCAGTTCAAATCTCCCTGGATTCTAACTGTCTCTCTAGCTGACAGCTCCATACCCAAGCACTATCTAAGCCACCTTAATTCTCACTCTCCTCAAGGGAATCACTCTAAAATCCAATCAGAAATTGCCATTTTTATCTTCAGGTGTTGTTTTCTCAAATCAATCAGAATTTTACTCTTTTCCACCCTGACATGACTAACACTCATTAGCTACTTTCAAATTCTTCCTGCTTTGCTTCCACACTCCCACAGTTTGCTTAAAGGATTTCCTTCACCCTGATATAGCCACCTCTGAGAAGTGGATAGATTGAGGGGCATTATTAACTCCACTTTACATATAAACAAATTGAGGTTCTATAGAAGTGAACCATTCTCTCTCAATAACTGGAGAGGTCTTAGGGACTAGCTGTTTTCTCTACTACTTGTGCAAGAAAGACCCTAAAATCCTAAGAAATAAGTAACCCAGCAACCATCTAATCAAATCACTTGTATCTTACTGAGAAAACAGGCCCAGAATGCTTAAGTGAACTAGTAAATATAGGGAGAAAAAATATGAGATTCCTCTTGAAGCTCCACAGTCATCTCAGTCAAAAGGCAGATGACATAGTATTTATATATAAGAGAATATATATATATGTGCATATATATATATGTATGTATAAAACATATGCGAGTACTACATATGAATTTGTTCATGTGCATTTATAAAATTTCCTTGACTGGAGGACCTTAATTCACCAGCTGGTTAAACTTAACAGTGTCCTGGTGACACAGAAAACATTAAAAATAATATTATCCCTCTCTTTCAGTTTGGAGAAGTTAAATTCAAAGAAATTCACATTTTCCCAAAGTCACCCAATTCCATAATGATTTCATTTAATTTGATGTTTAGGACTTCCAAATTCATACCCTAAGCTCTATCTGTACACTATCTTCATTTAATACCAAGCTGATTTTTCTACAAGATTTGTTTTATTTTTTTATTGTTATTGTTATTTTTCCCAGTTACATATAAATTTTTTTTGTTTTACACATACATTCTTTTTTTTTTTTAACATATATGTCATGTTGGGAGAGAAAAAATCAGAACAAAAGGTAAAAATTAACACAAGAAAAAAAAAAGATGAAAATAGTATACATTCAGTCTCCATAGTTCTCTCTCTGGGTATGGATGGCATTTTCCATCCAAAGTTTATTTGGATTGTCTTGGATCACTGAACCGCTGAGAAGGACATTGCACAATCCTGTTGTTGCTGTGTACAACACTTCCTGGTTCTGTTTCCTTCACTCAGCATCAGTTCATGTAAATCTTTCCAGGTCTTTCTAAACATCAGCCTGTTAGTTATTTTTTATATATTCCTTTACCTTCATATATCATAACTTATTCAGCCATTCCTCAACTGATTTCTAATTCCTTGCTATCACAAAAAGAGCTGCTACAAACATTTTTGCACACGAGGATCCTTTCTCCCCTTTTATGATCTCTTTGGGATATAAGCCCAGTAGAGAGATTTCTGTATCAAAGGGTATGCACAGTTTGATGGCTCTTTAAGCATAGTTCCAAATTGCTCTCCAGAATGGTTGGATCTATTCACAATTCTACAACAATGTATTAGTATCCCAGTTTTCCCACATTTCCTCCAATATTTATCATTATCTTTTCCTGTCATCTTAGCCCATTTGATGGTACCTCAGAGTTCTCTTAATTTGCATTTCTTTAATCATTAGTGATTTAGAGCATTTTTTCATATGATTGTAGATGGCTTTGATTTCTTCATCTGAAAATTGTCTATTTGTATCCTTTGACCATTTATCAATCGGGGAATGACTTGTATTCTTACAAATTTGAGTCAATTCTTTATATAGTTTAGAAATGAGGCCTTTATCAGAAATATTAGTTGTTAAAAAAAACTTTTCCCAGCTTTCTGCTTCCCTGATAATCTTGGCTGCATTGGTTTTGCTTGTGCAAAAACTTTTTAATTTTAATGTAATCAAAATTATCCATTTTGCATTTCAGAATGTTCTTTAGTTCTTTCCTCCACAGATCTGAGAGATGAAGTATCCCTTGTTCTCCTAATATGCTTATAGCATCACCCTTTATGCCTAAATCTTATACCTATTTTGACCTCATTTTGGTATGGGTTATTAGATGTACCTCCAGGATTTTTTGGGTTGAAAGTCTATGTAAAATAGTGACTAGCATGCTAGGCTTGGAATTGCAAAGGCTTGGATTTGAATTTCATCTTTGACATTTATTTGAAACCTCAGTTTCCTTATCTGTGAAAGGGGTATAATAACACAGTTAATTTCATAGCTTTGTTAAGCTCTCAAATGAGATAAGCTATGCAGAGTTTTAGAGGCTCACTGGATAGAATGAGTCAGAAAGATAAGTTCAAATATGACCTCAGATACTTAGTAGCTGTGTAACTTTAGACAAATAAATTAACCCTATTTGTCCCAATTTCCTGTGAATCTATAAAATAAGCTGGAGAAGGAAATGACAAACCACACCAGTATTTTTGCCAAGCAAATTCCCAATGGAATCACAAAAGAGACAGATGTAACTCCACAACAACAGTAAGCAGAGTTTTAAGTTTTAGTAGCATAAAACTTCACTGAAACCTTGTATAAAACACTTTACCAACTTGAGAGCATGTATATGTAAATTAGTTATTATTTTTATTATTTCTCTTATTCCCCAGAAAAAAGAGCCATTTCTGGAAAGAATATATGAAGGAGTTGTTTTTTCCAGTTAACCAGAAAAGTTAAACATCAAATCATCAAAATATCAGAAAATCTTCAGATCTTAAAACTGGAGGGGCCTCAATCTGTCCTAGCCTTTCTATAAGCGGCCTCTATGTAAGCTCAATTGAGGTTCTCAGTTCTGTTTTAAAAAGCCTTCCACATTTTCAAAAACACCATTCTGTATCAAGTTCTATTTATTATTATTATTATTATTTCTGTCAGGAAGTTTTTCCTTAGCTTGAACAATTTTTTCAACATGTTTAGGTGTTAAACAATAAGTTACTTTTAATTTTGTTATTATGTTTAAGAGACAGGATTTTTCTGAGGGAAATTGCTGAAGACAATTTTTTTTCAAGAGCATAGAATCCAACTATTTTTAAAATTTAATTGAGAATACACAGTTCTATCCCTCCTGGGATCTGAACATTATTCAAGTTACCTTAGTTCATTGTGTACTTTTCCTTGTTAAATATCTGAAACTATAAAGGCAATAAATAATGGTCATAATTTTCAAATGTTCTGTTCACTCACCTGGAGTCACAAAATTGGAGACATTCGATGCATCTAATTGCAAATAATTTGACTTATCAAGGTCACCATGGGATAGAATAGCTCAGATCAACCCAGTGAATTAATGGAAAGGGAAGGAGGGAGGGAGGGAGGAAGGAAGGAAAGAAAAAAGGAAGGAAGGAGGGAAGGAGGGAAGGAAGAGAGAGAAAGGAGAAAAGGTGGGGAGGGCAAGAGAAGGAAGGAAGGAGAGAAGAAAAGAAAGAAAAAAGAAAGAAGGAGGGATGAAGGGAGGGGAAAAAAGGAAAGAAGAAAGAAACAAAGAAAGCAGCTTCCTATTTAAGTGAAGAATAAATTATCTGGGAGAAAAGGGGTTTCAGGAAGTTTTTTTAAATTGGCAGCTTCAGTTCCTCTTAGTTTAAATCTTAAATTCAGTGACTGAGCCCATAGCTGTTTGAGGCAGAACTAGCAAAGCCTGTCTGCTGTTCAGAGGCCTGTGCTCTCTTGAGAACTGGGGTGGAGTAGCTGCCCAAGGAGATCTTTGCCTCCTATCTCCTCACCATTTGCTTATCCCTGTGAGTTAGGTGAGCTGACAAAATACTTGACTCGAAATTATTCAGAGGAGAATTGCTTCTTCAAGAATAGACCGTGGCTGAGGGAATCCATCACACACATTGTCCAGTCCTTTCTCTTGGGCTGACAAGCTGTCTAGGGATGGTGCCGTTCCGTTCACATCTTTCGGTGAATTCAGCCTAAAACGAAATTTTTGTCCTAAGCCTTTAACAAAGGACAGTTGGACTCAGGTCTGTCCTTGGACAGGTAACCCTCAGTTTCCTCATTTCCAAGTGAAAGGGTTGCGCTCTCTTCCAGTACTAGATCTTTATGATCTTATGAATCTAATTTTCAGGCTATGTAAGAAAACTGATTGCCTTTTATCATAGATGAGAGTTTAAGTTCCCATGTGAGAAAGCCACTCACTGTAGGCCACAGATCTGAGCAATTCAATCCAGTCCAACACTTATGAGCTCACCCCGTGCTAAGTGCTGTGCTAGGTGGGCTTTCAAAGACAAACAACATAGTTCCTGTCCTCGGGGAACTTACATTCTATTCCCAGGATGGAATATATGCACAGATAAAAATAATGCAAGATAATTTGAGGAAGGAGGAAGCCTCAGAAACCAGAGCAGGTTCCATGGAAGAGGTGGTACAAAAGCTGATTCCTTGGAGGAAAATAAATATTCTGGACTGGAGGACTGCCTCCTGGGCAGTCTATATATTCATGTGCGTAGATGGAAGTGGAACATGGGGGCCACAAATAGGGACAGATTGAAATGAGACTAAATAGATGGGACACACCACACTGCCAAGCTCTTCAAGGCCGGGCTTTAAAGAATGAGGTCCATTTTGTATCCCAGGGGTCACAGGGAAGGAATCATGAATTGTTTGGGAGCATATACTCAGATATGCTTCTTAGGAATATTATTTTGGCAGCTTTGTGGAAGATGAATTGGAGAGTGGAAAGACTAAAGGCACAGAAATACTTTTAAAATTTTCCCCAGTTACTAAAAAACAACATTTTTGTTATATATGTACGTTCATTTTTTTTACATATTTCCTTATGAATCATGTTGGAGAGAAAAGTCAGAACAAAAGGGAAAAACCACGGGGAAAAAAAACAGAAGAAAAAGGCGGGGAAAAAGTAAACAGTGTGTGTTGTTGTACAGTCTGTCTCCATAGTTCTGTCTCTGGATGTGGATGGTGTTTTCCATCCAAAGTCCATTGGGATTGCCTTGGATCACTGAAGTGCTGAGAAGAGCCAAGTCTGTCATGGTTGACCATCGCACTTTCTTGCGGTTACTGTGTACAATATATTCTTGAAGCTACTTATTTTGTGCAGCATCAGTTCATGTAAATCTTTCTAGGCCTTTCTAAAATCAGCTTGTTCATTATTTTTTATAGACAATAATATTCCACTCCTTTCATATACCATTGTTTATTCAGTCATTTCTCAATTGATGGGAATCTATTCATTTTCCAGTTCTTTGCCATCATAAAAAACTGCGACAAATATTTTTGCACATGGTTCTTCTCACCGTTTTATGATCTCTTTGGAATATAGACCTAGTAAAGACACTGCTGGATCAAATGGCATGCACAGTTTGGTAGTTCTTAGGCATAGTTCCAAATTACTGTCCAGCATGGTTGGGTCATTTCACAACTCCACCAACAATACCTGAGTGTCCCAGTTTTTCTACATCCCCTCCAATATTTATCATTATCTTTTCCTGTCATCTTAGCCAATCTGGGAGGTGTGAGGTGGTATCTCAGAGTTGTTTTAATTTGGATTTCTCTGATCAATAGTGATTTACAGCATTTTTTCATATGATTGTAGATGGCTTTAATTTCTTCATCAGAAAATTGTCTGTTCATATCCTTTGACCATTTATCAATTGGGGAATGACTTGTAGTCTTAGAAATTTGAGTCAATTCTCTATATAGTTTAGAAATGAGGCCTTTATCAGAGACATTGATTGTGAAATGTTTTTCCCAGTTTCTGCTTCCCTTCTAATTTTGGCTATGTTTGTTTTGCTTGTGCAAAAACTTTTAATGTAATCAAAATTGTCCATTTTGCATTTCATAATGTTCTCTAGTTCTTCTTGTCACAGAGGTTTTTTTTATGATGTTCTTATATTAATCTAAGTGATATATGATAAGGAATATCCAGAAATATCTACTTAGGCAGCTGTTTTTATCTTTTTGAGGTTATAGGCCCTTTTGGCAATTTGATGATATATATGGACCCTTCTTAAGATAATGATTTAAATGCTTAAAATACAATATAGAGGATCACAATAAAAACATTTATTAAAATAATGGTGTCATTTTTCCCATCCAAATTTATGGACCTCCTCTGAAATATATTCACAGACAGAATGCAAACCCCAAATTAGGAACTCTTGCTCTAAAGACAGTCAACATAGATCTTTGAAGTCAAGGCCTGAAAAAAAATTAGCTAGAATTGAAAGAAATCTGGTTGGAAGCATTTAACAAATTTAATAAAAGGAGAAAATTTACCCTTAGTATTTATACCTAGCATCTAATGTTTACTGTTATCAGTGTATCCTGTGACAATAGTTTAAAATATATGTATACATCCTATAATAAGGAGAGAAAGCTACAAGTGTGTGGAATAAGAATGATTTAACCCACAATGGGGAACTTTCCCATAAGACCTCCAAGGTCCTTTCTCAATCTAAGATTCTCTGATTCAATGATTGTATGATTTTGGATTAACAAGTTTGGATCTAGGTAGGGTTTAATATAATCCCAGTAGAGTAAGAGACTCTTATCAAAAAAGTACTCAATTGAGAGAGTAGCTCAGTTGCATGAGGCCCAAGTCTCCTGCTTAGAAATCAAGTTTCAAGAGTCCTTATCCCTTGCTTCCCCAAGAGAATTTGAATGTCTTCTGAAAATCAAGTACTGGAGAATTTGCAATTTAAAATATATTTTCCTTCAGTCACAGCTAGACCATATTCTGCTTGCTGAAGCTACAACCACAGAATTTCTCTCTTTGGGACCTGACATGGTCTTAATTTGCATCTGATTTTGGACCAAGAAAAATCTATATAGAGATAAACATCACTCCTACAGCACACACTGTCTGAATTCATATCCAGGATAGGGAAACAAAACAAAATATCTTATTGTTTCTCATCACATCATTTCTGTTCTCTAGCCAGAAGGAAATTTTATCCCTCTCTCTGCTATCACATCCTCTCTTCCTCTCACTAGCTATTCCTTTTTTCTCTCCCTTTGAGTTCAAATGAATAACAAAACCAAGCATGCTAGACATTATTTCTTTCTTTCATCTTTTCACAGAAAAAAAAAAAAAGTGTCTTCCTCTACTTTGCTTTTTTTTTTCTTTCACTGCTACTTCAACTAACTAGATTTCTCATTTTCTGCCCTTTTCCTCTTCCCTCCCCATTCTTCCTAACTTGTTCTTTCTGAAATTCAGTTCAGGATCTTCTCTTTTCCATCTCCTTATGCTATATGGGTCCAGAGGTCATGGGATGTGGAGCCAGCCGAGCTGGGTTCAAGTCTAAGTTTTGCTGCTTACAGTTTCTATGATGTTGGGGAAGTCCCTTAATCTCTTAGAAACTCATTTTCCTTGTTTGTGAAAATGGAAGAATTTGGACCAAATGATCTCCAAAGCTTCTTCCAGATCAAAATCCTACCAATTCATACACAAAATGATAGCTTTGACATCCCTTAGTTATGTTTATTACCAGAATATTTCACAATCATCTCCATTATTATAACTGTAGTGTCTCACAATGTCTGAATAGGAAAAAATATAATAAAATCAAATTCCGCTGTTTCAGAGCCAGGGAGTCGTGGACTCTCAGGTACTTATAGTTTTTTTTTCAGTCTTCTTTGGAAACCAAAGGATTTCAGGGTTGGGGTAGGAGGAATGGTTTGATCTAAATTGGAAGAGTTCAGAGATGGAGTCCTGACAAGAACCTTGTCATTTCAGCTTATTCAGAAGACGTTGAAGAGATGGAGGAGTTAGGTACAAGTTTGAATGTTAAATTCAGAACATGGAAGGGCGTGCTAGTGGATCAGACCCTTGGCTCACATTGAGGTCATGGGGAAGTTAGAATCCTTACTTATTTTTGTTTGTTTTGGAGGAGTTTTGAGGGGTCACATAACTAGTAAGTATCTGAGACAAGATTTGAACTCGGATCCTCCTGAAGCCAGGGCCAGTGCTCTATCCACTAGGCTATCTAGCTGCACTGGCGGATGCTTATTTATGAGAGTCAAAATAAGCAACTTGTAAATTCTTATTCTACTCCTACTTGCCTTTCATTTGAGACTCATCTTTCAGTTTTCTCTTTTCCCCTTAATTACTACTGCTTCTGTCTTACATTGTCCTTTGTTGGATTTCTTGCATTTTATTTTTTTTCACACACATTTCTGTTTCTTTCCCCAATAATCTAAATCTATTTTTCTCAACACGCTCATGAAGCTTGATGTGTCTCCTAAAGATCCCTCCACTTTCCCTACCATCATTTGTCCCAAACAGGATTATACAAGGATGCTTCTGGGCAAGTGGGTAGTCCTGATATTTAGGCAATTTTGTAGGGAGTTCATTTTACATCCTTCCTTGCGTTCCTGGTCCTTCTAACTTTCTTGTATTCCCTAGACTCCCTTTTCCCAATCCCTATGCAGGAAGTGTTCATGTTCTCTGAACAATGAGAAGAATCCATAATCCTGTGCTATGCTCCTTGAGATTATATTTGGCCAGATATTACCATAGAAAGATCCTCATTCTGCCCAGAAAGCCAAATGTCTGAAATGCCAGGTTAAGACTCATGGAATTGCCCATGCATATTGGGTGAATTCTTTTCCCAGTTCACACTCACACTGACAAATTGGGAATCCCAAAAGGCTGGGGACCAAATCTCCTCCTCAGAACACTATACATATTCATGAAGGGTTGAGGGCTCTTTCTCTTATGTTATTAACTTCTTTCCAAGTCTGGTATTTTCTTATTGATTACCAATGACCAGTTACCTCCTTCCCCAGTGTCAGAACCCCAAAGTCATTTAATTGATTAGCTTTTACAGGATATTTACTGAGAAGAAATAGCAAGAAAAGAAATCATAAAACTATAACACTTTAGTGATGTACTTTCCCCCATATCAACCCAATCCCTGGGAAAGAGTGTCTACAAATTTAAAGTAGTTGCTACAAAACAGTCAAAAGACCAATTCCACTTTCAAATACAGTATAATTTACAGGTGAGATGCTGTACACACTCTAGACTGCCTTTGATTCACTGTCATGCTAGATCGAGCAGGTCACTCAGGTCTTCATTCTTCACTGAGATCAAATGTCTGAAAAATCTAGTTTAGATTCCACTTCCTGGACCACTATTAGTCTATTCTCCTTTTTTTAAAAAATATTTATTTTTAGCATATTATAAATTTTGAGTTCCACATTCTCTTTCCCTCCCATTCCTTTCCAAACCATCAAGAAAGCAAACAATATATCAGTTATATGTGTGAAATAATGTAAAACAGTAATGTAAGAAATTATACTTCAAGTTGCACTTAGAGTTCATCAGTTCTTCCTCTGGAGGTGGATAATATTTGTTGGTGTTGTTTTTCATAATAAATCTTTTGTAATTGCCTTGGATCATTGTATTGATCAAAGCAGCCAAGTTTTTCACAGTTGATCATCATGGTTGTTACTGTGCAGAATGATCTCCTGGTTCTCCTCACTTTACTTTGCATCAGTTCATACAAATCTTGCCATGTTTTTCTGATATATCCTTCTTATTATTTCTTATAGTGCAATAGCATTCCATCACAATCATATGCCATAACTAGTTCAACTATTCCCTAAGTGATGAGCATCATCTCAACTTCTAGTTCTTTGTCACCACAAAAAGAGCTACTATACATATTTTTGTACATATGGGTCCTTCTATTTAACCTTTGATCTTTTTTGGGGGGTACACACCTACTTGTGGTATTGCCGAGTACGTTAATGTACCTGTTTTCCCTCATTCCCTTCGAGATTTGTCATTTCTGATAGGTGTGAGGTGATACCTCATTGAGTTGTTTTAATTTACCATTCTCTTTGATTTAGAACATTTTTTATCTTTGAAAAGTTGTGTGTTCATATCCTTTGACAATTTGTGAATTGGGAAATGATTTTTTTTTTTTTTTTACAAATTTGACATAGTTTCCTGTATATTTGAGAAATGAGATTTTTATCAGAGAAACTTGCTATAAAAATATTCGATATTATTCATTGTCTAGTTACCTTTTAGCAATTCTTTTTAAATTAGGTATATTTTTGCTTTTGCTTTGTTTGTAATCATGATTATGTCTTTGTCTTTTTTAGTTCAGTTGAAGCATGTTAAATTCTAGTCTAGTCCTTTATTTTAACTCTGTGTGTGTCTTTCTCTTTCAAGTTTATCTCACCCCATTCATATTTATAGTTATGATAACTATGTATTTCCCTCCATTCTACTTTCTTCTGTTTTATGTCTCCCTTCTTTTTCCTCCCTCCTCTCTCTTTCTGTCTCTTTCTTTTTCTCTATCTCTTTCTCCCCTCCCTCTGTGTGTGTGTGTATTTCTGTTTCTAGCTTCTGCCTCTGTCTCTCCCTATCTCTTTTATCCCTCCTCAAAAGCCTGTTTTGCTTCTTACCATTACCTCCCTTAATTCATTCTCCCTTTTATCATCCCACTCCACCTCCATATCTCTTACCCCCTTCCCCTCCAATTTCCCTATTGGATAAGATATATTTCGGTACCCAGCTAAATGTATTTATTCTTCCCTTTTTGAGCCAATTCTAAGGAGACAAGTTTAAGCATTGCCTGCTACCACCATCCCATTTTATTCTCCATTGTAAAAGCTCTTCCTTGTGAACCTTTTTTATGTGAGAAAAATTCCCCCATTTTGCTTCTCCCTTCTCTTATTGCATCTCTCTTTCTCATCCCTATATATTTTTGGGAGATCATTCCAACATAATGAACTCACACCCATGCCCTGCCTATGTAGACTCCTTCTAATTGCCCTAATAATGATAAAATTCTTAGGAGTTACATGTATAATCTTCCCAGATAGAAATGTAAACAGTTCGATTTTATTGAGTATTATTGATTACTCTCATGGTTGTTTTTTTTTAAATGCTTTTTTTTAATCTTCTGCTTAAATGTCAACTTTTCTATTCAGCTCTGATCTTTTCCTCAGGATTGCTTGGAAATTCTCTATTATTAAATCCATTTTCCCCTCCCCAGAAATATAATACTCAATTTTTCTGGGAAGGTGATTCTTAGTTGTCATACTTATCGAGTGGTTCTTACCAAGAGACACAAAAAATACTGAAGAAAATAATACCTTAAAAACAGATTTGGCCCAATGGTAAGAGGCCCAAAAAATTCTGTTACTTATTACAGACCTGTCCTGCAGACCTCTGAAATTTCCTTAGCTGGAAAAATGTCTCCCGAAAATGTCTTTCTCTTTCAAGTTTGTCTCTTATAAACAAGTTATGCTAGATTCTAATTCTAATCCATTCTTCTGTCCACTTCAGTTGGCTCTGTCTCTGGAAAATTTGATTTGAGGTATTATTTTAAAATTGTTTGGAGGGAGATGTTGTGATCATTCAGCTGAGCCCTAACCTGTACTCCACCATCTTGGCTCTACACCTCAGGCTTACTCTCTGATCTGCTTAAAGAAGCAACACCATCCTGGTTTTCCCCTCGAGATCAGGAAGGAACAAACCCAGAGAGACTAAGCTCGTTTTCATGGCCACAAATAGGGAAATTGAGACCCATATCTTCCCTCATTTTTGATCAGGCAGGAAAAAGATCCTAAGTCGTCAATGGTAGTGTCTGTAGGAGGACTCAATTCCACTTTGGGCCCCCCACCCCTTAATATACAAATTGCCTGGCATTAAAGCAAAAAGACAGCACGTCATTCTGTCCTAAGAACACAAGATGCTCAATTTATATCTGGAAGAAATCCTAGGGTTCATTTAGTACAACCTCCTCTTTACACATGAGAAAATCAAGGCTAAGATAAGTGTAAATCCTGCCGAAATTCACACGGCCATGGAGCTGAAATGTGAAGCCCATGTCTTCTGACCCCTGACCAGCTCTTTCCTCTCATACTCCACCTCTTTGTCAAGATTGGCCTCCATGAAAATCAAGAAACGTTGTCCAGAAAGAAGATGGGAAGTCAGAGGAGGTGGTGGGGACTTGGGCAAGTGTGTAAAAGGGAAGAATTGGGTCAAGAATTGTCTAGGTCCTCTATTATCCCTCGCTCTACAGAGGAGATGTGAGGTGGGGGAGAGAGAACTGGTGGGAGAGGGGTATAATGCATCTGTCCTTTGAATGTCAAAGAAAATCATTTGACTGTCAACTTTTCATATCTTACATACAAAATAAAAGTTCTTCAATATGACTTTTGGACAAAGACTCAGTTCAGGAGCTCTTCAGCTGGGAGGTTTGCCCATCTACTGCTATACTTTTAGACAAACTGGGTTTTTTAAATTACTTTTTTTCTGTTACTTTGAATTTGACAAACATTGACAAACTTGAACATTTTTATATATAAAGAACAGAAAAAAGAATTGCATATGGAACCATAATTCTCTGTTATTCTCTGTTATTCACAGCTTGTTTTCTAAAAGTAGGTAGGTAGTTTAACACATCAGTTCCAAACTTGTCTGTTGTTTTTTTATGTCTCCCTCTAAACCTTCTGTTTTCTTTGCATTTAAAAAATGTGTCTTTGGTACTCTCCTCCTTCTCCTCTTGCTCCTCTCCCTCTCCTGCCTCTCTTCTTCCCCTTCCCTTCCTCCTTCTCTTCCTCTTCTCCTTTTTCTCTATCATAAGTAGCTCCACAAAAAACAAAAACAAAAACAAAAAAAACCCACCTCTCATAACAAATAAGCAGAGTTAAAACACCAAATCTGCTATGTCCAAAAATGTATATCCCGTTTTTTTTTTTCCTTTATTCTATCAGGAAGTGTTTTGAAAGCATGTTTTTTCTTCAGTCCTTTGGAACTGAGTTGATCATTGCATAGATCAACATTCTTATTAAGTCTTTCAATGTTGTTGTTTCTTCAAAATGATGTAGTCATTGTTTAAATCGTTCTCCTAGTACTGCTTACTTTATATCAGTACATGCAAATCTTAGGTATTCCTGAATCTATCCCATCATTTCTTAGAGCTCAGTAATACTTTATGATATTCATATGTCATAATTTGTTCAACTATTCAGCTCTTTAGTGGGCTTCTCTTTAGTCTCTACTTCTTTGCAACAGCAAAAAGAGATTTTATTAATATTTTTGTATCTGCAAGACTTTTCTTTCTTTGAGTTCTTTCAGGTATGTGCCTAGTAGCAGTATCACTGAGTCAAAGACTATACACAAATGAAAGTAATTTTTTGAAGAAAGCTCCAATTTGCTTTCTAAAAGGACTGGACCAATTTACTGTTCCCTCATTTGTGCATTAGAACATCTGTTTTCCCATCACCCTATTCACAATTATTTTTTTAACTTTTTTTATTGATCAATCTGGGTGTGAAATAGAACCTCAGAGTAGGTTTAATTTGCCTTATTCTTATTTTTAGTGTTTTGAAACTTTTTTTCACATCTTTAAAAATTTTGAAGACCAAAACCAAAAATTTCCATGCCTATAACAAAACATTTTTAAAAACTTCCAATTTCACATAGAATTCTCTATATAGCATACTACTTGCTTTTTTTTTTTTTAAGGTGTATAAGTTTATGTTATTTTAAAACTGTCTTGCTTACAGACAAAAAATTGTGTATACTTTCAGATCCCCTCCTGTTCTCTTCTATACTTAAAAAAAATTTACAATAAACTTTTGTTAATCCTTTCCCAACTTCATGGCCCAATTGAAAATCCAGAGAAAGAGGATTATATCAAATAAACATAGCCAAGCAAAATCAATTTATGCAGTATCATTGTCAAAAATGTATACTTCTAGACCATGTATCCTTCCCTCTTCTGTAAGAGGGTGAGTTTCATTACAGGTCCCGTAGAAGTATTGATCAAAGCTCCAAAATTTTTTGAAATTAGTTTTCTTTATCATGTCACTTTTCAATATAAATTTTTCTATTGTTCTTCCTCACTATATTTTGTGCTAGTTTATACTACCCAAGATTTTTTGAAATACTCTATTTCATAATTTCTTACAGGATAATAATATTCTATCCTATTCATATACTACTATTTGCTCAGTCATTTATCTGAGGCAAACTCAAGTACCCCCTCTTATATTCTAGTTCTTTGCTTTTCTCTCCACCACCACTACCACCTCATTTCCCAGCTTTTAATTCCCCTTTAGGATCAAGAAATTTATTTTGTTTTTGACTTTTCCTTCCCCAGTATTAACATTCTTCTTTAAAATTCTTCCTATCCTTGCTTGTTTTCTTGTTGAGTTTGATATATTTCTGCACCAAGCCATGTGTGTATGTATATGCACATGTGGTCGTGCATCTTTGGCCTTTCTTCCTTTTAGAGTAGAATGAGATTGCGTTTTTTTCTATTCCCATTTCCCTCATCCCTTCCTACATGTTTATATATATTCCCCACCCCTCCCTCAAGAACTCTTAATTCAACTATAAGAAAAAGCAAGTTCCACCTCCTTCTTCATCCCCTCTACAACTAGTATGTTTCTCTTTTTGCATTCTTTTTTCTTTCTTCTCTTATACACTGAGAATAAAACCAATCTGTTCAACCCTCTCAGACAAATTTAATTCTGGGTTTCTCTGTACTCTCATATTTGTATTTCAAATTTCTTGACCATCTTTCTTTGGGAATGTTTGATAGTTCTCTATTCAATTAAAGGTCCTTCTCCCTCACTCCCTGCCCCACCCTCTGATTACATGTTTTGCAAAATAAATTATTCTTTATTGTAAGTCTATTTTTCCTTTTAAAAGAACACATTCCAAGTTCTTCATTCATTTATAATAGACCCTGCAGGATCCTATGTGAATCCTGATGGTAGTTGGTTGGTGTTTGAACTGCTTTTTTCAGGAGGCTTGAAGTGGGAGTTCTGGATTTTGGCCTTGTCACTGAATAGGACTTTTTCTTTTAGATTCTCTTCAGGTGATTGGTAGACTCTGTCTTTACTCTACTTTCAGGTTCTAATGGATCTGGGCAATTTTCATTTATGATTTCATGAAACATTGGAAATTTCTTTAAAAGCTTGCTTTTTATCTTTTTGAGAATTGTTTCGAATCCTTTCACCAATTCTCTATTGAAAAATGGTATTTTTATATATTTGCATTAGTTTCATATATATAGGACATCAGATTTTCATCAGAAAAACATACTATAAAGATTTTTTTTCTCAGCTACATTCTAATAGTAACTTCATTGATTTTATTTGTGTAAAAACTTTTCAATTTTATTTAATTGAAATTGTAATTTTTCTCCCAATCATTATTTCTGTCCTTTATTTTGTCAAGAATTCACATCCCATATTTGAAAAGCATATATTTCCATCTTGCTCTAATTTATGATCTGACTTTTTATATCTAGGACACACACATATTTATTTGGAGCTTAGTGAGGTGTATATGCAAGATGTTGATCTATACCTAATTGGAACTAGTTTTCCCAACATTTTTGGTCAAATTCCCAACAAATTTTGGTCAAATTTTCCACTAGCTGTTTTAAGTTTATTAAATTATGCTTCTATGTTTGTTTTCTTCTGGATTCTATGCATCTAATCTGTTTCACCAATCAACTTTTCTGGGTTTTTTTTTCCCAATTTAGTACCAAATAATATTTATGATTATTTATTGCTTTGTAGTATAGTTTGGGATTGGAGCCTTTTTTTCCATTTTTTAAAAATTTTCATTTTTCAACCTTTGAGGTTTTTTGTTAAAAAAAAGTCTTTTGTAAATACATGAGCAATTAATATCCTTCCAACTATTTAAGTTTGTCTTTATTTCCATAAAAATTATTTTATTGCTATTTTCATAATTTCTGTTTTTGTTTTGATAGGTGGGCTCCCAGTTATATTGTAAACTGTATTTATTTTGGATAGAATTTCTTTCTGTCTTTCTGTAGGACATCATTGGTAAAGTTTCTCTTCTAGTCCTCCTGATTGTCAGGACTTCCCAGATTTCTCTCTTATGTCCAGTAAATAGCCTTCTCACTCTGGGACATACCTCTCCCTCTGGAACCCTTTCTTCCAAGTGGTCAATTCCTTTAAGAGCCTTCTTTCAAAAAAAGTGCCCAGGCCAGTTATGGTCACAGCTATTATTCACTGGGCTTTGAGCCTGCCTTTCCAAACTTGTTTTTCCAACCTGCCCTACCCCCTGTGGATAACTAGTGCATTCCTATTCTCTCCTCACTTTCCACTTTTCAACTTCCTTTTATGTGTAATCTTCCTCCCCCCTAGATTATAAACCCCTTCAGGGCAGGGATTATCTTTCTTATTTCTTATATTTGTATTCCCTACAAGTAGTTCAATGCTTGCATTCACTTAATAAGTGCTTTTTTGACTAGACTTAACTTGTAATATTTCAAAGGCTAATGATTGATGTGGATTTATTGTGTATAGCTACTTTGCCAACACAACTATTTCAGTTGATTTTTGAGGGAAGAGTGGCAATTTAACTAGTCCATCATAATGTCTTGAAAAAGTAATCATGTGTTTCCTCCGTGTATTTATTTCCTCAATTTTATTTTCTTGAGAAGAAAAATTTTGGGTTTTGTTGCTATTGATTTCTAAAAAGTATATCAAATAATGTTAGTGAATATAGCTATCTTTACTTTGCCTCTGATCTGATTGAAAAGACATCAAGTGTTTTTCTCTTACATATAATGCTGACTCTTTGTTTTAGTTAATTATTATTTATTAAGGAAATTTCATTTATTCTAATGCTTTTTGAACTAGAAATGAATGCTATCTATATTTGGTCAATAGTTTGTTTTTTTTTTTTTTTTTTGCAATTGTTATTATCATGTGATTTTCATTTTTTATTATTAATAAAGTATATGCTAATAGGTTTCCTAATATTGAAACAAACACTAATTCCTGCCATAAATCCAACCTGGTCATTGTATTAAAACATTGTTTTTACTTCATTTTATATTTCAGACCAACATTCATTATCCATATTGGTTTTTTTTTCCCCTCTAATTTGTCTCTTCTTAATCTAGGAATTAAGACCATCCTTATAGTACCAAAGAAATTTAATATAACCTCTTATTTTCATTTTTTGGGTTATTTGTTAGAAGTAAAACATTGAAACTAAACATTAAAATATTGCAACTAAAACAAACTAGAAAAAAGCAATAAATGATTAAAAATAAAATTCTGAAAATCGAAAAGCTTAGGGTAATTGGAAAAAATCTCATTAAACAGATAAACAAAATTAGGACTTTAAAAATACTTTGTAAGAGTTTAAAATACTCGACTTATAAATCGATCTATTGGGTTGTTATTTTGTTTTGTCTCTGGAGAAGTTCATTTGTGGTTTGTTCAATTTTTTTTTTTAACAGATAGTTACTTATGTTATCTATTATTGTTCTGTTAAAATGGGCATGTTATGTTTTTGTAAGTATTGATGTATTTTATTTGTATCTCATTCAGCAAAATTTTGTTTTTCATTTGTTGTGAATTCTTTTTTGAAGTTTTTTAGTGACAATTTAGTTTTTTTTTTTTTTTAAATCGGGTTAGCTAATGGATTTTGCACCACTCCCTCCCAGTAAAAACGTTCCTAATTTTGTTTAATCTATTCAAAGAGGTTTTTTATTTTCAATTATAGTAACCTCTTTTTTGATTTTTCAGAATTCTGTTTTTAGGCATTTATTACTTTTTCCTATTTTTTAGTTGCCTGCACCATTTAATCACCTGTTCTTTCTTTCCTTTATGAAGATGATATATATAATTGCAAGTTCTTCACTACAAATAATTTTTGGTATATTAAAAAAGTTTAATACAATATCTTGTCATTTCTTTGATGAAATTGTCTGTTACTTCTCTGGTTTGTCCTTCGATCCACCATTTTTTTAGTTTTAATTATTTAGTCACCATTTAAATTTGAATTATTTCTTCAAAAGTCTTTTATTGATTGTAATTTATAATCTATTGTGGACAAAAAAGGGGCGTGTTAGATATTTCTCATTCTTTTGCCAACCTTTTTTACAAAGAAGATATGAAGGAGAAGGAATGTGTTCAATATTAATGTTGTATAACTGATAAGATCTATTTCACTCTTTTATCACCCTTTCATCTCTTTCCCCAGACCCAGTTCACTATTTACCACCCTTTTTTTCTTAATTTTTAATCCCTACATCATTCAAAGTTGGAATGTGTTTTGCTTGTGATTATTCCCATCCTAATTGTATTCTCCCTTTTAAGCTCTGCCCTCCCATCTCCTTGTCCCTGTTAAGTTTTAGCATATTTTATACAAATTCTTTGTGTGAGTGTATATGGGTGTGTATGTGTTCAAACTCTTCTTTGTCCAGTTGAGATAAATAAGGTTGATATACTGTCCCCTCCCTCCACTCCTTCTTCTGCATATTTGTATAATCTCCCTTTTCTTAATTATTTCTCTAGTATATGCTTTTTTGATTTTAATATGCTCTATTCAGATCACTGAAATAGAACAAAATTATCCCCAAGTTCTCTTTTGCTCAACTCCCTTTGTGACTCTTGAACATATGAGTATTCTAAAGAGACATTTCTCTCTTCTCCCCATATTATATTATTAGCAATTCATCATTGTTTAGCTCCTCCCAATTGCTCAAATGTATTTATCTTCCTAAATTCTGTTGTCCCCTGCTTTTGCATTTCAACTCCGGTCTTTTCCATTAGGAATGTCTGAAAGTCTCCTATTCTATTATAAAGTGTCGCTTTTCTCCTCTTGTAGGATTATATTCAGTCATGTTCAATAAGTTGTTCTTTGTTTTAAGTTTTTACCTTTTAGGAATATCAATACCTTTTGGGAATTTCAATATTTTCTCTTCTTTCTGATGATTGCTGCCCGATCTTGTGAGATCCTAATTGTAGTTCCTTGTTATTTGATGTGTTCCTTTCTCGGAGTATCATTTTATTGACTTGGAAACTCTGGATTTTGGCTAAGACTTTTCCTAGACTTTTAATCTTGGGTTTTCTTTCAGCAAATAATTAGTAGATTCTTTCTATTTTTACTCTGCCCTTTACTAAAATTATTTGCGATTGTTTGGAATATATATCCAGTTTTCTTTCTTTGCTTTGTCTGGTTTTTCAGGAAATTTGGTGATTCTTAAATTATTCCATATTGTTCTGCTTTCCAGATGAATCAATTGTTTTTGATCATAGATGCCTGTTTTCTTTTTTTTCAATTTCTTTTTAATTTTTTAAATTATAGCTTTTATTTAGACGTTATATGCATGGGTAATTTTATAGCATTGACAATTGCCAAAGCTTTTGTTCCAATTTTTCCCCCTCCTTCCCCACCATCTCCTCCCCTAGATGACAGTTGACCAATACATGTTAAATATATTAAAGTATAAGTTAAATACAAAATAAGTATACATGTCCAAACAGTTATTTTGCTGTACAAAAAGAATTGGACTCTGAGATAGTGTACTATTAGCCTATGAAGGAAATCAAAAATGCAGGCAGACAAAAATAGAGGGATTGGGAATTCTATGTAGTGGTTCATAGTCATCTCCCAGAGTTCTTTTGCTGTATGTAGCTGGTTCAGTTCATTACTGTTCTATTGGAACTGATTTGGTTCATCTCATTGTTGAAGATGGCCAGGTCCCTCAGAATTGATCATCATATAGTATTGTTGTTGAAGTATATGATAATCTCCGGGTCCTACTCATTTCACTCAGCATCAGTTCATGTAAGTCTCTCCAAGCCTCTCTGTATTCATCCTGCTGGTCATTTCTTACAGAACAATAATATTCCATAATATTCATATACCATAATTTATTCAGCCATTCTCCAATTGATGGGCATCCACTCAGTTTCCAGTTTCTGGCCACCACAAAAAGAGCTGCCACAAACATTCTTGCACATATAGGATCCTTTCCTGTTTTTTATAATGTTTTCTTTTTAAACAAGTTTTCAAACTTTTGGTTTTCTTATAATATTTCCAATTGTCAGATGCCTTCACAGATCATCTCTCTTTACCCATAAGAGCATTTATCAAAAGAATCCCCTCCTATTGTTGTGCCATAGTTTTCTTTTAATGTCCTGACCCAGTTTCCCAGAATGGAAAACCATTCCCTTTTAATGTTTGCTAGGATAAAGGTCTTATATTTTAGACCTTAGGCTATACTTATTCCCTCTTAAAGTTTGATGAGATAAAGATCTTTATCCATTTTAGACACCATTAGAATATCTGGAGCCTCTCCAGTATTTCCCATTAGATCATCTCCATCCAGGCACCTCCCCCATTATGTCATTGTTCTTGTTACCCTATAAAAGATCTGACATTCACAGCTGGATTCTTTGAAATGATAGTCTCATTCATCCCTGGGACTAAATATGCATCCTTTTGGCTCCGTAAATCTCTCCATTTAATAAACTATTAAATTGTTCTCTAATCTCTATCTTGCTCAGTTTCTCTGGCACTATCACCAAAAGAAGTTTTTCTTCCTCCTATCTTTCCAACCATTTCTCTTTCCTTTCCACCCATTGTCCTGTAAGGTCTTCTCTTTCTGAGACTACAGAGGTCACCTTCCCTACATTAGTATACCTCAATGTGACCCCAGCATATCATACATTCCTCTATTCTCTGCTCCCTTTCCCCATTTCACATACCCTTCCATGTTGTAATATAGTCAAACACACACACACACACACACACACACACACCCCAAAAAATTGATTCACTTGTAGGCCAAGTGTCACTAAGTTTCTTGTTGGTCTTACCCTTGGCTGTTGCATTTTTTTTCCTCTCCTTTTGAATTTCTATTGTTTAGGGTGTTTCAGAAGCAAATAATCTCTTCAGGTTTGGTTTTCTTTCTAAAAATGTTTCAACTGCCTTTTTATTATTGACTTTTTTCCAAATTTGATTAAATCCAGATTTATCCAGGTAGGACACCCTGACTATGTCCTGACTTCCTTTGCTTTATATTCCATTCCCCTCTATATTTTCTGGTGGATGCAGAATGGTCTTGTGTTATTCAGATTTCCTTTCCTCTACATTTTAAAGTTATTTTCATTCCTTACAAAACTTCTTGTTTCTGAATTAAATTGTTAAATTTAAGGGACAGCTAGGTGGCACAGTAGATAGAACACAAGCCCTGAAGTCTGGCCTCAGACACTTAGCACTTCCTAACTGTGTGACTTTGGGCAAGTCATTTAACCCCAATTGCCTCAGCAAAATAAATAATCAAACAAACAAATGAATAAATATATAAAAATTGTTAGATTTGCTGAATATATGTCTTTGAGTTTGCAGCCTTGGGTTTTCATCTGTGAATTATTTCACATCCATCTTTTATTTTCGATGTACCAAAGTTCTGCTAAATTCTCTTCTATTATTCTGGGCGTTGTAGTATCAATTTTTTTATCTTCTGGGAGACCTATGAAGATTTGTGGGGATCAGAGAAAGTGTATAGTTCTTCATCTCATTGTTTACATGACCCAGAAGTCTGTTGCATAGACTTAATATAGATATATATATTTATTTATTTAAAATCAAATACAAAATAAGAAAAAAGAAAAAGAAAGGGAAAACAAAAAACAAAACAAAATGTTGTTGTGTGCCCCACAGAATATCATTAAAATGTGTAACAATAAATTTCCATTTCAAGAAAGCATATGTAATTAATAGAAGAGATTATAAATGCCCGTCTTTTGTTTGCGTCCTTGAAGGTTATTCTTTGATTTTCTGCTGCACTTTTTACTTTTTTCTTTTTTTTCCCCTTTCATTCCCCTGACCTCTCCCAAGCAAGTTACAGTAAAACACAGGTATGTTTATGTATACATATACATATACTAATATACAAACATGTATCTCACATATATATATACCTCTATATACACATACACACACCTACATGTGCATTTATACATTTATACAAATTTAGACAGGCATTTAAAACTGTTAAAATGAAATTAATGGCTGATATGTAATGTAGATTTCTGTCTTGATTGAATCTTTAAGTTTGACTTTGTCTGAGATCAGTCATTACTCGCCCTGTTTTTTTCCTAATAAATTCTACTTCTGATGCTTGTTATAATGTTTATATATAGTATTTATTTTCTAGATCTGCTAATTCCTTCTATTTTAATTCTACTCTTTTTAGCAATTACTTAACCTCTCCCACCCATGGATCTCTCCCTTATCTTCTCTGCCCACTCTTTTCTCCCCCTATCCCTTTCCTATTAATTTACATCCCTTATCAGGTTAACTATAAAACTGGCTGTAAAGCCCCCTAAGGCTCCAGCCAGAGCTGGTCTCTGATGAGGGTAACTGGCAACAGTCAAATGGAATTTGTAGAAGAGAGGGGAGAAGGAGGGGGAAAGCACCTTTGGATTCCATAGTTGTTGACACAATCCCTTTCAACTTTAGATATGTCAAGAAAATTCATATCTAAGAAAGATCATGTCAGTAGATATTAAATCTCTCTCTCTCTCTAAAATGAGTTTAATTGAAACCTGCAATTTGTTTGATTGTATTTTCAACTTTAAGACATTTCGTATCTATCCGGTAGTAATAACTTGCCTGGGCTGGCAGAAAAAAAGGTATCTTGAATCCCTTTACTGATTTCTCCCCACCCTTCATCCTCCCAGTCTTTGGGACTTCTCTTAAGAGCCTTATTCTAATCTTTCTTTGAAAAAGGTATTTCTTAAAAGAAGTGATTTCCCCCTCTGCCAGACACTTCTGCAGTAAGAATAGAGAAAGGAAAAACTTTGATCTTCTAGGTAATCTCTTTAAGTTTGATCTTGTGATTTAATACTTTGCTTCTATATGCTTGATCATTTACCACAAAGGCATCTAAATACTAGGTCAAATAAGACAAATACCTTAAAAGCAAAATTCATACCAAAGTTTGGTTTATTTTTTTCCCACGTCCCAAGAAAATGCTATAAAATTGCACTTTTATGTAGCAAATTGTTTCTAACCAGCTGGGGTGAAGAAGGAAAGCCTTGTAGGTATCTTAACTCCACAGAAGAGGATCATAGACTTGGCAAGATCACAAACATCGTTTAAACTGCAAATGAAGTATCAGCAACTCTCTTTGAAATGGTACTAATGTTCTTTTTGGGTCTGATCACCACCACGCTACCATTTTTGTGGTACATTCACCAACCAGAGCTGCCAGCTACCATTTTTTCACGAGGTGGGATGCCACAATGGTTCTATCTCTTTTGCCTTATATACTAATGGAAGCAAACGGGCAGTTTTGTTGGACTGTGAATAAGAAGCAGCTCCGTGTCAGTCGGTGCCATTGTAGTTGAAGGTATCAATGTATCCTGGGAACATTGGCGGCCGCCAATAGGGTAGCTTCAGTTTGAATCCCTGTGCCCATCTGCTTGTTTCCTCATATTTCTTCCTTATTCCTTTCCCCTGCCATCCTTCTATCTCACAGGCACGTAAAACATTATACAAAGCTTTAAACTGGGTGTTCCAAAAGCCGGAATGCTACAGGAAGCTTTTATGCTACACTAACCTGTCGTTCATCCTGTTTACAAGAATATAGTTAACATGTATCACATTTGAAAATTCAAGTCGGTCCATTCCATCCAGACCTTGAACTTTTAGGAGGCCAAAGGATCGTAGGTCCTATGAATAAGTCCCTTTTTTTTTTTTTTCAGTCTAGGATAAATTGGCCTACAATCTATAATGAGGCTGGTTAAGTTAGTTCCAAAGTGTTATCGCTGGTAAAAGAATTGTGGTGGCGAATAGTTAGATGCTTCCTAGCTTTAAGTGCATGAAGCATTTCTAGTCCTTCCTGCTCTATTCTGCTATTATTTTAATAATAATAAGTTGGTTAAGTTAGTTCCAAAGTGTTATCGCTGGTAAAAGAATTGTGGTGGTGAATAGTTAGATGCTTCCTAGCTTTAAGTGCATGAAGCATTTCTAGTCCTTCCTGCTCTATTCTGCTATTATTTTAACATTCAAAAACTTTAATGTGAGAAATGATCCAGAGATTTCTCCAGATTACCAAAAGGGAAGGGGTGAGTTGTAGTCTGTGACACAAAAAGTTTAAGAACTTTATTCCTGTTTTAAAGGAATGCTTCTGTCTTGTGAGGTAACAGGGTAAGCCATATCCATTAATATCTGACATAACATGTTCCATTTGAGCAGGGATTGCCCCTGGCCAAACTCTGTGCTGTACATGCAGGAGGTCCTTCTTAAGCCTTTGTTGAATTCCAAGACTGACTTCTTCTTCGGTCTGATCGTTTGTTAACTATTTGGGATGGTCTGAGGTACTGGAGCGATTTGCCATTTCCTTCTCCAACTTATTTTACAAATGAGGAAACTGAGGAAAACAGGGGGAAGTGACTTGCCCGGAGTCATTTGTGTCTAGCCGAGGCCGGATTTTGATCTCACCAAGATGAGTCTTCCTGATTCTTTCCATTGCACCATCTAGCTGCTTCCCACCATTTAAAGACCTGGATCAAAAAAGTCACTTTTCATTCAAATGATATGAGTAAAGAGATGACTCTATCCTCTATTGCCTTTTTTTCTGACAAGGTTCCTGTTTGTTTTAAATTATTAATTAAGTCAGTGAAGGTAGATGAAGTCACCTGTTTCCAGGGAACTCCCTGTCTGTGGTGATTGTACTCTAAGCACTAACTAATGAAGTAATGCACTCATCAAAAAATGTCTTCAGAATCACGATCTACTCAGAAACCTGTGCAGGACTATTTTTACAGGAAAGTAATAGAGCTTGCTTAAATTTCTGACTCAAATGGGTCATGAACAGGAAAATGTTTGGCAAGGCAGAAGTCTCAGGGGATCAAGACTTCAAATCACTTAGTGACAGTTCTGTCCAAGTGACAGTTTCTATCAGAGGTCAGATAAAGAGGTGACTAGTTAGTTCAATTCAACAAGCAGTTATTAAGTGTCTGCTGTTTCCCAGGAGCTAGTACTACAAATACAAATAAAAGAAAAAACAAAAAACAAAACAGGCTCCAGTCTCAAGGAGCTTACAATTCACTGGTTATTTTTTGAGACAGGGGTCTTTGGGCTGAGCCAGACCTCCATATCTCTCTCAACCCATTTTAAAAAAATTTTAGTGAGACCATATAGCAGTTCCAAAGAGTGAGAGGCATTTGTAGGATCCTGGGCAGAAATTTGGCTGAATCCTCCTTACACTCAGTCCATAACTTCAGGGGTTTCTCCTTTAGGAGCACTGAATTCACCCACCAAGAAGAAAAGGTATGTGACTTAAGGAAGAACTAGTACAATTGATGGGGAAAATGCTTTGTAAGAACTGTAGGTGGGGAAGGAGGGCACTCCAGGATATCATAGCAGAAAGGAAAAAAAAAATGAGTCACCTTCTGAAGAAAGACATCACTGTCTAATGTGGGAATGCAGCTTAACATGTCTCAGCAAGCATTTGACGGCCCCAAAAAGTAATAAAAAGGTATCCTGAAGCCTGGAACCAAAAGCTGCAGCAGCTGGACTCCTATTTTACAAGCTGTTTCACACTGACTTAACCCAGTCTACCTGTCCGACCCTTTCATTCTCTCTCTGTGGGACAGCGATTCAGAGCTGTGTCTCCATGGCAATTGTCAAATTAAGGACACAAAGTCCCTGTGGATTTGGTAGTGTTTAGACTACTCCTTTGGGGGTAGGATTTGGACATCTGCTCCATTCTCTCTCCCTACCCCTCCTTTCTCTTTGGGAAGTGGAAGAGAATGTATTAGCTCAAAATAGGAAAGAACTTTTTTTTATTCCCTAACCCCTGGGTGTCAGTAAATCAGGGTTGAGAGTAAAGCTCAAATTCCCCTACTCTTGGAGGACTTAAAAAGAAAGGCTCCTCCCTCACCCTTCCAGGTAGACTTGCTCCAGAGGTGCTGTGGAGGAAGGCGGCCCGAGATGCCATTTTGGAAAGACTGGAGCGTCATTGCCTTTTAAATGCTCAGCTGGGAGTTTCTTTCTCCAGCATCTCTTGGCGTTCTTTTTTTCTCAAGTTATTCCCTCACTCAGTGGAAAACTTCTAGCCACGCCTTCGAATTGGAATTGGAGTCAAAAGCAACTTTAATCAATAACTACCAAGACTCCCTTGTAATTGAGTGACAAGTTCTTGTTGGGACATGCCTTACTGGGCCATAAAACTTGAGCTTCTACCTCCCTCACTCATCAGAATAAGTGGACATGACAGGAAGGGCTGACCTGAGCAAAACCAGATTGTCCTCCTTTATAAAATAGAGAATTGGATCAGGTAATAGATATGGATAGTGGATAGAATTCTGGCATCTTCCCGAGTTCTAATCTGGCCTCAGCACTGACCAGCTGTGTGACTCCGAACAGCTCACTTAATCTTGTTTGCCTCACTTTCTTCATCTGTTAAAATGAAATGGCGGAGGAAATGACAAATATCAATGACGGATTTTCAATATCCTTACCAAGAAAACCACAAATGGGGTAAACAGAGTTGGATATGACTGAAAACATGACTGAACAACAACAATGAACTCTAAGGTTCCTGCTAGCTCTAAGAATCGATGCTTCTGATTTTGAGCTATATCATTCCCAGCGGACCACAGGACATAGCAGACCTCTCGCACCTGAAGTGCCACTGTTTCTCCCCACAGTAAGCCCAGGTTCTGGCTTATTGTTTTTAGGTTTCAGATCACCAACATTTCTCCATAATGATGGGGCCATGTTGTTTTACATTTTACTGTATCTTACACAAAGGAGGGATTTTTAATAAACCTTTATTGATTTGAATTATTTACCCAGATCTCCAAACCCCAGTTTCCTTAGAGAGGGAGAAAAGAAGCTCCTTCTGTGCTCCATCATAGCATACAGATCTCTGAGGCATTTAAAGGAGATTTAACTATGAAATAATCTCTTCACACCCTTTTCATCTTGTCTTATTCTTGTTCATGTCTTTCCATAAATCTTCCATAAAGGCACCACCCAGTGTGCGGGAGACCTTCCTCTGGTTCTTGTGATATGTCAAGGGTATCAGTATAAGCCCTCAGTCTCCCTAAATGGTAGACTTCTCTCTGTGTTATGCAGTCTTTAATGATGAATGCAGTCTGCAAGTGTGGCAGGAGGGCTCACACTGATGAAAACATGAATCCATCACTGGACTAAAGTCACTTCCTTATGAATTAAATTATTTCACCTCCACATTTATGGGGTATCACTTCAGGGTGTCCAGAGGTGCTGGGGACATCCAAAGGTTATAGATTTCCACATGCAGTTCACAATTTTAAAAAATGAAATATAATAAAACAGATAAAATGTTTTATCATATAAAATAATATATGATAGTAGATGGGAGAGGTGCTCAGTGCTGTGTGAAATGCTAGGGAGCAAGAGTTATTATCAGTCAAGGAGATGAGGAAAAAAAAAGATTTCATAGAGGTGGGGACATCTCAGTCAAAGCAATATAAGAGAATACACATAACAGGCTGTTCTAGCTCTCAATTTACAGATTAGACTGGCAGTTTAACAGATGGGAAAATAGAACAAATTTGGGTGAGAACAATCTATTTTTATCATCAGTGATAACAAAACCCAAAGCTTGAACACTTGGATCTCTGAGGAGGATGTTGAAATGGTACATTTGAAGATGATGTCGGGAAGAACATCCAGACCAGATCAAATTGACACCAAAGAAATTACCTTCTAGAAGCAACACAGTCTGGATTAATTTCTAGCATAGTTTTTTTTATTATTATTATGCTTTTTATTTACAAGATATATGCATGGGTAATTTTTCAGCAGTGACAATTGCTTTTGTTCCAATTTTTCCCCTCCTTCCCCCCACCCCCTCCCTCAGTTGGCAGGTTGACCGATACATGTTAAATATGTTAAGGTATAATTTAAATACAATACATGTATACATGTCCATACAGTTATTTTGCTGCGCAAGAAGAATTGGACTTTGAAATAGTGGGGGTACTTTTTTTTTAAGAGGAAAAAAATCACAAATTATATTGTTACTCAAAAAGGGGATTGAGAGAACATCTTTAGCTACTTTCTCATTTTTTAAATTTTCTTTTTTTTAATTATGAATTTAACAGATGTGAATCTTTCCATAAAGTAGAAAAAAAAAGGGAAAAAAAGATATTAGTATTTACAAATGTGTGAATGTGTACACATTATAGGTATATCTCATCTATCAATGTTTTTTCATTTCCTGTTAAAACTGGACTCCTTGGAGCAACAGGGTATGTTTTTAACCTGCCTTTCTGTCCTCATTGCTTAGCAGGGTGTCTGACCCAGAGTAAGCACTTAATCAGTGTTTGCTTACTGATTGGCTATATGATTTGGACCCACAATGCAATGAGGATTGTTGGATTGCGTTTGGCAATGTTGGCAGTGTTTTCAATGATCCCAAAGTGCTCCTTGGAATAAAAACAAATCTTTTTTTAATATGTGTTTTCCCCAGTGATGGTGTATGATTGCCAATTTGAGAACCACTCATGAGTAAAAGAAACTAAGGCCCAGAGCAATGGAGAGATAATTGAGAGGGATAAGTGGGGCAGCATAGATTACAGTTCTATGAATGGCCAAGGAAAATGTTTGCATTGAAAAAGGAGATGGGGCAGCCCTCCAGTGGCAGGGAGGAA